>NC_084480.1:66440928-66784246 GCF_030035675.1 Rhineura floridana | reverse complement strand
TACTAAGTGTATTTAGGCTTGTAGTGTCAGTGATTGTTTGGTATTTTAAAAAATATGTGTGAAATAGGAATAGTTTCGTGGTCCTATTTCTTAGCAGAGATATAAATGCAAGCAGCAGTATGAGAATCAACCAGTCCACCCTTTCCCTCAGACACAAATAATTACACAATCTTGTTAAGTAAAAGATAAAGAATGTTTACTCACGACCTTTCATATGTTCAGGAAACATAGGCTCTAGCTTAGGTGAAAGAAAAGTAGAATTCTCAGTCTATGGTAATGGTCATCTTGGAGAGGAGCATGTGCATGCTTTACTCTCCTCAGGCTTAATGGAGAATATGTGAAAACTACCAGACAAAGGAGGAGGAAGAGAAAGCCAGGTAACCCCACCCTTTAGGAAGTTACATCACTGGTAAACAGGTACATGGGATATTCCCCAAATATCCCTTAAAGGGATCATGCAAGTTTGCTTATTCAAACAGTGATTGAGGCTGCTGGACTCCTAATAGTCACCTCATTCATCTCATATAAGTAGAAACATGTAGGCTTGTGCTGTGCATGTGGGACAGTGTGCACAAACATAGCATAATCAATGCAACAACAAAGACTTAAAATGTAGATCTACAGTTTGGTCTGGACCTGAAAGTCTTTACAATGAGCATTTGTAGTAAAGTGCCTGTCTACTATGTCTAGCATATCACTGCAGTTCTCATCTTATATGGAGGCAAATTGGTCTAAACTAAAGAGGGAAGAGTCAAAGGGGCGGGACCCAAGAGGAAAGGGATATAGTTAGAGCAGGGATAACTGATGTAGTAAATTCCAGATGTTGTTGGATTATAATTCCCATTAGTTCCAGCCACCATGGCCAATGATCAGGGATAAAGGGAGTTGCAGTCCAACAACATCTGGAGGGCACCACATTGTCTGCCCCAGCTTAGAGGGAGAAAGGATGTGGTTATAGGGAGAGGCAACTAGGAAAAAATGTGTGGTACAGAGAAGGAATGGGGTTGGCAAAGGGGGCCAACCATTGCCTAAAGAACTAGCCTGGCAGGTTGTATGCATGACATTTAAAAATGAGTTTACAATTGGCTGATATATATAGGGTAGATCAGGAGCAGGGAACCTCTGGCCCGTGGGCCTAATTAATCCCACTAGGCCGCCCCATGTGGCCCATCAGGACACTTTGGTCAAGCCATACCCATCTACTCTACACATCTCATCATCTGTGATGTCAGGTGTGGGGCAGGTAAGGGTGAGGCTTGGCTGAAAGGGTGTTTGCAGGCACTGCTGATCAGTTCATTGGTGGTGCCTGCAAAGCCCCTTTCAAAGTTCAAGGCAAAATATCACACTTTGAGAGGGGCTTCAGAATCTCCTCTCAAAGCCCTGTTTTAACTTGCACTTGGAATGTTCAAAGCACAGGGCAAAGTAGCCCTTTGAGAGTGGCTTCTGAAGACCCCTGCTGGCAAAATGTCACCTCATGTTATTGCTGTGAAGTCAGGTGACTGACCGGTGCCCCACATGCCATTGTGAACTCAGGTGACTGACAGGTGCCCCACTCCACCTACTGTCAAACTGAGCCCATGAGAGATGAGGGAGATAACAGTCTGGCTTGCCTGGCTAGAAAGGTTCCCTACCCCGGTGTAGATGTTAAACTGTTCAAAACTCCATTTTAAAACACTGCTTACAACAGACATTACTATTTTTTCTTTCTTTTCACAAGATCTCCCTTTTTGTTGTTGTTCAGGTTGGCTTTTGTGAAGCAAGCTGGTACTTGGGAACAGAGATATGTTGCATTCTGTGCATCAGAAAGCTAGAAACTATATTTGAGACTTGGTTTGGCATCTGTTAGGAGGTCACTTGCTTGCAGATAGAAGGGTTTAACTGAGCCAAATTCTCTTTAATGAACAGAGGAAGACAAAGCTCTCTGTGTTTTTAGGAAAATAATATGAAGAATGAATGTTATCTGTTTTAAGCAAATGAACAGAATTTATTAGAGATAAGAGTAGGTTAAGAAACTACTATCTTTTATGTAGCAATGTTTTAGTTGCCAAAGTTTAATCACCAGTCAAAGCCTAGCAGTATCCAGGACCAGGAATGCTAACTGCTCTTTGCTTTTTGACCCCAAAAGTATGGGGAAAGTATAAGAAAGAACTCCTATCTAAGATGACACAACTTACACAGCTGAAGAAGTATTGTAACTTCATTAAGAAAATATCAATATGTTAATCTTTACTTTTACAAAAAAATACCTCTTTTCATTATGTTGACCTGCCAGTAATATTTTACTGAAGAGGATAACTATAAGCCGAGTCTTACAGAAACATAGCAGCACCTAGATCTCTCCATTTGACAAACAGGGCATGTTTATCCTGCTATTGTGGCATGTCAATTTGAAATTCCATTGTAAAAAGTTATTACTAAATGTGTGTCAAGTTTATTTATTAATTTATTTGATTTATATCCTGCCCTTTCTCCCAGTAGGAGCCCAGAGCGGCAAACAAAAGCATTAAAAACATTTTAAAATGTCATAAAAAATGATGTTAAAATATATAAAACACAACAACCATTAAAAACATATTAAAACAAAACATCTTTTAAAACATTTTTTAAAAAAGCTTTAAAAACATTTTTAAAAAGAAGGTTTAAAAATATATTAAAAAGCAATTTTAACACACATGCAGACTGGGATAAGCAGTCTCTGCTTGAAAGGTTTGTTGAAAGAGGACAGTCTTGTGGAAGGAAGTTGTGGCAGTGTTGGTAACTCTACCTATTCAAAGAGAGCTTCACAAAAATAATCTCCAGTTCTGCCGTCACCATGGCCCTCTTCTTCCAAATGTGTTCTGGCTTTGCACAATGCTACCCTATTGCCTCCAGAATATGTTTATGCCACTTATCTATCAACATAGCAGTATACTTTATAAAAAAAAAAAGAATTGCCAATGGGTGCCAGTTTTTCATGCTTTATAACCAGTTATTAATGGTAAGCTTTGGAGGCAATAGAGACATACATTTATATACATGTAAATAGGCTTGCCTAAACCACATGTGGCAGTTAGCTACTCAGTCAACAGTTCTGTTCAAATTGTGTGCTTAGATTTAAGATCATTAAGTCCAATTGACTGGCATTTAAAATCTATTTGCTAAAGGGCCACTTCCATACTGGGCATTTACTGTGGAATGCAGGCTTTGCTCACTCCTGTTTTGGAGTCATACTGTTTGTGAGGAAAGCATCGTCCTCTTATTTTCTCCTTGTTCAGCTTCCTTTTTTTCAGAACTCAAAAAACTTTTTTATTTTTATTAAAAAAACACAGCTATGCAATTTTTCCAGGAGTGGATGGGTTATTACACTGTGATTCTGGCCCCTATGTATTGCTCTAGCCATTTTCTAGATTGATCTAGCCATTTCCTTCTCTGTAATCCGCTCTTATCTGTAGAAATCAACTACCCTTTCCAAATGGCCTGTTTTCAAATGGTTTTTTCTCATTTTCCCCTAAATTGCAGTGGGAGCAGGGCAATCGCGATTTAGAATGCAGTGAGAGGGCAATAAATGTATAATCCTTTCCCCACACACAATAGTCTCAAATGCAAATTCTCCCCTCCCCCAAAATACATTTGGTCCTCCAGAAAAGGAGACTGCCCACGTTACTACAGAATGTCAGAAGTGTTAAAGCAGAGTTCTTGGTCCACTTCCAGCTTAAAAACAAACAACAATGATTGTGTGCTGCTAAATCACACACATCTGGAAGGTCACCATTTACCTGCATACCTGACTGTTTTTTAATTTCTCTCCTTACCCCTTTTGTCTAGAAGGCTTTTTAGTTCATATTAAAACAAAATCAAAGTGGGCTTATCTATGCACTGGTAATTGGGATATCATATAGCCATTTAAATAAAGATACTCTTCCAACGATTCCAATTAATTTCCTGTCATAGATAGTGAAAAGAAGAACTAGACCAGGAGCAGACCCAACAGACAAGGCAGATTGTCATGCTTTAACTAGTCTTCGTTTATAAACACAAGTATGGGAATCCTTTTACAGTTATTTGTATCAGTTATCAGTATCCCTATGACAAGGTAAATAGCATTCTCCTGATTTTATAAATACCTACCGATAAACCCTGTTGAAAGTTACAGGCTTCTATCTATGTCATTTTCTGACACTATGATACTATAGTTGCATCCACATTAAGGATGGGCAAGAATTCCACTGAATTTGGATTTAGTACTGGATTTTTCAATGGTCTGTATATTCTCTGACTTTGTAGCATGATCCTGTTTGTTCTGAACTTCAATAGCTTTCTTCTGATATTGGACTCCCCCCCCGAATATTCCTTCAATGTATTGTTCTTTGACTGATTTTACTCACAGTACAGCAGCACAGCTCTCTCTCTCTCTCTCTCTCTCTCAGTGCCAAGCCTATAACACCCTATAAAAGTGGAGGAGGCGGAGGGGGAGGAGGCAAAGCTGATTTACTTTCAAAGTATTGATATTTCCTTCCATTTATCTATGTTTTCCTTCCAAAACATCAATATTTCCTGTCAAAATATAATAATAATAATAATAATAATAATAATAATAATTATTATTATTATTATTATCATCCCACCTTTTAATAATAATAATAAAATTTTATTTCTAAGCCGCCTATCTGGCCGCATAAGCGGCCACTCTAGGCGGCGTACAAATTAAAATAACATACAATATATAAAATACACATATAAAACCGAGAACCTTAATACAAATTTAAACTAAGACCACCCATAGCCATAACAGATAGGGATCTAGTAGGCCTGCCTGAATAGCCAGGTTTTCAAAGCTTGGCGAAAACTCGGCAGGGAGGGGGCATGGCGAAGATCATAAGGCAGAGAGTTCCAGAGGGCGGGGGCCACGATCGAAAAAGCCCTCTCTCTGGTCCACACCAGCCTAGCTGTTTTAACTGGTGGGACCGAGAGAAGGTCTTGAGTGGCTGATCTCGTCAGGCGGCTTGTTTGTTGATGCTGGAGGTGTTCCTTCAGATGAACTGGGCCGAGACCGTATAGGGCTTTAAAGGTTAATACCAACACCTTGAATTGGGCCCGGTAGACAACTGGTAACCAGTGTAGGTCTTCTAACACTGGAGTGATGTGATCACGGCAACGGCTGTTCTTAATCAAACGTGCCGCCGCGTTCTGTACCAGCTGTAATTTCTGGACCATTTTCAAGGGTAACCCAACGTAGAGCGCATTACAGTAGTCCAAGCGAGAGGAGACCAGGGCATGCACCACCCGTGGGAGGAGATGAACAGGAAGGTAGGGTCATCGCCTCTGTATGAGATGTAATTGATACCAAGCTGCCCGGCTCACTGCCAAAACCTGAGCCTCCATGGACAGCTGGGAATCAAGAATGACCCCGAGGCTGCGGACGTGGTCCTTCAGGGGCAATTTTACCCCATTAAGCACCAGGTCTATATCTCCTAACCTTCTCCTATCTCCCACAAGCAGCACCTCGGTCTTGTCAGGGTTTAGTTTCAGCCTATTTCCTCCCATCCATTCGCTTACTGACTCCAGGCACTTGGAAATGGTCTCCACAGCCAACTCTGGTGAGGACTTAAACGAGAGATAGAGCTGGGTGTCATCCGCATATTGGTGACACCGCAGCCCAAATCTCCTGATGATGGCTCCCAGCGGCTTTACATAGATGTTGAATAGCATGGGGGAGAGGATAGAACCCTGTGGCACACCACAATTGAGAGGCCAAGGGTCTGAAACCTCATCCCCCAATGCCACACGTTGATGCCTGTCTGAGAGATAGGAACGGAACCACCGTAAAACAGTGCCCCCTATTCCCATTCTCTTCAGGCTATCTAGAAGGATACCGTGGTCGACGGTATCGAAAGCCGCTGAGAGATCCAGGAGGACGAGGAATGTATGTTCTCCCCTATCCAACGCCCTCCTTAAATCATCCACCAGAGCGACCAAGGCTGTTTCAGTTCCATCTCCAGTCCAGGCCCTCAAGGCAGCTTACAAAAAATAAACACAAATATAGAAATATATATCAATAAAAGCAGTACAATTTACAAAAATTAAATAAGGTAATAACATTATTAAAATTGTTAACATTATTAAAAAGCAACAATAACAACTTTCAATAAAAATAAAAATATTAATATTATTTTGGATGAAAAAAACCAGACCATTAAAAGCCATAGGTACCAGATAAAGAACGAACTGAGTTGATACTACCTGTTAGTAGGGATGGGTGAGAATTTTGATTCAGTTTGCTTTTCAAGCAGAATGTATCAAATTCGCACTTTCCAAAATAATATGAGAACCGAAACACAGCCTTCCTTAGAAATTTGCATTTATTAGAATTTTTGGATGCAGTTCGCTAACTAGACAATATTTACAAAAATGAATATATTAGGGAAAACTGTGCATAAAAATGAATATATGAGTGAAAATAACATGCAAAAAGGCATGCTGTGATGAGAAATTATTTGCAAAAATGTGTCCCTTTGTCAAAACTGGCTGCAAAAATGTGTTTATTTGGAGAAATTCATACGAAAATGGTGGAGAATTTTCCTGAGGATTTTTTTTAAAATTCACAGATTGCTGCAGAAATGTAGAGAACTGAATTTAACATTAGAAACTGAGATAACATGAGAAACTGAGAGAACTGAAATGGACAGATCTTTCCATCCCTACTTGTTAGAGGTTAATGGAATGCTTTCAAAGCGGCACCAGCCAATGGATTCCATCCCTACAGAGGCCTAATATTGTAAATGGGTCATTAAGATATTGCAAATAGATAATTGGCAACATTTTTTTAAACTTCCTTCTTTTCCAAGAAAGAATAAAACCAGATCAAGGGTACAATTATAACACTGGTTGCTGCCCAGATGGACTTAATAAAGCAGTGGGAAGGTGGGAACAGTCATTGAGTGATGCTGGAGTTGGCACAGCATTCAAGCCTGGATCAGACCCAATGCCATCATGTGGCAGCAGCAGGATCAGTTTGGTCCAACAGATCCCTGGCTGACTCAGCCCCTCTTCCACCACAGAACACCCTAGTTTGTGGCTTTTTGCTTGCTGCCACCAGAGGGAGCCGATCAGCAGCACTTCTTGTTCAGGGGCCAAAGTGTGGAACTCTGTATCAATGGAGTGATGCTGGTGTCACTCTGCAGGTGGAGGCCAGCAGGGCTCTTCCCAAGCGAACCCCCGCCCCTGACTGTTGCACAGATGATTTTGATTGCTTTCTTAACAGGGGAAAAATGCAGGCTGGTGTTTTGATGGCAACAACATTATATACTTTCGAATGAAACAGATTATCTTGACCCATCCCAATCTGGGTTCAGGCCTGGTTATGGGACTGAATTGGCCTTGGTCACCCTGATGGATAACCTTTATCGGGAGAAGGATAGGGGGAGTGCGACACTGTTATTCTTACTTGATCTCTCAGCGGCTTTTGATACCATTGACCATGGTATCCTTCTGGGCTGACTTGATGAGCTGGGTATTGGAGGTACTGTTTTACAGTGGTTCTGATCCTATCTCCAAGGTCGCTCCCAGAGAATAGCTTTGGGTGACTGTATTTCGGCCCCCTGGCAGCTGTGCTGTGGGGTGCCGCAGGGTACCATCTTGTCTCCCATGCTGTTTAACATCTATATGAAGCACTTGGGAGCAGTCATCAGGAGCTTTGGGGCGAGGTGTCAGCAGTATGCTGACCATACCCAGCTCTATTTCTCTGTAACATCTGAATCGGGAGAGGCAGTGCAAACCCTGGACTGCTGCCTGGACTTGGTGGTGGGCTGGATGAGGGCCAGTAAACTGAGTCCAAATCCTAGCAAGATGGAGGCACTGTGGGTTGGTGGTTCCCGAGTTCGGATAATGGATCAGTTGCCTGCTTTGGATGGGGTCGTACTCCCTCTGAAAGAACAGGTCTGTAGCCTGGGGGTGCTCCTGGATCCATCTTTGTCGCTAGAGGCCCAGGTGACCTCAGTGGCTAGGAGTGCCTTTTACCAGCTTTGGCTGGTGAGACAACTGCGGCCGTTTCTGGACCGGTATAGCCTGACCACTGTTGTCCACGCACTGGTAACCTCCAGGCTGGAATACTGCAATGCGTTCTATGTGGGGCTGCCCTTGAGGTTGGTCCGGAAGTTGCAGCTGGTGCAAAATGCGGCGGCAAGACTGCTCACTGGGGCAGGGTATCGCCAACATGTCACCCCGCTGCTCAAAGAATTGCACTGGCTGCCTATTTGCTACCAGGCCAAGTTCAAGGTTCTAGTTTTGCTGTACGAAGTCCTATACTGCTCGGGTCCAGGATACCTGAAAGACCGTCTTACCCCTTATATACTCAGTCGATCACTGCACTCTGCAGGTAAGGGCCTCCTGCAGATACCATCTTATCAGGAGGTTCATTCTGCACAATATAGGAAATGGACCTTTAGTGTGGCAGCACCTACCCTGTGGAATTCCCTCCCTTTGAATATTAGTTAAGTGCCATCTCTGCTATCTTTTCGGCGCCTTTTGAAGACTTTCCTCTTTCAACAAGCCTTTTAGGTTGAGACCTATCGCAGTCTGCGTCTGTGTTAGAATTGCTTAATATGTTTTTGTAATGTGTTTAACCCTTTTTTAGAGTTGTTTTTTAAAAAATGTTTTTAACGTTGTTTTGTTTTAATGTATCTTAAGATCTGTTTTATGATGTTTTAAAGTGTTTTTAGCGCTTTGTTTGCTGCCCTGAGCTCCTGCTGGGAGGAAGGGCTGGATACAAATTAAATAATAAATAAATAAATAAATAAATAAATATGTATGCTGCAAGAATGCCACAATAATCACCCATCTGAAAGCACCCTCATCGTGAATGGATAGGCTTTCACCAAAGTTTTTCATAACTACTATAATGTGTGCTTTATGACATAACAGTGGCGTCACTAGGGTTGGTGTCACCCGGTGCAGTAACTCATGGTGTCACCCCCATGGACCTCCTCCCATACCAGACCATACAGAATCCTTAGTAATGTTTTTTGTACTAATGTTACTCGTAAATCATAATTCCCAGATATCACTGGCATCCACTTGGCCTTGTTGATTTATGCACTCCGTGTGGCATGATACAATATCCCTGCACAATAAAAAGGGTTGTTGGAAAGACTACACACACACACACACACACACACACACACAGAGAGAGAGAGAGAGAGAGAGAGAGAGAGAGAGAGAGAGAGAGAGAGAGAGAGCCAGCTTTGGGATCGTCACACAAACAACCTAGAATATTTTTTCCCTTTCACAAGGACATGCAAAAGATTGAACCCAGGACCTTCTGCATGCAAAGCACATGCTCAGCCTACCACTAAGATATAGGGTAGAAAAGCACTCACTGTTCTGCTGGTTCTAGTGCTTCTCCACCACTTTCTTCTGCAAATAAGAACATAAGAAGAGCCTGCTGGATCAGGCCAGCGGCCCATCTAGTCCAGCATCCTGTTCTCACAGTGGCCAACCAGGTGCCTGGGGGAAGCCCACAAGCAGGGTTGCTGTAGTCCAGCTGCATCAGGAGCACACTGCATTGCCTAGGCCCATTTTAAATGAACACTGCCTAAGGCTCCAAGAGGTCTTCTGTAACTTTAAAAGTTGTGCAGGGAGAAGGGAGAATTCCACCTTGTGGTTTTTTCCATTACAGGGTTGCAAAAACACCTGCACTTGGCTGACTTTCTCTTCTCCTAAAGATACAGGATCAGTCTCAGGCCATGAACCTGACAACCCTAATCTCGTCTAGATAGTCTGGGCTTAATTTAACATGCCAGCGATGACCTTTAAAGCCCTGAATGATTTGGGACCAGGTGACTTAAAGGCTCACCTACATCCATACAAGCCTGCCCATACCCGTGTCTGAAGCCCACCAACAAAGGAAGTTAGGTGGGAAAGCACCCAGGCAGGCAATATTAAGCAAGCACCAAATCTGGATCTTTTCAAACAGGCCTCTACTTACCTTGACTTACAGAAACTAACTGGGGTAGAGGATGCAATTGTCTGGTCTGGCCTTGGTGTGTTTTTGATGTTGGACTGCTAGTTCGCATAATAGGGAATTGTTTTGTTGAGATTTTTTTTAAATATAACCTATTGTATGTTATGTGAACCACCTTGGGAAGAATTCTATTTTTGAAGGGTGGTATAGAAATGTAAATAAAATAAGTATTTGGCTGTGGCTTAAAAATTCCCTTCCCGTATTATGAACTGTTGCGATAGGAGACACTTTTCATGGCTGCTTCACCCAAACAATTTTATAGGTAAGTGCCAAGCATTTTGTGTTATGCGCTCATAACACTGCAATGTGCACATGTAGCGTACACACAGTTCCAGTAACATGTGCCATACAAATACTAACACCATGGGACTGTGATTTGCCACAGTGCAATGTGTCAAGCACTGGACTCGGTACACCAGACAAATCATCTGGTTAACTTAACTCCTGGAGAGAAGTTTTATTTTCTAAGCTGAGCTTCCAAAAAGCATGCAGGGGGATAAAAAACACCCACATTTGAGCATTACTTTGAAATGCCAAGATGTCCACAAGATCCTTGAGTTCACCCTATGAAACACAAATATTATCCTGTACAAAAGAGGCAACACTTGGCATTTTTAAAATAACTGCATGCCGCCACCTAACCTTGGCATTCTTGATCTATGTACAAAAAGGTTAAGTGCAGAACACCACCCAGGTGTGGCAACTTCACCTGGGAAGAGGCCTCCAGTGCCCAAATGTGACTAGGGTAGAACCTGCCCTCAAGAGCAGTTCACGCATTTCCACATGGAGGCCATGGAGAATGGCCCCTTGCTGTGCACAACAGCTTTTTCACACCACTGCTGTGACATGTGTCACCTATCCTTGCAGGATCTCTCCCATGGTAGGCTGAACTGCCATACCAGCAAATTCAGTTCCCAATAGCTATTGCCAGCTCCAGGGAAATTTGCAAGCCCAAGCAGTCAACCACACCACACATCAAGAGAAACTGTTTCTATGTAAACAGCATAAATGAGCCCCCAAAACTCACCAGCTTAGAGAAGAATCACCAGTTTGCTCATATAAACATGTATGGAAGCGAGCAAGAAAGTCTGCTTTTGCCATCTGACTGGTGACTAATACGAAGCCCCCCCCTTTTAATGCTCTGCCTGGCACCCACTTTACAATACTTCCCTCCCCACCCCCAGTTGAAATAATCTTAGCAGTCTAACCATATTTACAACAGAAACACTTTTTAGCGTCCGGGAGTTAACTACTGTTAACTTCTCTACCGTTGGTTTTCATATTGTCGATCGAGGTTGCTTTTTCTGAACAGGGAGTTTGTGTTTATTTGGACTTCTGCTCAGCGGGTTCTTGCTGTTGCAGTTTGGTTTATGAAGTTTATGCACATTAAACATTTGTATTTGCGGTACTGTATATTTTGAATGAAAGTTGCCTAGAGGTATTTTGCATTAGGCAAGGAATCATAATCATATACATACAAGTGAGATAAATGGGAAAGTAATTGCAGTGAAATTAGCCTCATTTTTAAATTGAAAATATTATTTATTTATTAAATTTATATCCTTGTCCTTCCTACCGAAGAACCCCAGGGTGGCAATATATTCCAGTTATACTTGAGAACTTAGATGAGTTATGGGGGGGGGGAATAGGATAACCCCCTTTTTAAAAACCACACACGCATGTATACACAGGAAAAAAACCTAAAAGCAGTCTGCTAATAGCAAAGTTAGCTTTCTACATCCAGGAGCACTTTATGTAGTAAAAAGGACTCTAAAAATCCATTATATCCCTGTTCTACCTTCAATTAATCGGGAGCAAGCCCCCCTCCTTTCTTGGACGCCCCGGAGTTTACGGCTACTGGGCACAGGATCGCACCGTGGCGCTCAAAGAGACATGGGCTGGCAGGTTCGGGAGGGCGTCAGAAAGCAGGGCAGGTGAAGCGATGCTCTCTATAGACTGGGGTGGGGAGGGCTGAGGGGAAGGTCTTGCACAAAGACTGACCAGGGCTGCGGGTGCGGAGGGCGCTCCCCGTGTCGCCCGGGCAGAGTTGGAGGCACGCTCAGCTCAGGTCTCCAAAATGCCCTGTGCGCCCACCGGCCGGCTCTGAAACTCACCTTTCCCTTCCACGTGGCATACAAAAGAGTCACCCCTGGTGGTGGTGGTGCAGCAGCCTCAGGCTCTAGCCTAGCCTGCCTGGTAACAGCTGCAACGCCGCTTGAGGCCCCACCCCACGGGAGATCTAGCTGGTGCGGTGGTGGCGGCGCCCTTCCCTGCTCTTCCCCCATGCCTCACATGTTAGCGCGGGCAGGGCAGCTCTCCGCCTGCCCTGCTTCCTGGTGCCTTGCCTAGGGGCGGCTCTGGGTGTCACCCCCCTCATGGTGTTACCCGGGTGCGGCCCGCACCACCCGCACCCCCTTAGTGACGCCCTTGTGATGCAACACTATAGTAGTTTTTAAACAAACCAAAGAATTTTCTTTGGTGAATGAAGAAAAAAAAAAGATGCATGGCACCAAGCACTTAAGAAGCTTACCTATAATACACACAAAGACAGAATTTTCCTATAAGAGAAACAGTTATTTTGTCAAATGGATTCTCTGACCTTCTGGGTTTTTACTAGACTGTTGTGAAAAAGTGACAGCTTCATTGATATAAATCTAATTATGGGCAAATAGGCAGGATTATAAGAGGTGACCTACAGTGTTTACTGATTTGCCCTTCTTACTGTCTAGGTTATATTAGCTGCATGATTTCAATGGTGCCATTGATTTATGTTGTGCCAAGTGTCAGCACATTATTCACATAAATGTATCACTTGTCACTGGAGGTTCAGGCAGGTTGAATTTAAAGTCACCCAACAAGTTTGCTCAATTGCTGCTGTTGTCCTTTCATTGAGGAACCTGATCCCAGCACCTTCCCTTGTCAATTCCAATGGAAGCTTTACTGTTGACAAAAAAGGGCAACATCATGGTTTTATGCCTTTACGCTAGGTGTGGGGAGAACCTTTGGCCTTCCACATGTTGCTGAATAACAACTCCCATCATCCGCAGCCATTGACCATGCTTGCTGGGGAAAATGGATATTGTCGTTCAGCAACATCTGGAGGACCAAAGGTTCCCCACACCTGCTTTACACCAATGGATATTGAGGAACAGGGTGACTCTCAATGTGAAGTAGTTCAAACCAAATATAAGTATTGTTTTTCAAACCTTTTCTGGTAATTTGTTTTATATAGCTTGGCAAAAATATGGTCATTTTTTTTCTTCTTGAGGAAAAAACAATGTTCAGAATGTTCACTCAAACACCTGGACACTTTTCCTACACATTTTTGGAGGGGAAAACATGAAAATGTCTTGTTTAGAAAGCTTCTTTGCTTGAGTTTTTATTTATTTATTAAATTTATATCCTGCCCTTCCTCCCAAAAGGAGTTTAGCTTATGAGTTTCTATAAAATGCAGAATTTGAAAACTAGCTAAAATGTTTTCCACCTTTCAATGAGAGTACAAATTGAGCTACACACAATGAATCATGTCTATGTATTATTTTATTGATGCCATCCCCCTGTATCACTTTAGTAATGTTTTCCAGCCTGTGTCTTGTATACAATGTGACATTTTCCATGTGATTTGAACATGGCATCATTGCCTACAGCAGTTCATATTTACATTTTTTAAAAATTCATCTTGCTGTGGCATGCTTCAAGGACTGCCTCAGAAATTCTGGTTCATCCTTCCAGAAGAAAGATGAAGGAGATTCTACAGAGGTTGAGGATGCCTCTTGGTTAGTGCCAGTGACATCACAGGAGTTCAGAAAGACCCCTCACCAAGCTCCTTATTAAAGGAGGTTTTGCAACCATTTTTCAAAAAATACAAATAAAAGCTTGATTCTTTTTAGTAAAATGAATAAAGAATTCATATGCATTATAAAAGCACTGTGTCTCCTCAAAAAATAATAGTGCAAATCCAAAGAGTTTGGCAGAGGAGTTTGGCGGGGGAGGTCCCTAAATTTTTTTCCCCCTTGCACAGCGCACCATATACCAGTGGGACTCTCCTATTTACCCTGAAGGAGGACAGGACAAAGCACAAGCCAGTTCAATACAAATAGAAACAAAGAAACAAAAGGCAGTAGAGACTATGGAATGGAAGGACACTCCAGTGGTGGTGACCTGCAAGGTGTGTGCAATGTTTGTTTTCTTGCCTGAGAACAACATGGTGTACACATGCAACAAGTGCAAGCTGGTGGCACTGTTGGAAGAAAAAGTGAGGGACCTGGAACAGTAGGTGGCCATACTGAAGAGTATAAGAGAGGATGAAGAGTTCTTAGATATAACATTGGAACAATAGCAAAGAGAATTACAGGAGGTGGAAGAACAACAGCGTGTTGATGCAGAAGAGGAGACTGTTGTGAAGAGCAACAACAAGAAAGTGGAGGAAACTCTGTGGAAAAGGGTGACAGGAGAAGAGCTCGAAAACATCCTTCACTGGTGGAACTATGGAACCACTTCCAGGTACTTGAGGATGAGGCTGGAGGACAGCCTGCAGGGGAAGAATTACAGGAGACCCCACATGACAGCAAGCAAGAGGCTGAAGCTCAGTCAAGCAGAGGCAATGAAACCACGCCTCACAACAAGAAGAGAAGAGTACTAATAGTGGAAGACTCCCTACTGTGTGGGATTGAAACCCAAGTATGCCAAGAAGATCCATGGACTCGCCAGGTATGCTACCTCCTGGAGGACGGATTAGAAATATGATGAAAGGGTTGCCATCGCTCATAAAGCCCACTGATAGATATCCCTTTCTGCTCACCCATGTCGGAAAGAATGATACTGCCAAGTGGAGCTACAAAAAAATCACGTCAGACTTTGAAGCTCTGGGAAAGAAACTCAAGGACTTTGGGACCCAGATAGTTTCTCATCCATCCTTCCAGTATTTAGAAGAGGTGTAGAAAGGAAAAGAAAAATACTCTGGGTATATGACTGGCTACAAAGTTGGTGCCAATGCGAGATTTGGATTCTGGGACCACCGGCTATACTTCCTGGAAGATGGACTGCTGGCAAGTGATGGGTTGCACCTCACAAGGACTGGGAAGAATGTGTTTGGCCACAGCATGGAAAACTTCATCAGGAGACCTTGAAACTGAATCCCAAGGGGGAGGGAGATGTAAACTTTGTGGTAACAAACAAAGGCTTGTGCACAGTAAGAGAAACTGAAGGAATGGCTCTAATGGGGTCCAGTTCAAATCAAATCAAATCTTTATTTACAGTCGATAGACCCATAGGAGAGGGTGATACATAATGATGAGCATATAATATAACTTTAGGAAGGCTGTTAACAGAATTTGAAGATTAGTGCTGGGAGAGGCCCTTACGTTTCTGTTGGATTGCATAAATATATTTAGCAACTTGCATGGTGTTTTGTTTATCAGTACCAGATAGTAGGTATGCAACTGATACTTCTGGAGACTTATGGGAAATTTTTAGCAGTAGATCTTTGAGATATTTGGATCGAAGTTGTGAATACAGGGGGCAAGCAAAAAGACTATGGGAGAGAGTTTCTATATCTATATCACAAGGGCATATGCGTTGTTCATATGAGATCCCCTTGAACCTCCCTTCGAGAATCGCTGAGTATAGAACATTGAATCTTGCTTTTGAAAACGCTTGTCGAAATTTGGGGATTGTGAGGTGATCTAAGTATATACTTAATTTTTCAGGGGGGAGATTCAAATTCAGATATAGTGGAGAACATCTTTTAGACGCTTGGGTAAATGTTATCTGATAATCGATGTCCTTGATTCTTGAGCGGATTATTGTTAATGCGTCTTTAGGAGGTTGAGATCTTAAATACTCTTTTGAGAGGCCTATATGGCGTAATTTCGATTCCAGTTTGGAATTCCATTTGGAATGGCAATTGTCATTCCAGAGTAGAGTTATTAAATTGGGCGTGGATTCGGATGAAATTCTAACCCAGTAGTTAACGGTTGTCAGCCAAGCCTGACATTCCATTGATAGAAAACCGCATTCCAATCTGAGAGCCGCCGAGGGCACGCATCTGGGAACTCCTAATAAACGTCTTAAGAAGGAAGATAGAATTACTTCAATTGAGGGGTCCCAGGAGTGAATCCAAATTGGGGCTCCGTATAGAATTTGTGGGATAATTTTACTTTTAAATATTTGCAAAATCGCAGGGATAAATTGCCCTCCTTTATAATAGAAAAATTGAATCAAACTATTTAGGGAATACTTTATTTGCCTTAAGGTTGTTTTTATATGGAAAGCCCAATTCTTTGAGGAATGGAAATTTATTCCAAGATATTTGTAATGTGAGACTTGTTCTATAGAATGATTATTTACAATCCAAAGTGGAGTACTTATTCGCTTGGAGAAAACCATAATTTTTGTTTTGTCAAAGTTGATTTTTAGATGATTCACTGCACAGTACGACATAAAAGCCTTTAAAGTGCGTTTTAAACCTACTTTTGACAATGAAAGGAGCACGGCGTCGTCAGCATAAAGTAAGAGGGGACATCGCACATCTGCTAGCTTAGGGGAATGAAAATCGTGGGAAAGGCAGCTTTCGTTCAGATCATTTAGGAACAGGTTAAAAAGGAACGGTGCGAGTATGCAACCTTGTCTGACCCCTTTTTCAGTGGGAATAGAATTTGATAGCCCTCCCTCTTTTCCTCAACGGATACGCAAGGAAGTTTGTTGGTGAAGCTGGAAAATCAGAAACAAAAGTCTTTTATCAATTGAAGAGTTGGATAATTTTGCCCAAAGAATATCACGGGGGATTGAATCAAATGCCGCCTTTAAGTCTATAAAGGCAACAAATAGTCCATTTCCCTTTTGTTTACTATATTTTTCAGCTAGGTGTTGTAGAATCAAGCAGTGGTCCAGGCTCGAAGAGCCTTTTCTGAATCCTACTTGTTCCTTGCCAAGTATATTTTGTTTGTTCATCCATTGCTGGAGCTTTTCTTTCAGATATGACGCGTAGATCTTGGCTATTACTGGTAGGAGGCTTATTGGTCGATAGTTAGATGGATCCTCTCTATCGCCTTTTTTAAAAATAGGGATAACAATAGCCTCCTGCCATGAAGATGGGAAAATGCCTGAGTCATTGAGGCTGGTGAAGAATTTTGCTAGTAAAGGGGCCCACCAATCTGGAAAATTTGTTAAGAGTTCGGGGAGAATGTTGTCAGACCCAGGGGCTTTGCCAGATTTTAATCCAGCGATTAAGGTCTCGATTTCAATTGGGTCAACTGGTGGCCAGGATGTGAGTGACTGCATATCTAGGGAAAAGGAAATGTTAGGTACTCTGGGGGGGGCGTTTTTAAATAAGGTCGAGAAATAGCTTTCCCATGTATACGAGGAGATATTACAGAATACTGGACGGGAGGGTCTGAAAGCTTTCGTAATTATAGACCAAAACTTTTTGGAATTTTTTGTCCTTGATGCTCTAATTAGATTATTCCATTCCTCTCTCTTTGCATTGTTTTTTTTTTAATTTTTAACGTTGTTTTATATTTTCGTTTAATTTGGTAATAAATTGAAGGGAGTTGGTTTAATTTTTGGTGGCGGTAATAAAGGTAGATTTGCGCTAATTTACGTTTAAGCGACAGACAATCTTTGTCAAACCATTTAGGGCCACTGTTTCTAGACACTTCAGATCCTACATACGCTGATCTCATTTTTTTGTCTATTTGGTCTATAAGGGATACGTATAGGTTAAGCCGTTCTTCAGAGGACTCTGAGTTCATTAAGTGAGCCCTGACATCCATAGCTTTTGAGGACAATAGAAAGGATTCTATCATTACGGCAAGCGAGTCCGTCCATGGGTATCGCTTGTATTGAGAATTATAATAGCTTATCGATGGCTTAAATTCAGCTGTTAGGCGAAAACTCTCGTAGACTAGACATGAGAAATTTAGACGGAGGTGATCGCTATTTAGTTTTGTGCCAATGGAGAAATTTTCTATAGAGGGAAGAAAGGATGCTGAGGTCAACACGTAATCAATTACGCTGCTGCCTATTTGGGATAAAAATGTATATTCGGCACAGGTGTCTAGCTTTTCAAGGCCGTTTAGAACAGTCAGGTGATGAGAGATAGCAAAGCGAATTAAACATATTCCTCCATGGTTGATTATAGTATCTTTCGATTGTCTATCAAGGGAAAAAGCTGATTGATCGCATACCTCACCGTGCCACAATTTAGAGGCAAACAAGGTGTGGTGGTTTGGGCCTATCCTCGCGTTGAAGTCTCCCATTAATAACAAATGAGCTTGGGGGTGGGCCGTCTCAAGATCTAACAAATAATGATCTAATTTTTCCCAGTATTGTTCTGTATTGGCGTATGTTCGCGAGGGAGGGATATATACATTTACAAGCAATATAGAAGTCTTCCCAACCGATATTAAGGCTGCCATCGCTAGGGTATCCAGATTTTGGAGATGAAGCAGTTTTACAGCCAAAGACGTAGAAATAAAGATCACCATACCCCCTTTTGCTCTGCCTTTTGTTACAGGTTGGGCTGGTGAATATAAGGTGAAAAAGCCATTTAAATATGGCTTGTGAGTTATCCAGGTTTCTTGAAGACAGATGATGTCGTGTCTGGAGAGATAACTCGTCCAATCTTGGTCGTTTGATTTGGCGTTCCAGCCTGCGATGTTCCACGAAAGGACAGTTAGGGGTTTATGAGTCGTTGCAGGTATAGGATTGGCATTGAGTGGGAAAAAATTCACATTTTGGGGGGGTTTGTGGAGATGTCAATTTAGCTGTGTTATTTGGTTTAATGAGTCTGTGTCGTCGATAAAGATTGCTCCATTTTTGTTACGTGAGTGGAGTCTAGAGTTGCAAGTAGATGTTTCGATTATTGGGTTGGTTTTTTCAGTCTGACGCTTAGATGCTTTGCGTCGAATATCTTTTGGTTTTGTCGTGTCTTCCACGATGCACAAGGGAAAATTTACATTTGAGAGTATTTCGCTACCATCAGATGGGATTTGTCTTAATTGGGCTGGCTTTTTATAGGAGGAAGATGTTTCTATTGAGTTTTTGATTTAAGGCGTCATTCTGAGTCAGTGGATGAAACTTAAGAACCTGTTAATTAAGGACTCACGCTCCGGTGACGGTAGTGAGGCATACAGCTCCTCAAGTTGGGTTTCTTCGGGTTCCAGCGCTTGTGCAAGTATCACTGGAGTATGTAAATGTGCCACCTTCTCCTGATGGTTAGATGCATTAAATGCAGAATCATTATGGGATGAGATATTCAGAGGTACACTGGAGTTGGTGTTAAGTGATACCACGCTACTAGATGGTAGATAAGAGTAGGGTAA
This sequence comes from Rhineura floridana, assembly GCF_030035675.1. Lineage (NCBI taxonomy): Eukaryota > Metazoa > Chordata > Lepidosauria > Squamata > Rhineuridae > Rhineura > Rhineura floridana. The sequence continues at coordinate 66,764,926 of NC_084480.1, read as the reverse complement.
TTCCAGTGGGCTGGGAGGAGATAAGTCTATGTAATATCTTTGGACAGAGAAACCCATTTTATCCAGCACATATCTTGATTGCAGGAGTTGAGTGACAACAGCACAGGAGTGGCATGTAATGATTACGCGCCATTCATATGGGGTGTAAGGAAGAATTTTCATAGATCTAATGAAGTTCCTGCGTTTAAAGACACCCAAAGCTTTACCTATGACGACGTCCATAAAAGGGATGTTTGGTAAAGAATAGCGGCGCTCATTTGTTATGGCTTTATAAGAAATAGCCACTTTATCAGATTGGAGAACTAGAGATTGCAAAGATAATAAATTGCGTCTTGTGCTGCGTTTAATTAGTTGAGAGTATGAAGATTGAAGTTCAGGGGGTGTGTGGAAGAAGGCGCCATCTTTTCGTGATGAGTACTTGATAGTTGTATTGGGAGGTTTGCTTCAGAGTGGTCCAAGTTTGAGTGACAAGGAATTTTCCTGTTCTTCGTAGGCACTTGGTTGGAAGGTGCTGGCGCCTTTTGAGAGTCCAGTATTTTAAAAAGTGGTTTATAATTCAGCTTGTTTGAGTTAGCCTATTTGGGGTTCTTAATATTTTTTGGTTTCTTAGTTTGATTTGATTTTGTTGGATTTTTTATGGTTTCATTCTTCTGGGTTTGTGATCCTATAGAGGTGACAGAAGTAATTTGATTGTCTTTTGGTAAGGAAGTCAATGAGCGAAATGACTGCACTAGTGTGGTAAGTAATTGATTTGTTTCAGAGATAAATGTTTTCACAAGCTTCAATTCATCTAGTAGAGCTGAGTGCTCTGTCTGTGTTGTAATCCGTGCTGGAGAAGGCTGTTCCTTTCTCAATTCACTAGGGGGGGTTATCAGCCCATTAGTCAAACTTAAGGAGTCAATTGTTAGGAAAGAAGATGGAGTCGTTGAATTGTATAGGATTGACGCATTATTAAAACCAGCATCTTGTAGCTCGTCTGCCAAAGATTTACCCATAGATGATTTCATGAAAGAATTATCCGTGTAAAGGTGTTGCAGCGTCCAATCATGTGCTATAATTTGCTCGATGTTTGCTTGTGGCTTTAAGGATAGCTGCGTGAGTTCGGGGGATGAACCTTGTAAAGGCAGAAAGAAGTTTGTAATTTTGGATTGTCGTAAACTTGGTGTTATAGTATCCATTGAGTAAGCTTCCAGGGGGTAAAAGAGGCTTCTGCTTAGGCTGTTATAGGAGCATAAAGTGTAGGTTAATGGAATATATAGAGCTTGCCAGAGTTGGAGGAGGCAATTTTGGTGGCTAGGTTCTTGTATGTTGGGGTCTAAAAAGTTGCTTCGTTCCGTTCAAGTGGCTGTATAAATCACACTAATTAGAGATTATAAGACTAAGAGGTTAATAGGCTGTCAAAGCTTGAGAGTTTTAAAGTTCTTTGAAGGTTTTTAAGATTTATAATTCCACGGAGTGAGAGGAGCCATAAAACAAGGATTAACTGCAGTAAAACGGGGTCGTTAACGATCAGATGTTCCTTGTAGACTAAGGAAAAGTTTAGCCAAGGTAAGATAAAATCTGCCCAAGTAAAAATTATGTAAAAATAAATTAAAAGAGAAACAAACCGGAGCTGAGAAGATAGCAGTTAACCGGAAGAAGGTCAAACCGGAAGTCCCCAATGTGGTCCAGTTATAGTCTTAATAAAAATGTAGGAAGGAAGCCAGGACATAAATCACATGTCCTTCGATGGTCTTGTACACTAATGCCCAGAGTATGGGACACAAACAGGATGAACTTGAGCTCTTAATATAGGAAAGTAAATACGACTATATAGGTATAACTGATACTTGGTGGGATGACTCCCATGACTGGAATACAGTGACTGAACGACATAACTTATTGAAAAAGAACAGAGGGAATAGAAAGGGAAGCTGAGTCAAGCTATATGTTAAGAATATATATTTCTGCACAGAAATACAGGAGGATGAGCTTGGTAGCTCCACTGAGAGTATCTGGATTAAAATTAATGGGATAAGGAATAAAAGGAAAATGGTAGTTGGAGTGTACTGCTGACCACCCAATAAAGGAGAAGATAAGGATGAAACTTTTGCAAAGCAAATTGCCATTGTTTCTAGGAGGCATGATGTACTAGTAATGGGGGACTTTAATTACCCTGATATCTGTTAGGAAACAAATTCTGCCAAACATAGCTCCTTCAAGAAATCCCTGACTTGTGCTGGAGATAACTTTCTCCTACAGAAAGTGGAGGAAGCAACTAGAGGATTAGCTATTCTTAACTTGATTCTAACCAACAGAGATGAGTTGGTGGATGAAGTGGAAGTTACAGAAACTCTGGGGGAAAGTGACCACGCTATACTAGAGTTTTTGATTTCAAAGGAAGCGAGAGCTGAGAGTAGCCATATGCATACTCTGGACTTCAGGAAAGCCGATTTTAATAAACTCAGAACAATTGTAAGATTCCATGGCATCTTAATGAGAAAGGAGTCCAAGATGGGTGGGAGTTTCTAATAGAGGAAATTCTGAAGGCACAATGGCAAACAATTCCGTCAAGGAAAAAGCAGGGAAGACAGCAGAAGAAGCCAATGTGATTTCACAGAAAGCTTAGAGATGACCTAAAAACAAAAAAGGACACAGACAAGAAGTGGAAGGAAGGCCAGACCACACAGGAAAAGTATAGGTAGCATGGAATTGCAGGGATGGTGTCAGGAAGGCTAAAGCTGAGAATGAGCTGAGGTAAGTGAGAGATGCCAAATGCAACAAAAAAGCTTTCTTCAGGTACATCCGTAATAAAAGACAGAGAAAAGAAATGGAGGAACAGCTACTCAATGAGGATGGCAAAATGAGAACAGATGACAAAGACAAGGCAGAAATGCTCAGTTCCTACTTTGGCTCAGGGCTTATCCACATGGGAGCATTTCTTCGTAGCAAATACACTGCTTTTACCATCATAATAGATTTGCAAGGTCCACACTTTATGCCCAATGGTAGCTTCAAATCCACTGTTTTCCATCCACACGTGTAGGTGTTCCTCTGGGAAGGATTAGTGTCACTGTTTCCTTGTAGCCTTCCCTCTAATTTTACATTTTTACTCCCTCTGGTTGATCAGTTAATGGGCATGTGCAAATATTTTTGACCTGGGCAGTATTTCCACTCCCTTCTGACCCCACCACTTCCTGAAGTTTGGTGGTTGAAAAGAAGTGGGGTCGTCTGCCCCCCTTTCTCTGCTGCCCCTTGCTTTTTCTGAGTTAATTTTTCCACACTGGAAAAAGAGATATCAATATTTTAAAGAGAATACCAATTTCAATATTTAGAGAAAATATCAATATCAATATTGATATTTTCTTTAAAATATTGTTATTAATATCAATATTTTGAGGTAACTTAAAAAAAATCCACTTAGAGTTTTTAGGGGGGGGGGAATTAGAAACCAGGCACAGAGAGATGTTACTTCAAAATTCTCTCCACAAAGATTGAGAATATGAGAAAGAATGATAAAATCCAACAGCAATTCCCATTGCTTGTTACAAGAAGTGAAGGAAGTTTACTTGGGGAGAGAGGAGGAAAGAAGGGAGGCTGCAGCACAAGGTGAAGTGGGAGGACAGAGCAGTCAGAAGTTGCTAGATAAATCACAGGAAACAAAATGGAATTCATGGGAGAGTTAGTGGGTGGAGAAAGGGGAAGAACTGAAAGTTATGATTCACCCTCACACTAAAAATCATAGAAGCAAACTGTCTTCAAAGATGTGTGGAGTGGAGTGGAGCCGTATTGTTCTAAACTTTTCATATTATCAGTGGATTGGGTTAGTAAGGATTTACAGGGGGAGAACTGTGTGATAGATTCTGTTTACCAGTAATGTCATGTGAACTATGCGAATTAAAAAGAGATGTGAGTAGCACCAAACACACACTAAATCACCGTGTAGATGAGCCCTCAGTCTACGCCTCAAAGAGGGTCTATGACCCTCCTAGGAAATGTGAAACTCAAGGGGCAGGATTGCAGTTTGAGATTAATAGACAAATGGTTAAGGAATGCCTAATCACTTTGAACAAATTCAAATCTGCAGGGCCCAATGAACTGCATCCCAGAGTACTGAATGAACTCGCTGAAGAACTGTTGGAACTGCTGTCTATTATATTTGTGAAATTGTGGATGATGGGTAAAGTGCCGGATGACTGGAGCAGGGCTAATGTTGCCCCTATCTTCAAAAAGGGCAGAAGGAAGAACCTGGGAATTACAGACCGGCCAGCCTGACATCGATCCCTGGAAAAATTCTGGAGCAGGTTATGAAGTGGTCATTCTGTAAGCACCTTGAAAACAATGCAGTGATTACTAGAAGCCAACATGGATTTATCAAGAACAAATCCTGCCAGACTAATCTTATCTCAGTTTTTGATCACGTAAACTCCCTGATAGTCAGGGCTGGCCCCAGGCATGCCGGGGCCCTTGGGCACAAGCCTGCCCGGGCCCCAGCACTCCCAGTCAGCAATTCGCAGCAGGATTGCTGCAGCAGATCACAGGGTGGGAGCTTCAGAGCCCCCACCATTCCCTCATTCAGCCTATCTTTCTTGGTTGTGTTGTGTGGCTGCATGCACAGCACATGTAGGTCTATCCTTAACCAAGATGGTGGCCAAGGTTTCCTTAAGGGGCTAAAGCCTCTGCCACCATCTTGGCTGATGGCAGGGATGTACGCATGTAGCATGCATGCGTGCCATCAGCCAAGATGGTGGCTGAGGCTTCAGCCCCTTAGGGAAACCTCTGCCACCATCTTGGTTAAGGGCAGCACTGCACACGCTGCACACACAGCCACACAAAGCAGCTGAGAAAGATAAGTTGAATGAGGGAATGGTGGGGGCTCTGAAGCTCCAGTCCTGCAATCCGTGGCAATGATCCTGCTGTGAATCACAGAAGGGGAGTGGAGGGGCCCCTTAGGGGCCCCTGTAGCCCCAGGGGCCCTCAGCCAGGTCCCCACCTGGCTGCCCTTTGGAACCAGCCCTGCTGGTCAACTGTGGGAATGCTGTGGACATAATATATCTCAACTACAGCAAAGCTTTTGACAAAGTGCCCCATGATATTCTGATTAGCAAACTAGCTGAATACGGGCTGGATGAAATAACTATGAGGTGAATCCACAGTTGGCTACAGAATTGAACTCAAAGAGTGCTTATCAATGGTTCCTTTTCAAACTGGGGGGACGTAACAAGTGGGGTATCACAGGGCTCAGTCCTGGGTCCAGTGCTCTTCAACATTTTTATTAATGACTTGGATAAGAAGGTGCAGGGAATGTTATCAAATTTGCAGATCATACAAAATTGGGAGGAGTAGATAATACCTTGGAAGACAGAAACAAAATTCAAAGGGATCTTGATAGGCTGGAACATTGGGATGAAGACAACAAAATGAAATTTAACAGGGATAAGTGCAACGTTCTACACCTAAGAAAAAGTAACCAAATGCACAGTTATAAGATGGGGGATACTTGGCTCAGCAATACTACAGGTGAGAAGGATCCTGGGATTGTTGTTGATCACAAGCTGAATATGAGTCAACAGTGTGATGTAGCTGCAAAAAAGGAAAATGCTATTTTAGGCTGCATTAACAGAAGTATAGTTTCCAAATCATGTGAAGTATTGGTTCCCCTTTATTCGGCACTGGTTAGGCCTCATCTTGAGTACTGCATCTAGTTCTAGACACCACACTTTAAGAAGGATGCAGAGAAACTGGAACAGGTTCAGAGGAGGGCAAGGAGGATGATCTGGAAACAAATCCCTGTGAGAAGGGACTGAAAGAACTGGACATTTTTATCCTTGAGAAGAGAAGTCTAAGGGGAGATATGATAGCACTCTTCAAGTCCTTGAAAGGTTGTAACACAGAGGAGGACCAGGATCTTTCCTCAATCATCCCAGGATGCAGGACATGGAATAGTGGGCTCAAGTTATAGGAAGCCAGATATCAGCTGAACATTAGGAGAACCTTCCTGACTGTTGGAGCATTACATCAATGGAACCAATTACCCAGGGAGGTGATGGGCTCTCCAATCCTGGAGGCATTCAAGAGGCAACTGGACAGACACCTGTTGGGTATGTGTATTGCCAATCACTGGAAGAATCTTGATGTATGAGGAGGTGTAGAAATGGCATGTGAATGGCATCTGTCCCATAATTATTGCCCCAAACCCGATTTTTGGGGGTGCTGATTGCTTTGCACACTGTGATTGTAATGTATTGCAGTTTGAAGAGCTCAAAACATAGGCGTTGTGATATTATTTAGAAGAACCTGGAAGAGAAGTTTCAACTCAGAAACAATCTGTGAGAAGAGTTACTCAGTTAATCAAAACAATGCAGCTTATTCCATGCTTCTGCTCTCTCAGGTGGGATTGTTTATGGCTTTCTCGAGCTTTAAAGGTATGGCAAGGTAATTGGCTTACAAATGTTCTCACTTGACTAATGTAAACAACTAGCCCGATAGTCAAAACAAGTAATCAACCTTGAGAATGCAGCTGCATTCTCAGTCCAAGGTGTCACAAGGGCAAGGTCAGGAGAGATTGCCTGATGGTTAAGCCAGCAATCAGAATGATAATGATCTAATAGGGGTAAGGTGCCCCTCCCAGAGGGTATTTCAGGTATAAACATGGGACTCCTAGATCAGGGAGATTAAGCCTTCAGGGGGCTGACGAAGCCCCAAGACAACATCAGGAACAACAAAGACCAAGACAACTAGCGAGAACCAACATCAAGATGACTGAAGAGCCTTAATCTAGAGGTTTCTAGAGCATGTAAAACAGGGGGAGGGAAGCAGAGACTGCTAGCTATGTAGTTTGTTTTAGTGTTTTATAGCCTAAATGTAAATCTCTTTGCTCTAATAAACCTTTAACTTCTTCACCACCAGCCATGTTCATTACCTTCTGAAATCTCAAACTGCACTGTCTTGTGCTGGGCAAGGGGCTAGGCATTTGGCGTTACAGTATGCTTTAACTTGGATTCCTGCATTGAGAAGGGGGCTGGACTCAATGGCCTTATAGGCTCCTTCCAACTCTATGATTCTATTATCTATATCCATTCCTCAAAATGCCCTGACATCTCAAAACTTTTTATTTCTTAAAAACTGTATTAATCAAACAGTGTGCCACATGCTCTTCTCTAAGACTACTGCAGGTGTGGAGAACCCTCTGAAAAATTCAGTGAATAAGGCTCCCAAAATTCTGCTCACTTAAGACTTTTCCTGGCTGAGAGTGGATTCTTTCACGATCACAATCATCCTATCATTACTTAAGTGATCCTGAAAAAACCAGCCTGTACAGTAACATGACCCTTGAAGAGCTATATATTAGAACTTTGTATTATGGGCTAGAGTTACACTTCACCCTTTGAACTTCCTTTGCTCTGGTTTTCAGTTTTAGTTGTGTGCTCTACTCAGCCAGCAATACAGAATCATGTTTGCCTACAGTAAGAAGTAAGAGTAATTATTCTGTAATTATAATGTAAGAGTAAGAAGTAAGAAGTAATTATTCTGTAATTATTATGATGAGGAGAGCAGGATTGGGTGCTATTGCTAAAGGGTGAAATAAATAGATAACTTAAAGTGATCTGGAAAAATATCTACGCTAAGTTACTCTTTACTCTTTTAAAGCACTCATACTGCTCACAATTATAGTGTCTATTTTTTCTTCTTTTTCTTTACTACTTGATGGCAAAGGATGAAAACAGCCATAGAGGAACAGAAACACTGCTGTGCACACTACAGTTAGCTGGCTGGTTGGCCACCTAGGATGTAACTCAGGTCTAATTTGTGATTTTCCCAATGTATGCAGCTCAGCATGAGACTTTCTCAGGCTTTCTGGGCAGAAAAATCAACCCTCCCCAAAAGCAACCAGTAACAAAGAATTCCAATTGCTTTCCACAGCTAGCTTCGAATTGCTTAGTTAGCCCTTTATATAGCAACCAGTTAAAAGGTTTTCTTTTGTTAGTCCAACAGGAAGGAAAATCTAAAGGTACAGAACAAGACAAGAAGAAGGGACCCTCAAGGAGGAGTTAACATCTTTTGGTATCCCCGTGTTCACTGTATGCTTAATATCCTTTTTTTCTTATGAAACAAAAAAAAATTGAGTCATTTAATTCCTGGTGCTCATACTAATTTTCTGTTGACTTGACCTTTACATAGCCTATTATGTAAGTTAACACACTCTCTGCATGGTGGAGTGAGGGGGAGGTCACTGCCTTTCCCTTCCTCTGGCTTGGCCCTCACATTCTCTCCACCGGGAGGGGACAAATAGGCTGGCACTATGCACCTTCCCCCCAATGCCCAACCTAGAAAGATGGCTGCTCCACCTAACAAAGAAGGCTGGTTACAGGGCTGTGGCTGTTCCTCCTTATCAAGTATTTTTGTGCCAGCACAGCATATTCCAGTGGTAGCTATTGCAAACATGGAAATGGTTCTTGTGTTGAGGAATATGCATGTGCTGATCTGACAGCAGCATGAAAATACCACATGGAGGCAGTTACCTCATGGAGGATCCCCGGGGTGGGCTAATTTCTCTATATTGTTTTAAAATTGTCTAGTGATGGCCCTAAACTGTTCTGTACTGCTGCTTTTTAAAATGATTCTTGTTGACTGCACTGTATTTTATTATGTATTTACATTGTACTGTTGTATTTTAATGTGTACGTCGCCTAGAGTGGCTTCGGCCAGATAGGCAACACAAAAATTAAATTTATTATTATTATTATTATTATTCTAGTTTGTAATATCCATATAATAATGAAATCCATTAAGTTGGTCCTTATTCTTTGAAGCTGAATTCTCAGGTCTGGCTTAATAGCTAATTAGCTGAGTTGTTGGATAGGATCTGCCCAGCTGTGGGAATCTTCCTTTCTACTGTCACAGAGTGGCGAAATTGGGAATGAAGAGACTGAGTGAGCCTTTATGTGTTTGAATCTTTGCTAAAGATTACAACTTCCCTGCAAATTAGTCAGACAGAGACTTTAAACTTTAAAATAAGAAATAACTACTTTATTCTGGAAGTACATACTTGATAGGAAAGAGTTCTACATCTAGCTAACTAGCTAAGTTGGAGATGCAAACACTAAGCCTAGTGTTTGCCCTCATGCTTGGAGGAGAGGGAGAGACAAAGATAATATGTCTGCTCTCCCTCTCAAGAGAAAGAAGAAGGAAGAGGAAGGAGATGTGGTCAACATCCTATGCATATCAGTCTAGCAGGAAGGGAAAGACAGCAGGAGATCAAAGGATAGGTACTAGCCTAGCAATCAGGAGGTCTCCTCTCTAGCTACCCTTTTTAACCCCATGCAGCCTCAACCCACAAGTTGGAGCTGAACCACATATTCCAACATCTGCAACATGTTTTCAAGTGCAGTAACACTGACCTGCCCAGAGTATGTGTCAATGAAATGGCAAAGCAGTGCAGAAACAATTTAAAAAGCCCATTCCTATTTACCCTTACTTGTGTCCCTGTGACTTAGAATGGGTCCCAGCATTTTCATTCATCTTTCCATAGCATCCTTCCCTGCATTGAGAAGGTGTGGAAAGAGGAACAAATGACCAAAGAATTTTTCAACCCCTTTCTTGCACAGCTACTGATTATCAACGACATGGCTTAGCTAAAAAGTGCCTGTTTCACAGCAGTGGGGGTGGAAGAATTGCGCAATTGTGGGACCTGCAACAAAATGTTTTAATTATCTTCACCTCCTAAGGGAACTGTTCCTATGCAGGGTGCCAACGAGCCAGCCAGCTAATGAAGTCAGCCTTCAAGGACCTAAATTCCCAACTGATGCTCCAAATGTCATGGCTCCTGGAGGCCACCACATGTTTCATTTTCACTGGGCTAATTTGGCATGGTGGTGTTCTTTCCCTCTTTTGTTTTCTTTATAAGGTTTTGTAGTTTTGAATTCCTCAAGGTCCACCTAAGCATGCTGATATGGCCCTTGTGTTTCTTAGTAACCTCATTTTGACTCCATTTGTGTTGACACTCAACCACCTCAATACACTGTTATGAAGTTGGATGGCGGTAGTTACTGATGGCTTTTTCGTAAATGCCCACAAAAGCTGGAATCAGGTCCAAGTAAAAATCTATGCAAATATAATTACCTCATATTAAGCACAATGAATTGGGGAAAATGAAAAATGGTAATGAAAGTGAAATCAGATGGCAAGCTCTTTAATAACTGGCTGGGCCACAAGGTATTCAGTTAATAGTAACAAGCCATTCATAGCTTGAGCTTAGGCTTCCATAGACTATGCACTGGAAAACAAGCAGTGTAATGATGTCATGGCATTGTTGTAACATAGAAATGAGAGAAATAGAGTTTTTCAGTAGAGAAGGAGAAATTAGGGGCTTGCAAAACATGAGGCAGAAGCATTAAAAATGTAGTTTGGGGTGTAGGGGAGCAGAAGCAACCAGGTTAACCGAGGGTAGAACAGAATTGCGCAATGGGCTTTTCATATGAGGAAATGTGGTATGGTTGGAAAGTGACTTGGTGCTCCCAAATGACTTTAAGGGAAGTAATGTGAATGCAGGTAAAATGTAAATGTAAATGTAAATTTAATTTTTAGGTAAATTAATTTATTAGGTAAATTAATTTTTAGGTAAATTAATTTAATTTTTAGGTAAATTCTAAGATAGGAAATCTACAATTTAGTTCACTGATGGGTCTATTCTAAAGTGACAAACAGTGGCAGAAGGAAATTGACTAATGTGTAGGATACATTAGGCGGTCCATTTTCAACTCTGTTAGAGGTTCCATATACTTGGCGGAAAAGACAGGGGACAGAAACCACATTTTTTCTCTCTCACCCATCCACTGCTTCTCTCCTATATTTGTTGTCTTCATCTTTCTCTCTCCTGCCCTTTTTACCCTGCCTTGGCACATATTTTATTTATTTATTTATAAATATATTTGTGTATGGCTATTTCATTACAAACATCAAAGTGGTTTACAAGTTACAAAACAACCACCACCATACCATAAAAAACATTAAAAATACAATAAAAACAAAGGTCAACTAGGTCAATAGTATTTATGAGAAGTCTTCACTGCCACCTGTACAACACAACAAAAGACACTAATCCTATTGAACTGTTCTTTTAAAATAGCCATCCTCAGCCTGCCTCCCACAAATTGGTGCTCTCCAGATAGTTTGGACTACAACTCCCATCATCCCTGACCACTGGTCATGCTGGCAGGGGCTAATGGGGATTGTTACCCAAAGCATCAGTTGGGTATAGGTTACGGATGGCTGCTGCGCATGCCATCCCTGTCCCCAGTATCTGCTATTGACTCCACCAATGGTTTGAATGGGAAATCTGAAGGGGGATTTCCCCCAAAATTAATTATTTTATTTACTAAATGTATATTCCACCCTTCCTCCCAAAGGAAGCCCAACTGACCCCTACTTTTTTTTAAAAAAAAGCCTGAATGAAGTTTATGTTTTTGATTCATTTTTTCTTTTGTTGACTTTATCTAGAATTTATTTTACTTCCTAATTGTGGAACTTCTTAAATACTGTATGTATATTGCCCATTTTGTAGAATTTAAATACATTTTTTTCTGGTGCACTCAAAATTCTAGCAAAGTGTAGTGTGAAAAATATATATCTGTTCTGACTATCAGTACTACTCCACTCATGCATGACTAGCAAACATGTTTAATGTTGTGTCATCTCAAATTTGCTGTGAAATTTGTCTGCAATAAAGACCAAATACAACTTAGCCTTTGGAGGGGTTGCTGGCAATTTCTGTCACTTCAAATATTGAAAAGAAGCTATTTGATTTTTGTTTTCAGTGTGCCCCCCACCCCACTGATGACAACTGATTCTGTAAACTTTTGATTGTTGATCATTTTTCCATTTAGTTGAAGATCCAGCCCATATTCAGCTAGCCATCTACTGATCTGGTTCAGACATAATGCCTGGTGCCCACAGTGGCTTAGTGTTGCAGGCATGGGGTTCTGCCTTGTGAACTCTCCACTCTCCTTCTCCAGTGTGGCTGCAAGGAGAAGATCAGAAACTTTCATTTATGTCGTCATTAACAATTTATCTTTCTTTCCAGACTTAAAATTGAGGTTAAAGTTAACTATGGTTTGGGGAAACATGCCACCTTCATTAACCATGGTTTGAGGTTGCCCTGTTTCTGCCTAAATCATGGATAACATTAAGCACAGTTTGTCTGGATTCACACATAACAATAAACTGTGGTTTTAAAAAATTTATTTATTTTATTTATTTATTTAATTTAATTTATATACCGCCCTAAGCCTAAAAGGCTCTCTGGGCGGTGTACATCAGAAATAAAACAAGCACAATATATAAATACAATAAATATAACAGAATAAAAAAACAAACAAGCAAGGAACCAAACTACACCAAAATACAACAATAATGCAATACTGTTAAAATACACTATAAAATACACATAAGATACAGTTTAAAATGCCTGGGAGTATAAAAAAGTTTTCACCTGACGCCGAAAAGATAGCAGCGTCGGCGCCAGGCGCACCTCATCGGGGAAACTATTCCACAGTTCGGGGGCCACCACTGAAAATGCAAGCAAAAGCTTCCAATCTTCTTGTTGTGTAACACCTAACCACAGTTTAGCATTACATCCAAACACAGCCACTGTGTCAATGAAACTGCATTGGGTCCTGCAGGTGCACTTGCTATATTGTTTTAGATGCTTGCTGAAAACATTTTAAATTTCAGCAGACATATCCAGGCATATATTTTATTTATCTATGCTTGTTTTAAAAGTTTTACTGATTTTATCTCTGTTTATACATAAATTAATTATCAATAATTATTTTTAACAGTTTTGCAGATTTTAGCTGTGTTTTATCAATAATGTTATTATGTATCCCACTTACAGGGTTTTATGATCAAGTGGTCTATACATCTTTGTAAATAAATAAATAAGTATCTCAGGCTAATTCAGAGCTTGGAAGATTATTTTTAAAAAGGAATAAATTACAATTACTGTTACATGGCCCCAAAAAGGAATACATTACCATTACAATTGTTCTGAAAGGAATTGATTACTTTACCATTACTCAAAAGTAATCACTACAATTACACTTAAGTTACTTAAGAGCTGGCCTTGGCTGCTGCACACCTAAGTTGCTTAAAACAGCATTTAAAATAAACACATACACACAGAGGTAGTATAATTTTTTTTATCCATACGATAGCAGTAGTGGTCTCTCTGCTGGGAAGGGAGGCGGGGAGGCAGGCAGAGGCTACCACTCAGATATTTATGTGTCAAACCAAATGCACCCCCCACACACATTCTCAGCCAGCAAGTGTCATCTCTCCCACTCAGCCATCTCCCAGAACCTGCCCTGCACACCCACCCAAGGCAATATTTTCCCCTGAGGTGCAAAAAAGTTAAAACACTGCAAATGCAGCAAAGCAGCCAGGGACAGCAGTGGAGGCCACTTTGCATTCCAAGTATATATATTTTCTCCTTTATCCATGTTCATGCAGCTTTGCTTACCTGCGCGAAGCCCTGGGGAGCAGTAGCACAGTTGTGGCCGAGGATGAAGCCACAGTAGCCATTTTGAGGAAGGGAACGTCGCGCTTCACACTGGGATGACGCGCGACGTTCTGCACAGAGGGGGCAGAGCTAAGGGCCTATTTAAGTCTGCTCAGCCCCCTCTGACTTCCTCTTGGCTCGCGATGCCCGTCCTGCCCTCCCTCTTTTGCGGTGTGCCCATGGTTGCTTCGGGGCCGAGTAGGAATTTTTATCCTGCCCACTCTTGTTGGGGGGCAGGTTTTTTGCCTGCTCCACACTTTGGGGGATGGAGGGAACTGGGCTAGGGGGTGTCGTGATTAATAGGCTGTGTTTTGGCTAATTTGGTTCAAATCAAATTATTAATGTGGACATATTTTGGACACGGATCCGGTAAAGTGCAGGAGGGAAATAGGTAACGACAGCTAGGTGGCCCCCTTAGGCACCTTTCAAGGTGATTGTTGGTTCCGGAGGCCTGTCTCTCAGGGTTTTATGGCCCGAGGGCAGGATATGGGCTGCTTTTGGGGCCAACTTACCTCATCCACCTGAGGGTTCTACGGCCCCGGGGGGTGGTGATGTGGGAAGGCCTCCCTACTCACCTACAAGGTGTGCCTGGGGCAAGGGGTAAGCAAAAGGGGGCTTGCCCTTTGCCCCAGCAGGGGCTGGTCGCCCGAGAGCTGTAGGGCAAGCTGCTTGCCTATAGTTAGTTCCCTCACTTAGGTTTCACCTCTGCAGGTCGCTTTAAACTTTCTTGTTTATAATTTAATAAAGTGGCCTTTTATTCAACCATAGCTGCTGTTGTCTGCGTATTATTTCACCCATCGACCGCAATTGCTCTCTGGCTCCTTTCTCCCTCCACTCCATTTTTCTCCACCACCATCCATGTTTAAAACATTTCTTTCCTCTCCACTGCACCCCGTCTCGCTCTCCGTCTCTCTTCCTTGTCTCCTCTTACCCACACACAGAGCACAAGGGAAGTGCAACGCTGCACAGAAGCCCAGTTTGAGGCCCATGATTTTCATCCACAAATCAGGAGCAGAAGATTTCCCCTGCTCCCCCCCCCCAAGTAATGCCCAATAGTAATGCTGGAAACATTACAAATATTCTCAAAAGTAATAAATTTAGTCCTCATTGTATTACAATCAAAATGTAAAGAAAAGTTATTAATTACAAGTAATTCTTTTTTGTAATGAATTACTTCCAAGCTCTGGGCTAATTACTGTGAGACTAAAAGGGGGAAGAGAACCTTGTAGGTTCTCCTGAGCTCCATGGGTAAAGAATGGGATAAAAATCTTATAAACAAGTAAGCAAAAGTTTGTAGCATACCGTGCATGCGTGCCATCAATTAAGATGGCAGCAGTGGAATCAACTCCTTAGGGAAGCCTCTGCTGCCATCTTGATTGATGGTATCCCTGTACGGGCAGCATGCACAGCAGTAGGAGAGAGGTAGGGGGAACAGGCAGGAGCTGCGTGTCTGGCCAGGCTGGTGCCCAAGGGCCCAGTAATGCCTGCCGCTAGCCCTGGTCAGGGCCCTAGTGATGTCATGGGGCAGGGCCCTAGTGATGTCATTAAGCATAATATGTTAAGCATCAACCACAGTTGCTTGGAGCATACCACTCAAACAAAAAAAAAATATCCAATTGGAAATTAAGCTAGAAATCTTAGTTAAATGAGGGTGTTCCCAGGTACAGCTGAAGTGACAGAATCATGCTTTCTCACCTGCTTAGAGATTTTAACATTTAATCTGGCCTACTTGTTAATGGCAAGAAGGGTTTAAGTGCCCTCAGGCCAGGCCAGTCACCAGAAGGCCATTGTAAGAACAAGGGAGCCTAGTGGTGGAGATATTAGATGGTAGCACTCAGGAGTAAAGATGGATGCCTCTGAAGGCTGTAACACTAAACACACTTACTAAGGAACCAAGCCCCACAGAACTCAACAGGACTTACTTCTGAGTAGATATGGTTAGGATTGCATTGTTGGTAAGACTTGACTAGTGATCCTCTGCGAAGATATTGATATCAAAACAGGGTTGGTAACCCCCTGCCTGTAATGCTCTGCCTGCTTTTTAATGTGGCTGCTCCAAACCTCTTTACAAACTTGACCCTTCACTGCAGAGAGGTTTTGGAAATGATGACGAGTTAAGAAGATTCTTTACCCTTAAGAAGATTCTTTACCCTTTCCTGCCTTTCCTGTGGGCTGCTATAAGCCCACTTTGACAGCCAACCCAATTCCAGTGAGTAATAATTGACAGAGAGAAAACACACATTGTTTGGACTACCTTCACAGGCAGTAGCTTGGGAACAACAGCAATTGAAGCCACACTTCCCAGTATGAGATTTCTCTTTTACCACTCTTGGGCAAGAAACAAACCATCATGCAAACAACAAGGTGCATCATCAGTGGGTTTAAAGGGGCTTGAGCTGAGCACATGGAGCCACTGATTACTTTTATGGATATAAGGGAGTGAGGTCTGAGATAAATAAAATGCAAATGGAAAAGAAAAACAAAAGTCAGTGATGATTACTGAAATACATTACCATACCAATCACAAGATTCCTATGAGTAAGGCAGAAAACTCAGCATCCCACAGAAAACTTGTTCCTAACCAAAACCCCAAACTAAAAATACCTGGCAGCCAGTCAGCCAAGGTCACAGAAATCCCCATGCAGCACAGCCTGACCTGGGGGCTGCAGTTAGTGCAGAATGCTGCAGCACGATTGCTGACATGAGTGAGACCCTGTCAGCACATAATATCTCTGCTCTGAAATTTGCACTGGTTGTCAATTTGCTACCAGGCCAAGTTCAAAGAGTGCTTTCCATGTTATGAGCGCCACATAGTACTTGTGCTGCTTTCATAAGAAATTGATCCTTTAGTGTGGCAGCATCTACACTTTGGAACTCCCTGCCTATTGACATTAGGCAGGTGCCTTCATTGTACTCTTTTTGACATCTGCTAAAAACATTTTTTGTTTAGGCAAGCATTCCCAAGCATGCAAAAGTTATTATGCTTTTTATCTGTTTTTAACTCGTTGGTTTTATTATTCTGAATGTTTTTAAATACCTGTCTTTAACTGTTTTCGCCAATAATTTCAATAATTCCTTCTGTAAACCACTTTGAGGTTTTTTTACAATAAAGTGGTATATAAATGTTGTAGATAAAATACATAAACATGTTTCAGAGTCACTGTGGCCCTTGGCTCTCTTTCCTCTTTTAGGAACAAAGGAATCTGCCTTATATCGACTTACGCCCTTTGGTACTATCTAGCTCAGAAGAGATGACATGGACTAGCATTGGCTCTCCAGGATTCCAGGCAATAGTCTTGTCCAGAGATTGGATTTTGGATCTTTGCATGCAAAGCATGTGCCCTACCACTGTGCTACAGCACTCCCCCTGTTTAAAAATTATATTTTAGAATTGCTTTTCAAATCACTAATGAATGCACAACATACGTAGATCCACACCCTTCAATTAAAGCACATTCAACACAGGTTTGAAGCACATGAATCCCACCACAGAATCCTGGGAACTGTAGTTTGTTAAGGGAGGTGGGAACTGTAACTGTGAGGGGGAAACTACACTTCCCAGGATTCTTTGGGGGAAGTCATGTGCTTTAAATGCAAGTTGGATATGCTTTACATGTTTTATATGGATCTGCATTACTTCATAAACTTTGCCTACATATAAATGTTTAATTATTTTATAAAATGGAAATCAGCCACAAAGTTTATTTGGTGACCATGGGCTACTCACCATCTCTCAGTCTAATCTGCACATCACTGTGAAAACAATGGAGAAGGACAGGAGAGGGCCAGCACCAGGCATGACTTGGTTCTTGGGTGCCAGCCTGTCCCAGACCCATGGAGCCCTGCCTACCTCTCCCACTGCCTCATGTGAATGTTGTATGCAATGTGTTCACATGCCTGCCATCAGTCAAGATGGCAGCAGGGGCATGAGCCCCTTAGGGAAGACTCTGCTGCCATCTTGGTTGATGGCAGGTATGCCAGCACAACACATACAGCATTCACAGCAACAGGAGAGCTAGGTGGGGTATGCATGCTGGCTTATTGAAGCCCATGCAGTCTGTATGGGACGGGTGTTTGGGAGTTCCATCTCTTTGATCTGCGGCAGGGTCAGGAGTCAACACTGCCACGGATCATGGAATAGGAGAGCTACCTTCTCACCCTACAGAGGGGCCCTACAGGGGCCCCTCTAGGCTGCAGGGGCTCTCAGCCAGGGCCTGACCTGACCGTACTCTGGAACTGGCCCTGGAGAAGGACCATGACCACCACAAGCAAGAAGGGCACGCTTAAGATGTAGGGGGAATGATAATGTACAACCATAGTGTGAAATCAAGATACATATTGAGACATAGTATGAAGAAATATTTATATAAGCCTGCATGGCAAATATGTTTATTATTTGGCAAATATGTTTATTATTTACACAACCTGTAAAGGTATTTACAGTGCAATCCTATGCATGTTTACTCAGAAGTAAGTCCCAATGTATTCAATGTATTCAAACAGGAGGACTGCAATTTCAAATGATAATGACATTCACTCACCCAACCCAAAATTCAGAATCATGCCACTTTAAGCTGTTTTGCAATTGTTTTATACTTGTTTTATAGTTATTGGATTTTAAATTGATTTATTTCTTGTTGTAAGCCGGCTTGGTTTCCAACCCTATTCCATATACCCACACACTGGAAATGTAAAAATACATACATCCTATATAATAGTTTATTGTCAAAACCAGTTAGTCATTGCAAAACATTTTTTTGTAAAAAAATCAGTATTAGTTTCCTCCCAAATAAAAGCATTGACCTTTGGGTGAAGGGCAGGTAATAAATTCTAATTCTAATAATAATCCAAATAAGCCCTACCTAGTTGCTTAAAAAAATGATTGGAGAAGTAGAGAAAGATGTAGAACACAATCCTTTGCTAGGTTCACTCAAAAGTCCCACTGATTTACAGCACAATCCTAACCATGTCTACTCAAAAGTAAGCCCGACTGAATTCAATGGGGTTAACTCCCAGGTATGTGGGATTAACATTGAAGCTTAACTCCCAGAAAAGTGGGTAATGGATTAAAAATTCATATTAGGAAGGTTTTCAAAACAAGGCTATGAATTAGTCAAATAAACTGCCCTCTTTAACAACCCATTAAAATTAAACTTGTTTGACTCCTTATAATTAGAAAAGTATAAAATATTATACACTCACTCAACTTCTGATGTGAAGACAAACAGGAAAAGGAAACTGTTTTTAAGATTTGCAATGGGTGCTAGGCCTTGTCTGGAGGTCAGCAAATCTCTTGTCAATCACAACTCTGACTTCACTTGTTGGCTAAAAACTTGAAAGGGCAGGGATTAAAGCAGCCAGCTTTAACAGAAGTTGCCAGGGGGGGGGCTGACATTTTGGTGTATAACTCTTGAACCAGACCGCACATATAACATCACCTAGAAACTTTTTTTAAAATGGAAGCTAAGGGTAAAGGGTTTAAGGTGACTTACCCAGAGACCTAGAGAGGACCCCCATAACCAGAGTCTTCAGGCAAATACCGGAGATCTGGCAACCCTAACTGCTGACTGTTTTTTGTTTCCAGTTCTTCTCTTTGGGAATTACATCTCCCATCATGCCTAGCCATTGTCCGGGGCTGATTGGAGGTGGAGTCCAACAACATCTGGAGGTCACCACACACTGGCTAGCTCTGTGTTACAAGAACAGGCCCTCTATCTCAAAACAGATTACAACCCTATAGTCTGTCTTGTTCTTCCACACCAAAGGGCATGTTAAGTGAATGATCAGCATAAAACATACTGTCCACCCAGAAAGTGTAGGAGTGTGCCAGAAATGCATGGGCAACTATTTGGCTGAGATCTGAAAGGGGAGCAGGCTAGAGTAGGCATAAGAACATAGGGTCAGGTTTGTGAAATTCATCCACTGAGTTTGCAGAAGCAACTCTTACAAGGCAAATTGTACAGAGAAAGAACCTTTCTGAGGCCATCACATTATTTGAGTAATGTCTCAGGTTGTTTTAATGCTAAACACCCCAGAGAGAACCAAGTTATCTGAAGCCACCTGTTAACTGTATTTGGCAGTGTGCTGGGCAATGTTCTAGTGGGGGCAGGTTTTGAAACCAGGGCTCCTGACATTTGTATGAGCTGGACAATGACTTACTATTTGCTGGGAAATACTGTCACAAGCAATTTTGGGGCCAGAAAAAGCTGGAAAAATAACACTAACAGCTTTATTCAAATAAACAATACTGTGAAAATCCCTCTAAAACACTCACGTTTCCCAGCAGCAAAGTGTATGATTTACCTTATATGTAGTAGAGTTGTGGATGAACTCTTTGAATAGTAGAACATATTAAGTGAAGGATCTTCTCATCTGTGAAAGAAGTTTCAAGTAAAACCTGTCTGGCTATAATGCACCATGCTTAAGCCCTCACTGTTTTGAATGGGACACAAGTGTGCATAACTTTGTTTGTGGCCTTTGATTCTGATACAGATTACTTTTGTCATAACTAAGGCCCCATCTGCACTATATATTTAAAGCATTATTAAACCACTTTAAACAGTCATGGCTTCCCCCAGAGAATCCTGGGAACTGTAGTTTGTTAAGGGTGCTGAGAGTTGTTAGGAGACTCCTATTCTCCTCACAGAGATACAGTTCCCAGAGTGGTTGAAAATTAATCCCTCTTCTCAGGGAGCTCTGCACAAAACATTCTTCAATAGTTCTACTAGGTATCTCAGAAGTAAGAAATCTAACAACTTCCTTGTTACTGAATCATTTTGTACTCCCCCCCCCGGTCTACAGAGGAGGATGATATGGAGGAGAACTATTTTAAAGCATGATGTTCCTGGGTTTGTAAAGTATTAATGTCAAAATGTTTCTGCATTGGATCCTGGTGTCTAACTTTCTATAGACCTTGCGGTGGAGTATAATATTCTTCAGCAGGGATATTTCTCACCTGTAGGCATTTCACAGATATTGAGCACCTGAAGGTGTCATGTACTGACCTGAGGATGAACTGCAACAAAGTTCTTTTAAACCTCAGCTATGCTTTGATCAGATTAGGAGCAGAGATAATAAAGTAAAGTCCAAATACCATCCAACTCTGTTCATGGGTGTGGGCTACAAAGTGCAACAGAAAAAACATGCATGCTGTTAATTTGTTCTTACAGTGGTGCTGTCTGGTAGGTTAAACTAGCAACAAGAAGGTTAAATGTTTACTCTCACTCATTGGGGTAGGATTTTCACCAAATGTTTAGAAATGTACATTTGCTCTCCCTAATGGTACCTTATTGTTATGAACACTACAAGGCCCCCTCCAGACTGGTGTTTTATTGCGGATGTGTTCTGCAAAATATTCTTGACCCGACAATAAGGTATTAGTGGTTGATTTATTCTGCTTTAATTTGTTCTGCGATGCTTCCTCACTGCTACCACATTATTGCTGTCTAGAGGGGCATAATGCAACAAAAGTGCGACAAACATAAACCAGAATAGTTGTGGTATAAAAGGTACAGGATTTTAGCAGGAAGTTACAGGATAGGCACTGAGTGGAAATAAGCAGTGTGACCATCCCAAAACCTTTGCAGGCGCAAACAGTATTGAAAGTGTGCTATTGTATTACTGCCTGATAGCATCATGAGCACAAATCATCATGAATTTTCTAGGGTATTACTGTCAAAATGTTTCTGCATTGGATCCTGGTTTCTAACTCTCTATACACCTTGTGGTGGAGTATAACATTCTTTAACAGAGATATTTCTGACCCATATGTCTGGAGGGGTCCTATTGCAGTTTCAGGAATTCTTGTGCTTACTGGAGTTCAGTTTCCATTGGAATGTGGTCCCTCGAGGCTTGCTGGCATTTGTATTTTGTTTTCAGATATA
This sequence comes from Rhineura floridana, assembly GCF_030035675.1. Taxonomy (NCBI): domain Eukaryota; kingdom Metazoa; phylum Chordata; class Lepidosauria; order Squamata; family Rhineuridae; genus Rhineura; species Rhineura floridana. Next base: position 66,743,506 of record NC_084480.1, on the reverse strand, counting down.
CAGGTATGGCATTAAACATCACCATAGATACCCCCTCCCCAAGGTCTGCTACTCCCTCATCAGATGGTTCAGTGAGACAGCCAGCACCATCAGATTTTTGCAGAAAGCAACCCTGTGCCTTTCTTCATCTCTCTCTGCAAATTTCAGGCATTTGAATTACAGCATTCCTTGCGGGAGGGGAGGCATACTATTGAGTCATTCAACCATCAGCCTATATTCAGTTTCAGTGGCAGCCCATGTTGGGCCAACCGTTCATCAAACAATGGATTTGCCTTCGATAGATAATGTCCCTGAGCCAGATCTGCCTGGCTGATTTCAGGCTCAATAACCCTCGGAATCAAGAATCACTGAACTGGAAGGGATCCTAGGCCTCAAAAACAAAACATTTCTCCTGATGCTGCTTCTCCCCAATAAAAATGAAGACACTAACAAAAGGCTGAGTTTAAAATGAGTCAATCTATCAGAATGCATGAAAACTTGTAGAAAAAATAGAATGCAGTAAAATTGGTCAGGGAAGGAGAGAGAGCAGGAAGAAGGATTTGATTGAAATGAGAAGGGCTCCAGGTGTTCTCAGAAGAAAAAATAGATGCTGACTTGCATGAGAAAGAGAAGGGGAGGTTGCCAGAAGACAGGATAGCGATAGCGATTGTTGAGGGGAGGCTTTGAGGGCTAAGAATAAAAAAGGAACCAGGTGAAAGTCCTCTGGAGCAATGCTAGCAGGTGGGCCGCAAAATAAATAAAGGAATAAATAGTGGGTGACATTGACTATAGGTTAAGTACCCAGAGAAGGGGAATCTGAGATTTTGGGATGAAACAGCCAAGACATATGAAGAGAGTACAGCAAGGGGGAGAAAGAGAGTAGATCACCTCAAGAAATAGAGGGCTGATTTGGTTTGAAAGCAGAAGATGGGGAAAGGGGGAAGAGGGTGAGGCTTTGGCCAGCTGATAGTCTTGCCAGAGAGGAAAAAGGGATTGGGGGGTTAATATTTGTTCATAAGTCTGTGAGGCTGGGGTTTGATGGAATGGTTTGTGTACCTCTTCGGCAACAGAGCAATAGAGAAGAGGAGCATGAGGATGGAGGCCTATAGGAAGGTTCCTGTACTGGAAAATGAAGTCTCTTTTGGATTCAAAAGATTTCTAGTTGCTAAGGCAGAAAGCAACTCATTTTATGCCGGAGATGGGGGTTTAATGATTAAAATGAAAGACTAAACATCCCATTTTTCTGTCTTATCAAAGTCAGGATGCCTATATAACTGAGTTACTTAAGAAGTGATAACCTACTGAAGATCCTGTTCCTTCCTGATCTAACAATAGAAAGGTAATAGAAAGGTAAACATTAACTGTGATCATACCTGTCAGTCATTTCTTAGTGACTTAATTTTCCAATTTAACAAGCAATCCAAGAAGTGTCACAGGAGGCTAGGAATTGACAGTGCAATCTTAACTATATCTATTGAGCATTAAGTACTATTAAATTCAGCAGGGTTTACTCCTAGGTAAATGGGATTAGGACTGCAGGCTAAATCACGAAACAAGGAGCATACCTTAGGGGTAATGACTGTGTATAATGTAGGCAGCCTTTCAGAGTGCTTCACCTGGCTTTTGACCGTGGTACAAGCTGCTCCTGTATTTTTCCATGATTTCAGTCTTCTATTGCATGCATATGCTATCCATCTCAAAAATAATCAAAATTTAATTGATCTCATAACAAAGGACAGGTGGAAACCCTCATTTTTAGTCACATCAGAAGCAACATGTACAGACATTAGTGCCGAATGAGACCGCAAATATGATATATTTTAACTTCAGTGAAATTAACAAGGACTTTCTCCCTTTATTTTCCACACAGACCAGGGTGCTGCTTTAGAACAGGCAATGTGGGAATGGTGTCCAGGGAATGGAAAGAGGTTACATAAACAAACTAGTTGAGACAAAAGCAACATTGTAAACCAGAATGTTTTTACTGCCTCTTCTCCTGTTTGTATATAGAACCAGTGAGTAGTAAATTTCTACGGAGTAATTAATATGAAGAAAAAGGCCGGTGTCTTGTGTATGCAGTGTAACCACTGGAATGATAAATTCAACAAAGTGATTAAAGGGGGCTAATGGGTAATTAATAAGTGGTCTTCAGAATGCATCTTATTTGAACATCAGTTGCTTGGACAATTATGAATGGGGTGCAGCCCTGCCTTTTATCTTTCATACCATATGGAGGCAGGAAGAAGTCAGGATTCCACCATTCCTAAAATAAGGGATAGCAGCGACACAACGAGTAATCTCAGAGACCGGCTCTTTGTTAGTCACTTGCTTCCAGAGCTTTGCTCCACACCAAATAAGGGTTTACTTCTGTAAGAAACGGCAATGCTTTATTTATTAAATGTATGTAGCTGCCCATAAAAAAATGTTTTCTGTGAAGCTTACTAACAAAATGCCATTAAAATACAATATATAATAATTAAAATCAACATTAAACAACAAAAGACAGCAAAAAAGTCCTCAGAAGATAGACTCTACTAGTGTCCACCAACGATACAAATTGCATTCTTCATTGTTAGAAGTAGTTTTAATATACCTGAAGCAGCAAAGTTTTGAGTCTTGCCAACACTGTGACTGAATGGGTTAACGCATATCTAATCACAAAGGGGGGAGGGGGGAGAAAACCCATATATCTATTAATTCTTAACAAGCTGAGTCTTCATTGAACCTGCCAGTAATTCCACAGACTTTGATTTGGCTGCAATCAGTGGAAGTATAGCGCTAGAGAGACAATGTAGCACTGAAACCTCAGGATCAGATTCAGAAGGAATGTGACTCTGTAGTGTGTGATAGGCCTTAATTTGGGTCCAAATCAGCCTGGCTGCCATGGCGTCACTGACCAACTGTCATTCTTAACTGTCACAAAGCAGGCTCTCTGCAACATTCCAGATCACTCTTAGAGGGCTCAGTGGCCTTCAATAGTTAACTTATTTTACCGGTTCTGTTTGCCAGAAGTAGTAGCATTTTAAAACCACACCAAACCAAAACACTGGATAATAGCTTTAGCTGGTTATCAATTTCATATGCTTAAATAAATAAACATGTATAGGTATATCTATATGTAAATACCTGCCACACAATGTTTGTATGCATTTAACTGCTTGGGAAGTGGGGAGGGAACCTTGCATTGCAAGTGTTCCCTTTTTTTGGATGATTTCAAGGAAAGTAATCTTGGGAGCAGAAAGGCAGCTGTAAAAAACTAGGTAGCACAACCGTTAGCATGGGCACTAGTGACACCTACAGGTTCCCTTTTATTTTATTTTTACTGAATCCAAAATTATTTGAAGGGAAGGGGGCGGCTGGGAGAGAGACAGAGACCCTCGGGAAGAAAGTGCTTGTGTTCTGAGTGCGATTGTTCTTGTTTCCCGCCTTCCTTCCACGCGTTTTACTCACGCGTGGATGAGCAGAACGACAACAAGCGTCGCCTTGGCCATGTGAGCCCAAACTGGTCATTCCAGTCAGCGCAACTCTTTGGGCAGAGCCGCGCTTGACATCGCTCCAAAGGTCTTCACCTCCTCCAGAGTTTCATCCTCGGATGTGGCCACAACTCCTGGTTCCTTAAATAGGGACGGTCTTTGCAACCAGTTCTGTTGATCCCTATCCTTGCCATCTTTCTTTCTGCTCCAGCCTCTCGGGGGAGCCACCGGGTGCTTCAGGGGCTGCGACGGGATTGCCGGCTGAGCCAGACCGACCCCATTCCCATCCCCTCCGGCTGGGTGCACTATGAAGAAAGATGGCGTGGATAACTTGGCTTTCGAGCCTTCCAGTCCGGCTCGCGAAGAGCAGAAGACGACGGTGGTCTCCCACGACGGTCGCTCGGCGATCGGCGACTCGCCCAGTTTTGAACCGGGCGAAGAACTCTGCGGCTTCGGCAAGTTCACGCCCCCTGCCCTGCAGATCTGCAACAACCCCAAAGGCTACTTGCTCTTCTACAGCCTCCTCTCTATCTTTCAAGGTAAGGAAAAAAAGAAGGTGGGGTGGGGGCTTTTCCTAAGTTCCATCAGGGGGACGACTTGATCGATCTGGCGCCTCTTGACTTCAGATGTGCCTGATAAAACGCACCCTTATGGCAGGATGGGGTGGGGTGAGGGTCACGGGAGTGAAAATTATGATCAATTGTGGGTTGAAAGCATTAAAAACACAGGATTCCACACTGACCCCTCCAACATAATCTATCAATCAATCAATCAGTCAGTCAGTCAATCAATAGTGGGATCCTTCAAGATTGTGTGCTGAAGTGATCGCACATACTTCATGATGCCCATCACTGATTACTAACGCTAGTTCTGGGCTTTGGGGCAATTGCAACATGTCCTTAGGAACAAAGGAAACAGACGTCTGATTGTCTCTTGTTGAGAGGCTGAATTTCGGAGCCAGGTTTTCATTATTATAGCAGCTTGATTGCACTTCCTTGTGGCTCCATCTTGTATCACTTTGGTAACATTTGTACGCATAAAATCGCATGGGATGGACTGAAGACAAGGTTATGACCAATGCTCATCAGCCTCTCCCATGTGAGTTCCTATACGCAGATATGACAGAAGCAGTGTGGGATGGAGCCATAAGGAAGTGTCAACCACACCACAGAAGTGGTATGGTACTCTTGTTTTGAGGTTGTGTTGAGGGCAGGATTCTCTTCTTCAGCCTGCCCCTCCCACCTTCTCTCATGCTTTGATGGTGCTGAGCCCAAATCTTGCCTCCCTTTGTTGTGGGAGGCTGTGCTGAAACGTGTTTCTCTTCTGTGTGGAATGGTGCATTTGCTAGATGATACTGACACTTCCCTTTTGCAATAAAGTGGGTTGGGCTGCTACACTTTGGAAGAAGATTTTAGTTTCTACAGTTTCCTTCCAATTTTGGAGACTTTGTAGTCAAGGATATTGTCAATTCTGGGGCTGCCCTTGAGGTTGGTCCAGAAGCTGCAGCTGGTGCAAAATGCGGCGGCGAGCCTGCTCATTGGAGCAGGGTATCGCCAACGTGTCACCCCGCTGCTGAAAGAATTGCGCTGGCTGCCTATTTGCTACCGGGCTAAGTTCAAGGTTCTAGTTTTGGTGTATAAAGCCCTATACAGCTTGGGACCAGGATACCTAAAAGACTGTCTTACCCCTTATATACTCAGTAAAGCACTGCACTCTGCAAGTGAGGACCTCCTGCAGATACCATCTCATCAGGAAGTCCGTTCTGCACAACATAGGAAATGGACCTTTAGTGTGGTGGCACCTACCCTGTGGAAATCCCTCTCCTTAAATATTAGGCAGGCATGGCCATCTCTGTTATCTTTTCAGTGCCTTTTGAAGACTTTCCTATTTCAACAAGCCTTTTAAGTTGAGACCTATCCCAGTCTGTGACTGCGTTGGAATTGCTTTTTAATATGTTTTTTCTAAAAAAACCCTTTTTAAAAAACAATATTTTTAACCCCCTTTTTAAAGATGCTTTTAAAAAATGTTTTTAAAGTTGTTTTGTTTTAATGTATTTTAAGGTCTGTTTTTATGACATTTTAAAGTGTTTTTACTGCTTTTGTTTGCCGCCCTGAGCTCCTGCTGGAAGGAAGGGTGGGATATAAATAAATAAATAAATAATCTAGACTAAAGTGATGATTCTAGTCTGTTGACCCCAATTCCTTTACAAAGGTGGAGGCAACACCAGGGGTGTCACTAAGGCGGTGCGGGTGGTGAAGGCCGCACCCGGGTGACACCATGAGGGGGGTGACACCCAGAGCCGCCCCTAGGCAAGGCACCAGGAAACGTGAGGCATGGGGGAAGAGCAGGGAAGGGCGCCGCCGCCACCACCGCACCAGCTGGATGTCCTGCGGGGTGGGGCCTCAAGCGGCGTTGCAGCTGTTACCAAGCAGGCTAGGCTAGAGCCTGAGGTTGTTGCATCACCACCACCACCACCAGGAGTGACTGTTTTGTGCGCCACGTGGAAGGGAAAGGTAAGTTTCAGAGCTGGCCGGTGGGCGCACAGGGCATTTTGGAGAGCTGAGCTGAGCGTGCCTCCAACTCTGCCCGGGTGACACGGGGAGCGCCCTCTGCACCCGCAGCCCTGGCCGGTCTTTGTGCAAGACCTTCCCTTCAGCCCTCCCCACCCCAGTCTGTAGAGAGGGCCGGCAGCATCACTTCGCCTGCCCTGCTTTCTGATGCCCTCCCAAACCTGCCAGCCTGCGTCTCTTTGAGCACCACGGCACGATCCTGTGCCCAGTAGCCGTAAATTCTGGGGCATCCAAGAAGGGAGGGGGGATTGCTCCCGATTAATCGAAGGTAGGACCGGGATATAATGGATTTTTAGAGTCCTTTTTAGTACATAAAGTGCTCCTGGATGTAGAAAGCTAACTTTGCTATTAGCAGGCTGCTTTTAGGGGTTTTTTCCTGTGTATACATGCGTGTGTGGTTTTTAAAAAGGGGGTTATCCTATTCCCCCCCCCATAACTCATCTAAGTTCTCAAGTATAACTGGAATGTATTGCCACCCTGGGGTTCTTCGGTAGGAAGGACGAGGATATAAATTTAATAAATAAATAAAATTTTCATTTTAAAAATGAGGCTAATTTTGCTGCGATTGCTTTCCCATTTATCTCACATGTATGTATATGATTATGATTCCTTGCCTAATGCAAAATACCTCTAGGCAACTTTCATTCAAAATATACAGTACCGCGAATACAAATGTTTAATGTGCATAAACTTCATAAACCAAACTGCAACTGCAAGAACCCGCTGAGTAGAAGTCCAAATAAACACAAACTCCCTGTTCAGAAACAGCAACCTCGATCGACAATACATAAGAACATAAGAACATAAGAAGAGCCTGCTGGATCAGGCCAGTGGCCCATCTAGTCCAGCATCCTGTTCTCACAGTGGCCAACCAGGTGCCTGGGGGAAGCCCGCAAGCAGGACCCGAGTGCAAGAACACTCTCCCCTCCTGAGGCTTCCGGCAACTGGTTTTCAGAAGCATGCTGCCTCTGACTAGGGTGGCAGAGCACAGCCATCATGGCTAGTAGCCATTGATAGCCCTGTCCTCCATGAATTTGTCTAATCTTCTTTTAAAGCCATCCAAGCTGGTGGCCATTACTGCATCTTGTGGGAGCAAATTCCATAGTTTAACTATGCGCTGAGTAAAGAAGTACTTCCTTTTGTCTGTCCTGAATCTTCCAACATTCAGCTTCTTTGAATGTCCACGAGTTCTAGTATTATGAGAGAGGGAGAAGAACTTTTCTCTATCCACTTTCTCAATGCCATGCATAATTTTATACACTTCTATCATGTCTCCTCTGACCCACCTTTTCTCTAAACTAAAAAGCCCCAAATGCTGCAACCTTTCCTCGTAAGGGAGTCGCTCCATCCCCTTGATCATTCTGGTTGCCCTCTTCTGAACCTTTTCCAACTCTATAATATCCTTTTTGAGATGAGGCAACCAGAACTGTACACAGTATTCCAAATGCGGCCGCACCATAGATTTACACAACGGCATTATGATATCGGCTGTTTTATTTTCAATACCTTTCCTAATTATTGCTAGCATGGAATTTGCCTTTTTCACAGCTGCCACACACTGGGTCGACATTTTCATCGTGCTGTCCACTACGAATACGAAAACCAACGGTAGAGAAGTTAACGGTAGTTAACTCCCGAACGCTAAAAAGTGTTTCTGTTGTAAATATGGTTAGACTGCTAAGATTATTTCAACTGGGGGTGGGGAGGGAAGTATTGTAAAGTGGGTGCCAGGCAGAGCATTAAAAGGGGGGGGGCTTCGTATTAGTCACCAGTCAGATGGCAAAAGCAGACTTTCTTGCTCGCTTCCATACATGTTTATATGAGCAAACTGGTGATTCTTCTCTAAGCTGGTGAGTTTTGGGGGCTCATTTATGCTGTTTACATAGAAACAGTTTCTCTTGATGTGTGGTGTGGTTGACTGCTTGGGCTTGCAAATTTCCCTGGAGCTGGCAATAGCTATTGGGAACTGAATTTGCTGGTATGGCAGTTCAGCCTACCATGGGAGAGATCCTGCAAGGATAGGTGACACATGTCACAGCAGTGGTGTGAAAAAGCTGTTGTGCGCAGCAAGGGGCCATTCTCCATGGCCTCCATGTGGGAATGCGTGAACTGCTCTTGAGGGCAGGTTCTACCCTAGTCACATTTGGGCACTGGAGGCCTCTTCCCAGGTGAAGTTGCCACACCTGGGTGGTGTTCTGCACTTAACCTTTTTGTACATAGATCAAGAATGCCAAGGTTAGGTGGCGGCATGCAGTTATTTTAAAAATGCCAAGTGTTGCCTCTTTTGTACAGGATAATATTTGTGTTTCATAGGGTGAACTCAAGGATCTTGTGGACATCTTGGCATTTCAAAGTAATGCTCAAATGTGGGTGTTTTTTATCCCCCTGCATGCTTTTTGGAAGCTCAGCTTAGAAAATAAAACTTCTCTCCAGGAGTTAAGTTAACCAGATGATTTGTCTGGTGTACCGAGTCCAGTGCTTGACACATTGCACTGTGGCAAATCACAGTCCCATGGTGTTAGTATTTGTATGGCACATGTTACTGGAACTGTGTGTACGCTACATGTGCACATTGCAGTGTTATGAGCGCATAACACAAAATGCTTGGCACTTACCTATAAAATTGTTTGGGTGAAGCAGCCATGAAAAGTGACTCCTATCGCAACAGTTCATAATATGGGAAGGGAATTTTTAAGCCACAGCCAAATACTTATTTTATTTACATTTCTATACCACCCTTCAAAAATAGAATTCTTCCCAAGGTGGTTCACATAACATACAATAGGTTACATTTAAAAAAAATCTCAACAAAACAATTCCCTATTATGCGAACTAGCAGTCCAACATCAAAAACACACCAAGGCCAGACCAGACAATTGCATCCTCTACCCCAGTTAGTTTCTGTAAGTCAAGGTAAGTAGAGGCCTGTTTGAAAAGATCCAGATTTGGTGCTTGCTTAATATTGCCTGCCTGGGTGCTTTCCCACCTAACTTCCTTTGTTGGTGGGCTTCAGACACGGGTATGGGCAGGCTTGTATGGATGTAGGTGAGCCTTTAAGTCACCTGGTCCCAAATCATTCAGGGCTTTAAAGGTCATCGCTGGCATGTTAAATTAAGCCCAGACTATCTAGACGAGATTAGGGTTGTCAGGTTCATGGCCTGAGACTGATCCTGTATCTTTAGGAGAAGAGAAAGTCAGCCAAGTGCAGGTGTTTTTGCAACCCTGTAATGGAAAAAACCACAAGGTGGAATTCTCCCTTCTCCCTGCACAACTTTTAAAGTTACAGAAGACCTCTTGGAGCCTTAGGCAGTGTTCATTTAAAATGGGCCTAGGCAATGCAGTGTGCTCCTGATGCAGCTGGACTACAGCAACCCTGCTTGTGGGCTTCCCCCAGGCACCTGGTTGGCCACTGTGAGAACAGGATGCTGGACTAGATGGGCCGCTGGCCTGATCCAGCAGGCTCTTCTTATGTTCTTATTTGCAGAAGAAAGTGGTGGAGAAGCACTAGAACCAGCAGAACAGTGAGTGCTTTTCTACCCTATATCTTAGTGGTAGGCTGAGCATGTGCTTTGCATGCAGAAGGTCCTGGGTTCAATCTTTTGCATGTCCTTGTGAAAGGGAAAAAATATTCTAGGTTGTTTGTGTGACGATCCCAAAGCTGGCTCTCTCTCTCTCTCTCTCTCTCTCTCTCTCTCTGTGTGTGTGTGTGTGTAGTCTTTCCAACAACCCTTTTTATTGTGCAGGGATATTGTATCATGCCACACGGAGTGCATAAATCAACAAGGCCAAGTGGATGCCAGTGATATCTGGGAATTACGATTTACGAGTAACATTAGTACAAAAAACATTACTAAGGATTCTGTATGGTCTGGTATGGGAGGAGGTCCATGGGGGTGATACCATGAGTTACTGCACCGGGTGACACCAACCCTAGTGACGTCACTGGGCAACACCCCCCCCAGTACATAGATCCTTGTGTCATAGCATTTAGTCTTAAGGCTCTTGTACAGATGTATTATAATTTAGACTGAGGGAGGCTGGTGCTGGCTGATACTAATCAGAGCTTGGAAAAGTTACTTTTTTGAACTACAACTCCCATCAGCCCAATCCAGTGGCCATGCTGAGAGACAGCTAGAATAGCTGATGGGGCTTTTTTTTCCACATTCAAAAGGTGCACTACAGGATCAGCACCTCTTTTGTTGGCCTTTCTCTCTTGTGCAGATGGTCTTTTTTACATTCTTGTGTAGTGGTGGGCGATACCATGCATGCAGGTATACCTATGCATGCAGGTTTCATATATTGAAATAATTGTTAATCTCTTTTCCTGCTGTTGAGTGTCAGGAAAACTAAACATGCATGATCGGGTTTTTGTTTATTCAGGAATCACACTCCAAAACTTTACCCAGGCCATGTGCCACGTCAGTGGGCGGAGGGCCTGAAAGACAAGTTCTACCAAGTTGGCATTATTTGCAATTCTATTACGTCTTTATCTTCAAAAGGGACAATTAAGGATTGGGCAACTGTACAACAGGTTGGCTGCTATGATTGCCAATGCCTAATAGTTTGCATGAAATTCTGTTGGGGTCTGACGACTGTTGTCACAACTACACTGTCACTCTTTAACAGTAAGTGACCAAACTTTGAGCTCTTTATGGATCAAAGTTAGATAGTCATATTCATGTATCTAAAGAAAAATAACTTATTAAATGATGAACTGTATAATGATTTGGGAACTCGGTGAGACTTCTGAGACAACTTGCATAGTATTGGCCTGTAGCATTGCATTCCAAAACAGGTGAGGTGAATGTATGGCCTCTGCCTGCACGGATCTTGTAGGGTTTAGGTGGAATAAAGCTTGCAAATATTCAAGAGGAATAAATGATCTTTAATGGGAATCCTAATTACACAAAAGAACAAGTAGTTGTCCACAAAGAGCTAAGGTGCAAATAATTTGTTTAACATATGAACAATGAAATACTCCTTCTGAGTTCAAAGACAAAATTAGACAATTCTTGTTTGCAAGCTTTTTGCTGGATGCTTCAGAGCTACATGAAGGAAGAGCATGGCCAGTGTGGGTTGTATCCATTGATAGCATTATCCTCCATGAGTACTATTATTAGGCTGTGAGCACGCTGGCCACCTACAGTAAAGTGTTTCCATTGGCCACTCCTGGAGGGGCAACAGGTTGATCAGTTGCGAAATCCCTCTCAAGAATTTTTTTTAAAAAGCACTCAAGCTGATCCCACTAGGTTTTACAGTAAAAAGAGGCAGGGTCTGACTAGCGTCATGTGCCCCCATTTTCAGAAAAGAGAGGTGGAGATGCACTGGGACTGGTAGAACAGTAAGTGTGTACCCTTCACCTGTAGGCCCTAGGGCACATTAAACAACACTTTAAAAAGATTCTGTGAGTAGGAGTAGCGTTGAATACTATCCATAATACTTAATTGAAATGGAAATGGAGTGCCTTCAAGTCGATCCCGACTTATGAATAGGGTTTTCAGGGCAAGCGGTATTCAGAGGGGGTTTACCATTGCCTTCCTCTGAGGCTGAGAAGCAGTGACTGGCCCAAGGTCACCCAGTGAGCGTCATGGCTGTGTGGTGATTCGAACCCTGGTCTCCCAGGTCGTACGTAGTCCAACACCTTAACCACTACAACACACTGGCTCTCTAATATTTAATTAGGTTACTTAATTTTTTTATTGATAGTGCTGAAAGCCTGTGATCTGAAGATTAATTCACCTTATTTTTCTCTCTCAGAATACTTTTAAGTTAAAAATCACCACGAAGCTATGCCATATTTTAAAGGCAACTAATATGGTTGAATGTGCCCTAATGTAGTAAAAATGTATGTTATTTATCACAAACTATTTTCCCTGATGAAATGGCTTTATGGAGACTATCTGAAAAATAAAAAAAATAACATGAGCATTAGGCCTAAGCTACACTTCAAATTAACACCAATTAAAGTTGCAAACCTGTGTACGCTTCCCTAGGAGTAAGTCCCACTGAAGTAAATACAGTTATTTTATTGTACTGCAGATATTTGTGATTTCATTTATTTTTCATTAATTGATACTTCTAAAAAGCAGATAAGAGAAAAATCAACTCATTTGAAATGTTGTGTTGGAGGAGAGCTTTACACATACAATGGACTGCGAAAAAGACAAATAATTGGGTGATAGAACAAATTAAACCAGAACTATCATTAGAAGCTAAAATGATGAAACTGAGGTTATCATACTTTGGAAACATTATGAGAAGACATGATTCACTAGAAAATGCAATAATGCTGGGAAAAATAGAAGGGAGTAGAAAAAGAGGGAGACCAAACAAGCAATGGATTGATTCCATAAAGGAAGTCACAGACCTGAACTTACAAGATCTGAACAGGGTGGTTCATGACAGATGCTGTTGGAGGCCGCTGATTCATAGGGTTGCCATAAGTCGTAGTCGACTTGAAGGCACATAACAACAAAATTTGCAAGCCATAAAACCTGCAATTGATATATTCCATGGATGTATAAAAAATCAGCTGTAACTACACTATGTGTATTTTGGCTCAAATTACTTTGATTTCACATTAATATAATAGTTTGGGGACTAATATTGAAATTTAGAGAACAAAACGTTATCTAGCACATATAGGAAGATGCTATCATAAAAAACAATATATAAATATAATTTGATTGTCTAATTCTCTCTCTCTTTTTTTAGGCATTGTGGTAAATGGATTAATAAATGTGAGCATTTCCACTATTGAGAAGCGTTATGATTTGAACAGTTCCCTCACTGGTGTAATATCTGCTGGCTATGACATTTCCTTCTGTGTATTATGCCTTTTTATATCTTTCTATGGCGAAAGAGGGCACAAACCAAGATGGCTGGCCTTTGCGTCTTTCTTGATAGCAGTAGGATCGCTTGTATTTTCCTTGCCACATTTTACTGGTGGACCATATATATATGGTGAAAAAATAGAAGGTAAGTTCATCTTATATTTTAAATTGGCTTATTAAGTGTCTTTTATTGTTGTTTCAAAACTATGATTCCAGGATATATATGAAACACAGGTTGAATTTATAAAATCAATATACATGGAGTCTCTCCCACCTTTTTTTTTTAAAAAAAAAACTGGAGATTCATGGTACTCATCTGTGGGTTTTGTTTTTTTTTGCTTAGTGCAAAATCTAACTTTATATAAAAAGCAATTGATGGATTCCATCCTGCTCCAGTGTCATACTATATTGGGATAGCCAACATTGTGCCCTCCAGATGTTGCTGGATTACAGCTCCCTCCATTCCTGCACATTGGCCATACCCAGCTGGCAGATGGGACTTGGAGTCCAACAATGACTGGATGGCACATGTTGGCTACCTCTGCAGTATATCATAATCAATAAATTAAACTTGGGGTGGGCCTCTGCAGATGAAGGGGTGAGGCTCTGAAGATTTGTTCTGGCCTTGTTATTCATGATGAACCAATTAGACTATAATTTGGCACAGGGTTATGGGGAGGGCCAAAACCTGTCCCAGACAATGAGGTTGCCAGGGATGGGAATAAGTGTGTCCACCTTCTCTCTTCTTTTTAAAAATAACGTTTATTTGAAGGTATTTATAAGTACAATATAAATGCAATATACACTATCCCTAATCCATGATATACAGGCATGCCCCACTTTAACGTTCGCAATGGGACCGGAGAGTATACTTTAAGCGAAAATAAACTTTAAGTGAAGCAATTGTCTTCACTTGTACTGCACGCAATCACCACTAAATGGCAGTGGCGTCATGCCAATAAAGTGTACATTATTGCGAAGCGCACGAACGTTAAGTGGGGTATGGGGACGTATGGAGCATGTATGTTATAGCTAGGCGACGTGAAGTGACGTTAAGCGGGGTATGCCTGTAGTATAATATAATATAGTATATAGGAACATAGGAAGCTGTGATATCCTGAGTCAGATCATTGGTCCATCTAACTTAGTACTGTCTATCAGGTCTCTTGGATCTCAGGCAGGGATCTCCCCCAGCCCTACCTGAAGATGCTGGATACTGAATTTGGTATGCAAAGTAGATCCTCTAAGATTGTAAAAATGCAACCTTAAGATGATTACCAGTACAATTGTTACAAATATATAAAGTATATAAACAGTCTGCTTAAAAAAACATAAATAAATAAGTGAATAATTTAGCAGGTTAATAACTAATTGATTCATATTTCCCATCAAGTAATAGTTACAACCCATTCTTGTATCAAGGAGGAGGGAAATTGTTTTTAATACTTTATAAATATTCTTCCTCCCAAAATGTCAAGTTTTATTCACATATTGAACTTCTCTGTCTTTAAACTTAGCAGTCAATTTTACAGTATATCTCAAAGTTTTCATTACGTCAGGCTCCTGATTACCTTTCCAAAATTTTGCATATTACTCTAGCCAGTGCTATGATGATATACAATGCCAATGCCTGGGTTTCTTTCCTACTTCTCAATGGTTTCCCTGCGAAGTGGTTGGGGTTGATGGGAGTTGGGGTCCAACAACATCTGGAGGGCTACAAGTTCCCTACTGCTGTACTAAAGAATGCAAGTATATATGATGACCAATATTTGAAATCATCTCCCATCTGGGACCACACTAACTCAAATAGAAGATAAGTGCTTAAATTTTAAACCAGCCCAGCATATTGAAATGAGCTGGAGCCTTCATTGTATGCTCTAAAGATGTTTGGAAGGGTGGCAATAATTAGCTAATTTTCAAAAGGACTTGTCACAAAGAAATGTTTTCAGTTATAATGATGCTCACCTTGCATTTAAAAGTACTGTACACCCATTTTCACTGATTAAATACTCTGGGCAATATTTCACCCCCTCCACTCTTGGAAAATAAAGCAATTGTTCATGTGCACATTAAATACCTGTTGACCAGGAAATTGTTCAGATGACTGTGGTGGGTAATCTAGGCACCACATTTCCTTTACTCCATTGCCTTTATTCAGCTAAACATTGATGGATGCTGATAATTTATTTATTGACCTAACTAAAAAAAGGAGTGGCCTCTGTGATGTGAGTAGTTATGTACTAGAGAGTCCTAGCTATTGAAAAAGCTTTCTTTCACATCCATTTTGCAGCCTTGAATTTTGTCTAGAGTAAAACACTTGGGAGAGCCAGTGTGGTGTGAGAGCCAGTGTGATGTAGTGGCTAAGGTGATGGACTACAACCTGGGAGACCAGGGTTCAAATTCCCATACAGCCATGAAGCTCACTGGTGACCTTGAGCCAGTCACTGCCTCTCATCCTCAGAGGAAGGCAATGGTAAACCCTCTCTGAATACCACTTACCATGAAAACCCTATTCATAGCATCTCCCATAAGTCAGAATCGACTTGAAGGCAGTACATTTACATTTTAAACCACTTGGATGCACTGATAACCTAATAACATAACCAGTCACTTGACATCTGCATATAACAACTGGCTGACAAGGAAAACATTTTTGAATGTTGAAGTCATTATTATCACATGCTGCTTCCTCTTTCTTTCTCTCTCTTTTCATGTTCTCCCCATTTTCTGGAGAAGAGGAGCAGTCTAATCTCTTACTGAGGGCAGGGCCGGATTATCCATTAGGCTTAGTAGGCTGAAGCCTAGGGGCCCAGAGCTCTTGGGGGCCCGCGATCCGCAGAAGCAGGACAGGAGCCGCAGATCACGGGACAAGAGCTTCCGAACCGCCCGCCATCGCCCCGCTTCACTTACCTTTTTCTCTGCTGTTTTTTGCTGTTTGCCGTCAATTAAGATGGCGGCTGAGGTTTCCCTAAGGAGCTGAAGCCTATGCCGCCATCTTGGTTGATGGCACGCATGCGTGTTACACGCACACATTGCTGCCATCAACCAAGATGGCAGCAGAGGCTTCAGACCCTTAGGGAAACCTCGGCCGTCATCTTGATTGATGCAAACCTGCACGCGCAGTGCGCACAGCCGCAAAAAAAGTGGAAAGGTAGGTGAAACGGGGAGGATGGGATGGGATAGGATGGGATGGCGGGCAACTCAGAATCAGCCTAGGGGCCTTCCAAAGCTTAATCTGGCCCTGACTGCAGGTATCCTCAGAGTCAAAGAGCTGGATGACTCACTTGTAAGTGAAATAGTCTAGCAACAGTGGATCACACCCTGATAGCCTCATGTCTTGAATACTGTAATGCACTCTGTGTGAGGCTGCCCTTGAAGACAGACTGGACAACACTAGTCAGCCCCAGCCAGTATGTAGTCCAAAAAATCTGGAGGGCATCAGATTGGATCTAAATGACATGTACAGTTAATTCATGTAGGCGGGACAGGGATTCGTTACATCCTGCACTAAGCATTGCATTTGACTAGATATCCTTTAAGGTCCCTTCCAACGCTATAACACTTCTAAAAACACACCTGAAAATGCCATGTGGCATTCATTGATTACAGAAGGATTTTAATGTTGACTCATCAATTGTTTGGGTCATATGCCATAAATCTTACTCATCTCCACAACTACATTTCTTTCATTCATACCTTATTTTGTGCCTTTTAATGTATATTCAAGAGAGAACACAATAGCCACTGAACTGTCTGGCTGCATGTTTCTGGCTGATCAGGAATGCACATTTCCATTTTGAACTGCTGCTTGCTGGACTGCCTTCAAGTCGATCCTGACTTATGGCTACCCTATGAATAGGGTTTTCATGGTAAATGAGGTGGTTTTCCATTGCCTTCCTCTGAGGCTAAGAGGCAGTGACTGGCCTAAGGTCACCCAGTGAGCTTCATGGCCATGTGGGGATTAGAACCTTGGTCTCCCAGGTTGTAGTCCAACACCTTAACCACTACACTACACTGGCTCTCTTGTGCACAATAGAGTTGGTTCACTACCATATGCTTCTCTCGATGGTTTTGGCTCTCCTTTTGACGATTTTGACTCTGATTTCAACTTTGACAATATATGTGTTTCCAGTGTAGGACACTTCGTTTACAGCCTTTTATTGGAACTGGAATAATTTTTCATAATGTTGCACAGGAGCTACTTAAATATATTTAATCTGAAAGCAATGGCAAATTGTTACTATATTTGATAAGCTTGTCCCATCACTCATAAACTCTCTTTCAGACTAAACATGATGGAGGCTTGGGATTATGCTTGTTCTTTCTGTCTTCAGGCGTGCATGATGTCCATGCATTGGAGAATATGTTTAGGATTAAATAGGGGTCAATTTCATCAACAGCCCTCAAAACTGAAGAGTATTTACTGGGCTGGGAGTAATACATCACGAAACATACAGACATCAGGCAGATACAGGGTAAAATGGGCCAGCATGATCCCAGTCTTCCACCTTGCATATGAATATCTGTTCAGAGTACTGCTACCATGTCTTAAGAAGAGATTTCCTGGCTACAGTGACACGCAACAGCTGCATAAACTTGCTTCAACTTGAAATACAAGTTGAAATTGACTTTGCCTCCTGCTAAATGAAGTGCGGCACACTTGATATAACGGAAGGAATACCCAAGAGGTCACCTGAGCAATTTGCTCTAAGGCTGGTATTATTACTTAATGCCCACCGACTTTGTGGTTCAGTTTGTTTCCAGGGAAATAGTCTTGAAAGAGAACTTGTGTTACTATAGTAGTAGTTAATGCAACAAAGCTAAACAGCTCACTTCATGCAAACCCATAGTCAACACATCACCACTGTTGATCTGTTTTACAAACAGAATTGGTTAATTTTATTTAAAGAAACACTGATTTTTTCATTGTGTTTCCTCATGAGAAGCCAAGGACTGGAAATAGGAAAGGATCTTGGAAAAGAGGGGAGGAGCTGGGAAGCAAGTTTACACCTAAGTGCTTCTGTTGAGGACTTTTAATCTTGAGTCTGTGAATTTGTTATATGTTAAACTTTGGAAGTATTACACAAAAAGTAAAGGTTAGTTCATAGCAAAAAGAAAAAAAATACTGAAATGTTGTAACTGCCCTGAACCTGCATGATTTAAACAGAGAAATAGACAGACACCAGGGGTGTAGTTGTCCAGGGTCTCAGGGGGTCTTTAGACCCCTTACATTTTGGGAGCCAGGTCCCAGCAGGGTCCTGCCAGATTATTCTGTAATCTTAGAAGTGGCTGTGGCTGTGAGGAGGCTTGGCTGTGACTATTATGAAGGGACACACATATGTCCATGCTCCCCCTCTCTCTGTATCTCTTTTCCCCACTCTATAAACCCACTGCAGTGTAGTCCTAGAACACAGTGCTTTTTGGCCCATAGGGGTTGCTGTAGGCAGGGGATGAAGGGGTTTGGTCACAGGAGATTGTGAGAGAATTCAGAGGATATTTAGAGGAACATTGAAGACACAAACCCTGGTCCACTGCCATACTATTGAGATTATGTGGAAAGAGAGTGATGCTGTCCATGCATGCCATCACACCCACCCACCCATGCATGCTGCCACACCTGCGATGGCCCTGCCTACATGCTATCCATATTTTGGGAGAAAGTATTTTAAGGGAAAAGAGAGAGATATCCCTTTCCCCCTTCTAAGAGATTATGGAGGAAAGTGTATTGTCCAAAGCCCCTGGATAAAGTTGTCTGCAATTTGGCAGGCTTAATCCACTCTGAAGGGACTCCTGTACCGAAAAGTTTCATCCACTTTGGTCAAAAGGGGGAAGAGTTATAGTCATTTTTAGATTCCCCTTTTAAGTGAATAAGGAAACACAGAGCTTCATTTTATACACAGTGGCATGGAATATGAAGGACAGATAACAATGGAGAGGGTACAGAATGACTCAAAAACAGATCAGAATTTCAAAAAGACATATAGATACAGATACAAAGTGATTCTTGGGGTTTGTGCACACCGTTACAATTTGCTACCAAGTGAAGTTCAAGGTTTTATTATTGGCAGGATAGCACATTGTACTAAGCCATGCCATGGTTTAGCATGAATGTGCAAGGGTGGGGCTCTGGGAGGAAAAAAAGTGTTTGCTTTGCTCCTCCTTGGTCATTCTGCTGCTACAATGAGCTAAACCATGGTTTGGCTTTGCATGTCGTCCAAACCCAGGCTTGTGGTTTAGCTCTCTCCAGAGTAATCACAAGCTGTAATCAAAGTTAGCCCTCTGGTTTGTGGCTTTTGTTTTGTCTAAGAGAGCTAAACCATGAGCCCAGGTTTGGACAGCATGCTAAGCCAAGCCACTTCCCTGGGAGTGCAAATGACCAAGGAGAAGCAAAGTGGTCATGATCTCTTAGGGAGATGGTTTAGTTTAGCATAATGTGTGAACCAAGCCATTGATATATGAAACCCTAAACAACTTGGAACCAGGATGCTTAGCAGAATGCCTGCTCTACTACAGGCCAAACTAATCTTTGTGATTGCAGAGAAGACCCTGCTGGCATGGCATGGCCAGCAGGTTGCCACCCTGAAACTGACTTTTTCAGTTGTAGCACCAGCCCTCTGGAATGTCTTCCCCAAAGAGATTGAGGAAGCCCCATCTGTTGGATGTTTTAAATGTCTCTTTAACAATCTCACTGTTTTGCTCAGGCCCATTCTGCTGTTTGGAAAGGTTATCCTGTCCAGTTGCTGTGTGTTATTTGAAATGATGCCATTTTTATCATGGACTTATTGTATTTGGATTTCCATTCATAATATTTCATAAGTGTAAACTACTTAGAGATTTTGCTAAAATTGTTACGCCTGTTAAGTATACTGTTGCACGCCTCCCCAATCTCAGAGCGGTGAGATTTCCAGGGGTCCAAGTGCTTGCCCTGTGCTTGGTTTCTTTGGGAAGAAGGTCAGCAGAGACTGTGGTGTCTTTATGAAATATGGTTTATTTATTTACACACATTCCAACCTGAGCTAAGGATGGAAGGGTTCAAGGCATCAGCAGTCCAATATCTAGCTTTCCCAGCAGTGTTACAGGAGGGATCCTAAAGTCACGGTGCATAGAGAGCCTCTCTGCCTGCCTCCAGTTCCCAGCCTTTCTCATACAACTCTAAAAACACTCAAAGCACAAACCTCTGCTAGCTGCCGGGGGGGGGGGGAGGGGGGGAGGCTGTCCTGAAGAGTTTCAATGACAAAAGGATCTTCCTGGCCCATTCACCAGTTGCTGGGCACCTGAAAGACCCATTAGCAAACTGGCCACTTGGTTAGCTTAACAAAAGAAACTCATCTGGCCAGCAGAGCCAGCCCCTCACCCCAAGACACAGGATTCCAAATCAGAGGCTGGAAGGGGACTCACAGGGATCATCCATTCCAATCCCCAAACTCACAACAATACAAATTACCCAAATAAAGCCCGAGTGCTCAGGATTCCATGGGGGGAGCCTTCTCCCTTTCAGATGTTCTTCCAACATGTGGGCAGCCTCAGGGAGGGGCAGGCATGATGGCAGCACACATGCTCACCCCAATCTCTCGCCATGGTCTCCTGCTCTCACATGGCAGCTTTTATTAGCAGAAGCTCTCCTGCCAGGGAGGGGGAATCCTGGGTCTGTGTAACCAGAGACAGGCCTGAGAGACTCTGAATGCTCACCTTTGTCTAACTCCATTGAACTCGATCTACTCCTGTTCTTTAGAGAGTTACCTTGAACAGCACAACTGCCTGATTTATTCTTTGTGGCTTTCTCTCTTCTTTTCCCCATCCGTCTTAAAGGAACACCCGCTCTTGCCAAACCATTTTTTCCCCTTACCTCCTTTCAGGAAATGTTGGAGCTAATGAGCTGGAGGTCACCCACACACCCACCGACACATGCACACGCACGCATATGCACACATACACACATCTCAGGACATTTCTTTTCCTGTCTTTTTGTTTAATTTTGAAAATTTATTAACAAAACAAGTATAGCTTCCGATATCAAATAATAATACAAGTAAAAAGTGAACCATTTGGAGTATATAATAGAAAATTAACCAGAGAAGTCAAACCACAGGTAACTAACATCTTATCCCAAATCCCTTCCCTCCCCTTCTGAGAAATTCTTGGCAGCAATCCAAAAGTACATGCATGCATCTCTTGTTTTGGCCTTTTGACTGTTGCAGTTCCTTTTCATCAAAGCCTCAAAACTGCTTTGAAAACTGAAAGTAGTTTGTCATCCAGAAAGAAGTCATAAATGCCCAGAAATGGGTGCAGGATTGTTTTTATACATGCTGCAAGCACCGGACAGCAATACAGTGGTTTTGCTTGCTGAATTCAACCATTTAAATTTTTTATAGATACCCTTTTACTGATGTTTAAGGGTATCTAATTTGATTCTTAATACAAAGTTTTAAGAAGTTCCTAATGTTATAAAACACGCAGGGCATCATTATACGATTACATTACATAATTAGAACTGGCACTTTAACCAAAGGCATGGCCCTTCCTTATCCTACAACAAAGGAAAGAGAACATGCACAGTTGGAGCAGGTCACTTTACTCTTAATTATCTCAATTCCTGTAATTTAGATACCATTACAATGTAATATGTTTTTGGCTGATTTCCAGGAAACCAAAGTTGCCAGTGTAACTGAAAGTTATTTTTCCCCCAGTCACAATGAAGTACTGTTTGTGAAAGAAGTGGTCCCTGTCAAGTTTTTTTTTTTAACTCTCCTTTGTTTTATTTTTGGTTCTTATTACAAGTGGATTGTCATGAAATTCTGTGGTCTCATTCTCTGAGATTCTGGCAAAAGCAAATATAATCCTATTACTCTTTACCACAAGTGGAATTAATGACTTGCAGAAAAGGTTACACAGTGGGGAAGGATCCAACTTGTTTGAATAGGTATCTGACAGAGTATTGCAAAAGAGCTCTGCAATCAACCTGCTGCTTGGAAGGATGCCACTTTGCGTTTCAGAAGAGATTGTCCCTTTGAGAGCCTGGCTGGCTGAAGAGTGGGGTAAAAATACTTGAACTAAACTAAATGAATGAATACTTTATCCTTGAAAAGGGAAATAGACTTACTTTCTCCAATTATATGAGGCAAAGTAAATATGTTCAAATTGGCAAGACTGTTAAGGAGAATAAAGCTCAACTTTTGCCCAATAACTGATGTTAAGACAGGCAGCGTTAGACTCCATCTCATAGTGTTCAAACAATGATAAATTCTGAAGTTCAGGCACACTTCATGACAACATCCATAAGATGAGCCCTGCTGGATCAGGGCAAGGCCCATCTAGTCCAGCATTCTGTTTGCACAGTGGTCAATCAAATGCCTGTGGGAAGCCCGCAAACAAGACCTGAGTGCCACAGCTCTCTTGCTATTTGTAATTCCTAGCAGCAGAGGCATATTGCCTATGACAGTAGCCATTGATTGCCTTATCCTCCATGAATTTGTCCAGTACTCTTAAATTGGTGGCCATTGCTACCTCTTGTGGGAGCGAACCCCATAGTTTTCACTATGCACTGCGTGAAGACTTTCTTTTGGCTGTCCTGAATTTACCAACATAAGAACATAAGAAGAGCCTGCTGGATCAGGCCAGTGGCCCATCTAGTCCAACATCCTGTTCTCACAGTGGCCAACCAGGTGCCTGGGGGAAGCCTGCAAGCAGGACCCGAGTGCAAGAACACTCTCCCCTCCTGAGGCTTCCGGCAACTGGTTTTCAGAAGCATGCTGCCTCTGACTAGGGTGGCACAGCACAGCCATCATGGCTAGTAGCCATTGATAGCCCTGTCTTCCATGAATTTGTCTAATCTTCTTTTAAAGCCATCCAGGCTGGTGGCCATTACTGCATCTTGTGGGAGCAAATTCCATAGTTTAACTATGCACTGAGTAAAGAAGTACTTCCTTTTGTCTGTTCTGAATCTTCCAACATTCAGTTTCTTTGAATGTCCACGAGTTCTAGTATTATGAGAGAGGGAGAAGAACTTTTCTCTATCCACTTTCTCAATGCCATGCATAATTTTATACACTTCTATCATGTCTCCTCTGACCCGCCTTTTCTCTAAACTAAAAAGCCCCAAATGCTGCAACCTTTCCTCGTAAGGGAGTCGCTCCATCCCCTTGATCATTCTGGTTGCCCTCTTCTGAAACTTTTCCAACTCTATAATATCCTTTTTGAGATGAGGCGACCAGAACTGTACACAGTATTCCAAATGCGGCCGCACCATAGATTTATATAATGGCATTATGGTATCGGCTGTTTTATTTTCAATACCTTTCCTAATTATCCCTAGCATAGTATTATGAGGGATGAAGAAAAAACTTCTCTTTATCCATTTCCTCCACACTGTGCATATTTTTATACACCGGTATCACGTGCCCACTGAACTGTATTCTCTCTAAACTAAAAAACCCCAAAACAATGTAACCTTTCCTCACAGGGGGAGTTGCTTTAGCACCTTCACCATTTTCTGTAGCTTTTTCAGCTCTGTAATTTAATATTTGAGATGCAGCAACCACAGCTATACAGAGTATTCTAAGTGCAGTTGCACCATAGCTTTGTATATTGGCATTATAATCCTGGCATTTTATTTTCAATCCCTTTCCTAAGGATTCCTAATTATGGAATCCATTTTTTCCCACAGCAGCTGCACACAGCGTCAACATCTTCATCAATCTAGTCACCATAATCCCAAAGTCTTGTTTCTGCTCAATCATCAGTTCAGTCCCAATGTGCATATATGTGAAATCAGGAGATTTTTTTACCCCCTAATGTAAAATCTCACCACCCCCTCCTCGTTTTGCTTAACATTAAGCTTGATGAAGAGTTTTGGTGGACTCAAAAGTTTGCTCGCAGAGTTTTTTTACCACAATGTGCATCTTTTTGCATTTGCCATTTTACTTGCCCGTTCGTTCAGTTTAGAGAGATCATTTTGGAGCTGCTCACCATCCCTTTTTGTTTGAACCGCCCTGAAAATTTTTGTATCATCAGCAAACTTGGCTACCATAGCCGTGCCCCTTCTAAGACTGTACAGCAAAATGGATTTTTGATTGATGCAGACAGCATGGCTTCAGTATTGAACCAGTTTTAAAAATCTCACCAGCCCCTCCTTGTTTTGGTTAACATCCAGCTTGATGAAGAGTTCTGGTGGACTCAAAAGTTTGCTTACTGTTTTCTGACATTTTGGTTGATCATAATAAAGGGGCTCTGGAGTTTTTCAAAATAAAAACAGCAGTTTAACCCTTAACTCTGCAAGCTAACATCGCCTACCTTTTCCTCCACTAAGGTTGTTTGATGGATTTGTCTCCAAGAAAAGCATACTTGGTTTTTTTTAACATTCAGAGAATTGGCAGATAGCGCCCCAAGAGATGACATCATTATCCCTGTTGTGAAATAAGTGGCGGTGATTTATTCCTGCCTGTCCCTGCTGCTGTACTGCTACTGGTCCTCTGGCACATGCCCTAGTTTTCTCCCATACAAGTGTGATGTTCCAAGACACCCCTCCAGAATCATCATACTTGGGGACACAGTAACAGTGGAGGGATGCAAATGCTGCCTCTCACCCTTGACACTGGGTGGTCTGCTCTACATTGACAGAGCCCTGGGCAGTTACAATAAGAGATGCTTTCCACCTTTCCACCTTAAGAATCCTTGAAATATGAGGACCTTCCTTCTACCTTTTGCTTGCTATTATGATAGGCACATGATCAGTAAATGTAAAGTTTTACTTTACGCTAAAGTTTGTTGCTTTTGCAGACCTTGGAAAAGTTACTTTTTTGAACTACAACTCCCATCAGCCCAATCCAGTGGTCATGCTGGCTGGGGCTGATGGGAGTTGAAGTTTTAAAAAAGTAACTTTTCCAAGCTCTGTGCTTTTGTATGCAAAATGAATTCCCTCAGCAGTTTGTGGCTTCATTTGAAAAAAAGATTAGGTATCTAAAGCATTAACTTATTGTCTCCTTTATAAAAAAAAACAAAAATAAAATCCTACATTTTGACAGGTGAACACTGTTTTGGTAGGATTCTCATACTTCTGATTAATTAAATGGGAGTGCCCTCTAGTGGCCCATATTATTATAACGTCTTCTAATAGTGAACTCTTGTGGTGAATGCCACCAGGATTGTAGCCAACACGGGCCATTAAGAAACAAGAGGAAAGCACCAGCATGCTTGGGGGATTCCCGAAGTCTGAAGTGGGGGAAAAAAATTACACGAAAGGACATCTCTCCCTCCCCCCCAAAAAAGCCCAGTAAAGACTGAGCATGATCAATAGCCATGAAAGACTGAGCATGATCAATAGCCATGAAACTTAGGAAAATGGTTGGGGGAAAATGGGATGGAAGGGTGGAAGAGGATTGGGATGTCTGTTTAGGTGGGAGGATACACTGCAACATTTTGTTCCAGGTCCCAGTGACAGTGTTACTAATATGCTATGTTACTTTTTGAAGGAGAACACTGTATTACTTGAAAGCTTGCCTTCAATATTTTAAACTCACTGGGCCAACAGAAATATAGTCTCACTTGCTCTGCGTTTAGTTATGTGATGTGATATCTATTTATCAGCACGCTTCTATTTTTCAATTAAGCAAAATCCTTCAGGTGTTAAGATATCTCAGCAACAAAACTGATCTTCATGCAGCAATGCTTATATTATGCATAATGAATTTTCCTGTCCAGTATCAACGTTATTTTATAAAACTGTGTTATTCAATTTATAATGGTGATTCAGAATGGCATCATATTATTACATCTAATAATAACAATATTA
Organism: Rhineura floridana; assembly: GCF_030035675.1. Lineage (NCBI taxonomy): Eukaryota > Metazoa > Chordata > Lepidosauria > Squamata > Rhineuridae > Rhineura > Rhineura floridana. The sequence continues at coordinate 66,717,864 of NC_084480.1, read as the reverse complement.
GCACTTTTTGAGTATTTCAAGAACATGCAATATTGTTATCTTAGTAATACTTACCCATCACTCCTTAATGACATCAGTATTATCACCAAATTGCAGATGAAGATTGAGGGTGAGGGAGAACAAAAGCTGAAAGAAAGATTCATTTTAACTTCATTGCCTTCCAGTCAGATGTTGTTGGCCTATAGCTCCCATCAGCCCCAGCCAGCATCGTTAATGGTCAGGCATGATGGGGTCATAATCCTCAATACCTGGAGGATACCACATTGGCAGCCCTGGAACAGAGAGTGACAACTATCATACTGGGCTCTAGTGAGAATGGAGCAAGACTACTAAATGTTCACAGTTGAAATGAATCTTTCTTTTACCCTGAACACTTTCTGAGGACACACGATTCTGATACCCTGAAAAGGTTGCTTTTTGGTGTCTACATCTCTGCCACCCCCATATCACTTTAAAAGCTGCTTTGCAGCTTCTTCACTGCAGTCCTGTGGACCAATTGTTGGGTTCACTGATAGCCTGGACAAATGAAGGCCTATAATAATTTGTCTGAAAGCAAATACATTAAATTGATGTAACAACCCTGCTTTTCTAGAAACCTGTCCAGTATCTCAAGCTGCAGTTAATAATGCCACATGCGTTGCTGGCTTAAGAAAATCTAAACTCTCCAGCTACTTCTATGTCTTCATGCTGGGACAGTTCCTATTGGGAGCAGGTGGAACTCCCCTTTACACACTGGGAACAGCTTTCATCGATGATAGTGTCCCAAAACACAAGTCTTCAGTTTACATAGGTAAGTTGAGCTAAACTTTATTTCTAGACATTTCCATTTATCCGGATTATCTATCAGTTTTGGAAGCATGTTCATAGCATCTTCTTGTGTCTTCTGTTTGTTTACTTTAAATGCTATCCTTTATGTGTGTACACACAAGTAAGCCCCACTGAGTTCAATGCGAATTTCTCCCAGGTAAGTGTGTCTAAGACTGCAGACTTAATGGGCTTGTAAGTCCCAGGGCAGGGATGGGGAACAGGTAGCCTTCCAGATGTTTATTTCTTTAAAATGTATTTATTTCTTGATTTTTTATCCCACACATCCTCTCTAAAGAAGCCCAGATGTTTATTTCTTTAAAACATATTTATTTCTTAAATTTTTATCCCATACTTCCTCTCAAAAGAAGGCTAGGATGACAAACAACAAGTGATAAGATGTTGAACTTCAAGTCCCATCAACCCCAAGAAGCATGGCCAATGACTAGAGATAATGGGAGTTGTAGTCCAACAGCAACTTGAGGGCCACAAGTTTCCCATCTCTTCCTTGGGGTGATCAGGACCTTTAACTGTAATTGCGTAGATGAAAACATGAACATTTACTGCAGGGTTGGGAGCCTTTTGTCTCAGGGGTACAGATCTTTATTTAGCCCCATCTCGTGGGCCAACTTGGACAGATGGGCAGGGCAACTCACCTGCCAATCACATGGCATCATAATGACATCACATAATTAACAGGTGAGTTGTCCTGCCCACTTGTTGAAATTCCTTGTGCAGGGTTCTTGGGCTTGGGAACCACAAGTCAAAGAACATTGCCAGCCTTGTGCTTTGCAAGACTTTCCACTGTCAGAGGTGGAAAGAAGAAGCATCGGGAGACTCACAAAGGGCTTTGTTAGCCTCCCTGCATGGGTCCTTTCTATCTCTAGGGTCAGACATAGAAAATAAAATGCACCAGAGCTGGGAGGGAGAACCAGTTTTCACAGAATAGCAGATCTGGTGATGGTTCACCATAAGGTGCTCATACAGGGAGTTCTCTGGAGTGACTATTACAGCTCACCTTTTATGCACAGGTCCCGCACCTGCACATCAGAGGTGCTCTGTAATAGTAACTCAAAACAGCTCAGTGTATGAGCACTTTGTGGCCAACCACCACCAGATTTGCCACCAGGGTTAGTTAATAGTTTAGGCAAAGGTGATTTAAAATTTAGTAAGGTTATCTGAATCTTGACTTAAAGTTATAAAAATTAATCAGTTCCTGTTGAGTATTCTGAGGTTGCTGATGAAGTGATAATGACTGCACTGCTACCATTTGGTAGTATATATCTTTGCGAGATATGATTTTTCAGTAATGACTGCTATGAAGATGAAATATGAATAAATAATGATTTGGGACTATGTGTGACAACTATCAAACCCCACATTGATCTATTTGTTGGCAAATTGCAAGATCAGCCATCCCACTGTTACTTGCCAAAATGGACTTTCTCAAGAATAAAACTACTAAAAACATTCAGTTTGTCCTATCTAACACTGCTTGTTTAATAGTATGGTTTTTGATTTTTTTTATAGTTAATGAAGCAATATCCTGCAATCAGATGATTGGTGTTCTTGCATTTCCATTTAAAAAATTGTGAAAAGTTTGTACTATCAATATTTCAACAAATTCCACATTAATAGGGGCATATTTTCTTGGATGCCTCAAGTAATGGTTATAAAATAGGCAAACTTGCAGTTAAAATGCATGAAACTGACAGTTGCCGAAGACCTAAGGTTCAAGAGTCATGTAACAACAAATTGATGAGTCACCATACCAAGTAAATTTGGACTTGTGGGTCACCATACTAAAAAGATTGGGAGCCACTGGCCTAACCTACAACAAGAAGAACTGTTGTGGGGATAAAATAAATGTTTTGTGTTTTATGAAGATTTTGAATTGCTTTTCATTAGTCCTTTTCAGACTTTTAAAATCATTTTGGCTGAATGTTGGGGGGCACGGGATCATGATGATGCTCTTAACCTACACACATTTAACTATATATGTGCAGAATCATTTGGCACGACTGGGAGCCTTGCAAAAAACAGATGTTCCCATTAAGGCTCATATACTCACTTAGAAAAGAGAGTCAGTGAGGTGTAGCACAGGAGTTCCCAAATTGTGGTCCATGGACCACTGCTGGTCCATGAGCTTCATTCAGGTGGTCCACAGTGTGTCTGTAAAAATACAAGGATCATACAGCATCTAGTATGGTGGATTACAATTCAGGCAACAGATAGAATAATCATTAAAGGGCCGGTCAAAACCCTCAGCAATTTTTGAGTGGTCCATGGGGAATTTTTTTTGGGAACCATTGATATAGTGATTAGACATTTGAACTTGAACTTGGGGACTTGGGGTCCACACTTGCCCATGAAGCTCATTAGGTGTTCTTGGGCCATTCACTGTCTCTCACTCCAATTTATTTATTTATTTATTTATTAAATTTATTAGTCGCCCATCTGGCTGGTTGTCCAGCCACTCTGGGCGACATACAAGATAAAAAACAATACATTAAAACGTTAAAATTTAAAACCATAACAGTAAAAACCTAACCCACCCCAAAAGCCTGCCTGAACAGCCAGGTCTTCAAGGCCCGGCGGAAGCTCATCATAGAAGGGGCATGGCGGAGATAATTTGGGAGAGAGTTCCACAGGGTGGGGGCCACTATTGAAAAAGCCCTCTCTCTAGTCCTCACCAGTCTAGCTGTTTTAACCGGTGGGATCGAGAGAAGGTCTTCTGATCGAGAGAAGGTCTCCCACAGAGGTTTTTTGAAGATAAAATGGGGAAGGGGGAAGAATGAGGTATACCACCTTGAACTCTTGGAGGAAAGGTGGGATGTAATATGTGGTGATAAATAAAAGTAAATCATAAAATAAGCTGGATATGCGTGAAGCTTGCTACTGGGATCAGCTCCCACCCCCACTGCCCATTCATTCCACATGCTTTGAATGGGCTTCTGTGGAATCCAAAGGAGGTTAACATATGCTTTGGCATCTAGGCTAAACCCACATTTTGAGATCTGAAATACAAACTTTTATGTTTCTACTCTGCAGGAATTGGTTACGCCATGTCGTTGATGGGTCCTGCTGTTGGCTATGTATTAGGAGGACAGCTGCTTAATGTTTATGTTGATTTCAATCGTCATGTAAGGTAAGGAAATTTCTTCTTTTATATCCGTAGTGCTAATCCTAGAAGTCCATTTTTCTTAAGAATAATTTTCCTAAGCCTTCCATTTCAGGTTTGTGTTGAACAGCTAAATAGATACTCATTGAATGAAATGGTAAAAAATGTGGTCCCATATAACAACCTCTGGCTGCTTGAACTGGACTTAGGAGACCTGGGTCAGAACAGCCACGAAGTTGAGAAGTCGTTAGTTAAATTACTATTTCTTAGACTTTGTTTTTTGATCAGTAAATTAGGAAACTAAAACTTTATTCCTAGCTGGATGCAGCACTAAAAGATAGTAAGTGTCCCAGCTGGTGTGGCAGGAATACTGCTGTTTATATAATTGTAATCAGTTATATAACATAAGGGGTTCAGAATGTGATAAATGAGCCAAAGTTCCAGATGCCATTGCTGGAAACTGCAGGAGGAGAGAGTGCTGTTTGCACTCAGGTCCTACTTGTGGGTTTCCCAAGGGCAACTGGTTGGTCACCGTGAGAACAGGACGCTGGACTAGATGGGCCATTGGCCTGATGCAGCAGGCTGTTCTTATGTTTTTATGTTCAAGTTGTATAATTTATCAAGCAGAATAACTTGGCAAAATGTAGTGTGAAGTGACTGAGTTCATAATATCTGTATTAATTGTTTTTGCTAAACTTATTTCTAGAGAAGACATCACTCCAGAAGATCCACGCTGGGTTGGAGCCTGGTGGGTGGCATTTGTTGCATGCAGTTTCTCTACATGCCTTTTGGTAGTACCATTTTCATATTTCCCAAAGCAATTGCCAGGTAAACATGTTTTCTAAAGCAGGAGAGCTGTGCCATCCTCAGTGGCTAGAGCCTTGAACATATACTGTAGTTGGAACTGCTAAAATTCTAGTATGAAAGGGGCTCGACATATATACTTTGCCTTGGCCTGCATTTGGATTTAGGGTTCCTATATTATGGCAACCTGGATATTGTAAAGATGCCTGGGAATCATTGCTTTATCATTTTTTGTTTGACCTTTTGGCTCCCAGGGACACCAAGGATGAGATCCAGTTATGTCTGCCTGCTTGTGCAAGAGAAATTCTGCTAGTGCAACAGGTTTCTCCTCTCCATCCTCCAGCACTCTCCCCCAGATCTGCTCCAGAGGGTCAATCCTCCAGAGCAGATTTGGGAGTGCATGTGGGGTGTGGGTATGAAGCTGGAGGGGAGGACAGAGAAGCCCTGTTGTGCTAATGGGCAGTAGTGGCTGGCTGGGTGGCATGAGTGAGGCTGTGTTGCTCTCTTGGCTTCCCAACACCATGTGTTGCTGCCACATACTGAGAGGGGGAGGGGTGATGCTTGGAAAGCTCAGTGTGGTGAAGTGTGCGGCAGCAAAGCCAATCTGCTCCTGCTGCCATGCCCCACACTGCTCTGAGCTCCCCATGCCTTGCCCCTGCCCTCTCTCAGTAAGCATCAGTGATGCCCAGTGTTGGAAAACTGGGAGAGCAACACAACCCCACCCTTGCCATTCTGCCAACTGCAATTGCTGATGGACATCTGCTTGTACTATATTGAATTTCTCCCCAGTTCATCTGGCAAATAATCTCAAGTACTGAATGCAAGGACTCCAACAGAAGCATCAGTCCACCATTTTTCTGGAGTAGTGAGAGCAATAAATATTATGGCCTCTGAGACTTCTATGTAGTTTATCTTAGCTCTAGACTGGTAAGCACTGCTCTACTTTAATATCTGTGGAGGATCTGGATTCAGAGTACAGTTAGAGAGACTCTCCATTTTTTATTTTATAAAGCACACTTATAATGGGCTATCACCATTTAGCTTTTTTTTAGGCAGCTAGAATGCTTCTTATGAAATGACACCAATATCTAGGAGTCACTCAGACTTCATACTGCCTTGATATTATTATTCACTTTTCTTCATAAAAATGAACCCAAAGCAACATACAACAAAAAGATTAAAACCAATATAAAACTAACACAATGAAAAGTTAAAAAACACAATACATGGATAAGAGGGTGGAACAACCCACCCAGTAAAAGAGGCTACAATGTCAGAAACCCTACAAAAAATTAAGAGCTGAATGCCTAGGAGAAGGAATTAGTTTTGACTGCTGCCTAATGATAGATAATGATGGCACAAGGTGAGCCTCTGTGGGGAGAGTGTACCATAAGTGGGAGCCACCACTGAGAAGCCCTGTTCTCGTGTTACCACCCTCCACACATCCCTCGGAGGGAGAACTCATAAAGGGCTTCAGATACTGAAAGCAGGGTCTGGATTGGCTCATATGGGAAGAGTCAGTCCTTGAGGTATTGTGGTCCTGAGCCGTATAAGGCTTTCTCTGTCAAAATCAGCATTTTGAATTGAGCCTGGAAACTAATTGGCAGCCAGTGCAGCTGTGCCATAAAATTGGTGTTATGATATACTTTTATGAAAGTGCTGTTTATAAATACTTATAAAAAGAGACCCCAATAATTATGGGAGCACACAACTCTTCATAGCATGTTTATTTATTTATTATTTATAAAAAAAATTGTATACCACTATTTCATTAAAATCATCAAAGTGGTTTACACTTGCTAAAAAGCAATAACCTTAGATTAAAACATTAAAAATACAATAAGTTGGCCAAGAAGGTGTGGGAAGACAAGTGCAAATGAACCCCAGGTATATCTTTATAAGAAGAAGAAACTAAACCTGATTTTATTTAAGGAAAACAGAATTTATCATGGTATTAAAAAGGGAAAAAGAAAAGTTTTCCACACATTTGCGCTATAACGGCTTTGGCCAGGTGGGCCCTCAATCTTTGATTGCAGAAAAAACAGTTCTTTTTCTCTAATTACTCTCAAAAATGGCACAAGCACATGTCTCTTGGACAAAAGACTGAGAAGAAATCACTTCATGAATTCCTTCAGTGGCGCCAACAGGACAGGACTTTGGGGTAGATGTCCAGTCCCCCCCCATGTAGAAGAATGAGCAAGATGGCCCCTAAATGCAGCAGCAGGGCTGGCTTACTAGATTTTGAACTAAGACTGTGATCCTTTGCTCAGTTTCCTGGGAGTCGGCTTCATTAAACCTAGTGTGATTTGCTCCTGAGTAAACATGCTTAGGATTGCACTGCTACTTTAGTAATACATATCCCTGGCTAAAGAGGAGAGCCGCTATGAGGTCATTAAATCCAGGTTTTAAAAACTTGTAACTGCAATACTGAGGGGGAAACTTCCTTTTGACACACAAAGACATTTTCTTTTTTAAAAAAAGAAAAAAGGCAGAGATCTCTTTTAAATCTCTTGGCTGTACTTTTAAAAATAAAACTATTTTTTAAATAGTCAAACTAGTCACAGCTGGCAGGAAGAAAGGCTTGTATGAGTCAATCAGATATGCTGATGTCATTCTAAACTCTGCTTTACAGAAAAAAGAATTAGATGCACTGAGCTTTTCATATCATAGATTGGTAATGGTATCAGATGCCTTCTAACTGTTTATACTGGAGTGGTTTATATTAGAGTAGAGGAGACAAACTCTAGCTTACCATGGGAATTACACAGGTGTGCCCATCCAAAAAAACAGGCTGATTCCAAATGAGAACTTAGATTCCAGATGTGGAGTTTGGCCAGACAGTAAAAATAGCAGCTGTTTCCCACCACAATTTCTGTCCTCTAGTGCTAAATGCAGATGTTAATGATGCCCTTTTGTTGTAAGCATGATGCACTGCTTTTTTCTGATGAGGTACTTTTTCTTCTAGGTACACACAAAATACAAGCTGAAAAGATTTCTGAAGCTCATCATGGTGGAGCCAGCATGCAGGCTGAATATGGTGGGAGGACTTTTCAAGACTTCGTACTGACTCTCTGGGTAATATAAGCAATGAATCTAAAACAGTTTTCCTAATTTCATGTCTATCTGCATAAAGACATAAGCCTTATGCTGTCTAGTGTGCAGCACCAGAAGACGCTCCCCCCCATCTGCCACTACCCACCTTGGCAAGCAGGCCAGGCGGTGGTGGGAGCTGTACCACTGTACATAGTGGGTGACCTATGTACAATGATGGCTACTTGGAGGCGGCAGCAGCCGCTGCCTAGGCATGGCGGGAGGTTGGTGTGAAGCCTACGCCCTGGAGGCGGCCATGTAGGACAGTGGCAGCAGCCTGAGTGGGTGGGTAGGAGAGCGGTGTGTGCTCTGGGTGTGCTGTACAGTGGCAGTGTTTGTCTGGGGTGGCACGGGGCAGTGGCAGTGCGGAAGAGTGGAGGTGGAGGAACAGACAAGGCAAGTGGGTTGGTGAGGGGAGTGGGGTTGCCTGGGTACTGGTGCTGGGGTTGGCAAGCAAGGAGGTTGGCAAGCAGAATGAGCAGGCAGGCAAAGCCCCTCCCTAGTCTGCTCATATTTGTGAGCTTAATGTGCAAGGAATACTTCCATATGTGCAAGTCATGCTTCCATATATGACATGACCCTGTGTTCATATTTCATGCGTGATTGGGTTCTAGGCAAGATTGACTGCCTGATCCAGTTATTTAACTTTAGACAAAATAATTAACAAAATTAAAAGCAAAAGCAAAGGATAAAAGCAGTAACTAGGAATAATACAATGTATTGCCACATACATTTTTCAAAGAATAAACTTGCCAATTCACAACCACCGATTATTATTTCATAATATGGTTTTCTGTTCATCACTTAAGGCCAAATTAGACATGACATGAATGCAATCAACATTCACATATAAAAAAACGTAAATAGTAACTGCAGGAGGGCTTGCGGAGCAGTGGGACTTGTTGGATGTGTAGATGGTTCCCAGTGGATGTGCCAGGAAGCAGGACAGAATAGTGACAGGCTAGATCCCGTTGAAAGCAATCAGCCAGACAAGCACTAGGTTTTAAGAGTCACTTTACTGACAAGAAGGTTTTTTCTGAACACAGTCACAAGCAAGCTCTCTTCCATCAAACTCCTTTTTCCCCCACACTTGACCGGTGACTTCATGCCAAATATATACTGATAAGGCAGCTGCCAGGGCCCCGGTTGCTTGGCAACATGTCCTTGGGATTGGCATGAACACCAACTTTCGCTCTCCTGGCCTTGTAGCTTACTTATGGAAATTTAACTCTTACTTAGTTCTTTAACTGCCAACAAGCCCCCACCTAAATGTCCATATACAGCACTTTACATTTTTCATATTTTTGATTTCTTTTCATGTCACTTACATTTACATTTTTTGCATTCACATACATCATTTTCTCAACATGATACATTTACATCAGTTATATGTCATTTAATCAGCATCACTTTTATTACAGACTTTTAATCATTACACTTCAACTTTTGCATTTACAGTTACTTCTCATGAAATCCATCATTCCATTTTTTCCAGTTACTAAAGTCTAGACCTGTTATGGAGTTTATCTGAAATCTGACTGGTGGAATTCCTTTGGTAGTTCTTTCTGACCTACGTAATTTTATTTCTTCCTTTGATTCCTCTGTGTCTGGTGTTTCCTCTGTTTCTCTATCAGAGCTAGAACTGGTGGAGCCTGGTTCACTACTGCTGTCTTTTTCTTCTTGTTTTACTGGTATTGTGACAGCCTGTTCTTGTGCATTGCTAACATCAGTGTGTCCCAAATCCACATATGTTTTCTTTCCCCAATCCTGCTCTATTGCTTGCACACTTCTGCTTAATACTACAGCCCTTTGTTTTGGCATCCAGACCCTGTAGTATTTGTTTTCAAACCCCAGCATGAACGCTTTGTCTGCTCTCTTTTGCATCTTCCCTGATCTTTTACTTTTAGGAATGTGCACCCAGCATGTTGCACCAAACCGAATTAAATGTCGTAACCTGGGTTTTCTTTCATACAATTTTTCATAAGGAGACATTCCAATAGCCTTATGGAATAACCTGTTCTGAATGTATGCAGCATAAAGAACACACTCTCCCCAAAAACCATTGTTCAAAGATGAGTCACACAGCATTGCTCTCATCGAGTCCTGAAGCAACCTGTTCCAGAGTTCGGCTACCCCGTTCTGATGCGGAGTAAATGGGGCTGTTAACTCCTGTTTAATCCCTTTTTTCTCTAAGTATTCCGTTAATGAGTGTCCAGTGAACTCTCCCCCTTGGTCTGATCTCATTCGCTGTATCTTAATACCAAACTGCACTTCAATCTTTGTTATAAACCGTTTCAGTTTCTCTGCAGCTTCGCTTTTAGCTTTCAGTAAATAAACAGTGCAGTATCTCGAAAAATCATCCACTATAGTCAGGAAATATTTTGCACCTCCCTGTATGGGTTGAAATGGCCCCACTAAATCCACATGTATCAACTGATAAGGTGCATTCGTACTAGGCATGGCTTCTGTGTTCTTTGCTGCTACAACTGCTTTGGTTTGCTGACACACATTGCAAGCTATATATTTACCACAGTTTCTTAATGTAACATCATTACTATTCTCAGTTGTTTTCACCACATTTTCATATCCTATATGCCCCAATTTTCTGTGCCATAAATGTACACAATTATTATGGGGTTTCTCATTGGCACACATGAGCACATGATTTGTTTGTTTCAAGTGTAAGTAGAATAATGAGTTCTTTACTATCCCTTTCATGAATATTTTGTTCCCTTTCATGACTTGACAGGAGCCCCTTTGAAACAACACATTGAACCCCATTTCACTGAGTTTAGAAACTGACATTATGTTACTTTCAATGTCTGGAATGAACAGCACGTCTGTCATAATAGTATTGAACTGTGCCAGTTTCACTGTCCCTTTACCCTGTATGATTTTCTTAGATCCGTCAGCCAATATCACCTGATCATTTACTTCACAAAATGTATGAAACAATGATTTATCTTTGCTTATGCTATTTGTAGCACCACTATCCAAAGCCCATAAATCATTACATTTATTTCCCTGCTCATTGTTAATACGTTGCTTATTCTTACTAGCATAGATCACCTGTACAAATGGTTTTCTTCCTCTTTCTCTTCTTCTTGCTTCACAATTCCTTTGAAGATGTTGCCTGGAACCACAAAAATAACATGCCTTTTGTCCATAAAGTCTTTCTTCCGTTGCTTTGTTGTTTACCAAGTGTTTAGACTCAGTCCTTTCTTGCTTTGCCATTTCTTGTCTTCTTTGAAATTACTGCAAAAGTTTGCCCTCTATATAGTCCATGGTCAGATTAGCATCTTGCATCGCTTCCATCGAACTCACCAGAGCGTCATAACTCGAATCCAGGGAGGATAATGTGATATACACCTTCTGCATTTGAGAATGTACCACTTCACGCTCTTCCAGTTCAGCAAATAGTCTATTCATCTCTAATTAAGTGCTCTGCCATAGCTGTATTATCAGCTAAGCGCATCTGATACAATCTTCTCGCAAGATATATTTTACTACTAGCAGTCTTTTTCACATGAATATTTTTCAAAGTGTCCCAAGTTAACTTAGCTGTCGCTGTGTCACGCACGTGCAGTAATTGAGAATCATCAATAGCAAGAACAATTAACGCCTTTGCCCTTTCATCCAGCCTTCTCCAGTCTGCTGGAATTGGCACCACGGCGGGTGGGTCTTCTGCGATGACTTGCCAAATGTCTTCTTTCACTAGAAACGCCTGCATTCTCTGTTTCCAACTGGCATAATTTTTCTGAGTCAGCCTTTCAAGGGGCAATCCTGCTGACAACGAAACAGACATACTTTCACTTTTCACGTCTCACCGCCTTTGTAATTAGAGCTTCTCACCTTCGTCCTACTGTCAGTTTTTCCCACGTCTCTCTCACAGCTTTCAGCTCAGCTTTCGGTTTAGCCTCTATTGCTTTCCTCTCGCCTGTCCTCTCTCAGGAACAAAACATCAGGAACTTGTCACCATCCATCAGGAATGAACCATCCTCTGCTACCACTTGTTGGATGTGTAGATGGTTCCCAGTGGATGTGCCAGGAAGCAGGACAGAATAGTGACAGGCTAGATCCCGTTGAAAGCAATCAGCCAGACAAGCACTAGGTTTTAAGAGTCACTTTACTGACAAGAAGGTTTTTTCTGAACACAGTCACAAGCAAGCTCTCTTCCATCAAACTCCTTTTTCCCCCACACTTGACCGGTGACTTCATGCCAAATATATACTGATAAGGCAGCTGCCAGGGCCCCGGTTGCTTGGCAACATGTCCTTGGGATTGGCACGAACACCAACTTTCGTTCTCCTGGCCTTGTAGCTTACTTATGGAAATTTAACTCTTACTTAGTTCTGCACCCTGAGAACTTGGTTATTTCTTCCCTGCCATAGTCCTGACAGAAATCCCCTGCCTGGAAGCAGCTGTTTGCACCAGGAGAGAAGCCTCCATTGAAGCCAATGGAGGTTTCCTTCCTTATAAAAATAGCAACTTCAAAGGAACAATTATAGCAGAATGTTCCAAGGCATTCTTTTACATGGGAAGGAGAAAATATTTGAGACTTAACATTTTGTTGTACTATATGACTGTCTACAAACTGGCAGCCTTGTATTCAGTATTGCATCAGAATGCTAAGAAACAGAAGAAAAATCTCTGAAGTTCTGAAATCAGCGATTGAAATCAGTGCAGTGTTGAAAGGTTGAGTCCATCATCTTGATTTGGAATAGCATCCAACTGTATCCAAGCATAGATGAAAACCTCCTCCTTGAACTCAGGAGTCATCATGAAAATTTGGTTACAGTATTGTAAGAGGTGTCCAAATATATAGTGATGAAACAACTTTCCAAAATGTGTAGTAGCTGTAAAACTTCAGCATGGACGTTTTGGCAGGCTTTCTAATAACTGGCTTTAAAGTCAATGCAGTAATTGAGTTAAAGTTAGAAATAACAAACTAAATAGCAAGAATGAATTTATGGTGAATAGTTATCCTGAAAATTAGACTAGCTAACTTGTTCAATGACTAGGGCTGTGTGCGAAATTTGTCATGACTATATTCCTAAATATACTAATCATCTGATCCACACCTCCTGGACTATTGTGCAGTTCCAAATGCAATTCCTGGGAATCCACAATGAACTGCATGAGGTGGTCAAAGGGCTATCTTTGACATTTTATTTTTTTTCACAGGAAGTGGCTACAAAATGTGGATGGGGGCAGCTGTATTTCCCCCCCCCGTTCAATTACCTTGGAAGGAGTGGCATGTCATCATGTCCTGTTACTGTCAGGGGCATTTACAACACTGTTTCCGTCAGATACCATGTTTTCTAGACTGCTTGGAGCAACTATTGATTTTCAACAATTGCCTTTCAACATTTTTTAAAAAATTAAAATGTACAAGACAGCCCTCAGATCACCTCATAGCGATGTCTTTTTTCCTGTTTGTTCTTGCAAATTAATGTGGGAATGGGATAGAACTTACTTAAAAATATGCACATGCAAGAGTGCCATGAACCTGAATTAGAATGATCCAGCTATCCCTAGCAATAATCTACGACTAAATCACACAGCAAATACATGTAATTTCAAGCCTGTTAATTGCAAAAACATAAGAAAGAGTAGGTAGTGAACATAATTCTTCATCTCTGTTCTAGATGCTGTTGAGGAACCCTGTGCTGATGTGTCTTGTAATAGCTGCTGCCTTAGAAGCTTCCATTGCCACGGGCTTTGCAACTTTCTTGCCCAAATTTATAGAAAATCAGTTTGGCTATACATCAAGTTATTCAGCTACCTTAGGGGGTAATGTATTTCTCTTATTGATTTTTCAGGAAATGCTCTGAACTTGTTTACTGATCAGTCATATAAAGTCTGCAGTTCTAAACAGGCTTACTGGGAAATAAGGCCCACTGAACTCTTTGAGGCTTACTTCTGAGTAAATATGTTTTCCTCAATGCATGAATGAGTCAGTTGAGAACTGAGCTGATATATTCTGGTCACCATGCTGCTCCCCTTGAGATGATCCAGGGCTACTAGCCATGTTGGCTGTCTTTCTACCTCCACACTGGAGGTGGTATGCCTCTGGGTACCAGTTGATGGGAATCAGAAGTGGGGAGAGTGCTTGTTGCATTTGGGTCCTGCTTATGGGTGTCTCTTTGGCCACTGTGAGAACTAGATGCTGTACCATGATGGGCCTTTGATTGTGCAAGGCATGTTATCGTGCAAGGCTCTTCTTCTGTTCTTAAGTAGTACAGATCACTTGTTGGCCTGGCCTGGCTTTAATTGCTTCCAAGTTAGCCCTGGATAAGTCGGACACTAGCCTTGACTGTATGGTTCCCTTGGGTATTTCAGGTATTTGTAGGCTGAGCAAAAATATCCTCTTCAGATTTGCTACCCCATATACAGACAGTAAATTGGGAAGGGGAAAACCTTTTGATGTTGAGAGGGGTTCTGAATGTTTTAGCGAAAGTATGATTATTAATTGATGTTGGCAGCAGCTTTTAAAAAGTCCACTTTTAACCCATTTTGGATGTGACCACAGTTCCTCTCCACCCCCAAAGCAATAACATTGTTCCATGACATTTGGGTATGTGTGTGTGGCCACCAGGATGAGGCGGTACTGCAAGGAATTCTGCTGGGGACACCACCTGTGTTGGCATGCTTTTTAAAATGCATACCTGCTTAGTATAACATGTAGTCTGAGAGTATGCTAGCCAAAAGAGGAAGTATCATTGGTATAACCTTTGGTTCCTTCTGTGTGATGCTTGATTCATACATCACAGCTCAATTGGTTATGTGATATGCAGTGAGAATTTACTTGCAAACCACACGGGTACAAAATGATTTGAAGTAAATTGAAAGATGGATTTAGGAGTGGAGAACCAGTGTAGTATAGTGGTTAGAGAGCTGGACTAGGGCCTAGGAGACCATCTATGAAGCTCACTGGGTAACCTTGGGCCAGTTACTGTCTCTCAGCCTAACCTACCTCACAAGGTGGTTGTGACAATATGGGGAGGGAAAGGACCATGCATGCCACTTGGAGCTCCTTGAAAGAAAAGATTGGATATATATGTAACAATAAATAAATGAACTTCATAATTATTTAGAAATGATTTATCATCCAAGATATTCTTAAGCCCTTTTTGTGTGTTGTACCCATGTAGATCTTTCATGAGTAGAAAGGGAAATGGGGATTAGCCCTACCCACAGAACACCATGCCCTCCAATGTCCCTGCCTTCTTGATTTATAGCACCTTTAGGTATGCAGGTGCTTAATGTATGCACATCAAGGGGATGGGGCAGAGGGGTGGGGTGCAATGCCTGGGCAGAGTCAGCATCATGACCCACTTCCCCTTCTATTCATGAAAGCTTTACATGCATTTACCTGTTCAATGTATTCACTGTTTTTTGTCTTGAATTATTAATTAGTATTATTATTAATTAACATTATCAATAATAATTTTTATTTTGATCACTGTTGTTGCCTTGTTTTCCCACAGGACTTGTGTTAGTCCCAGGAGCAGCAATTGGCCAAATCATAAGTGGCACCTTAGTTTCCAAGCTGAAACTGAATTGCAAAAACATAATCAAGTTTATTGTCATTACTTGCTCATTGGCACTCATATTAAATACGGTCTTTTTGATTGCTATATGTGGGAATGAACCATTTGCGGGTGTCTCTGAAACGTATAATGGGTCAGTATCTTTTAAAAAAAATGATTTACCTTGCTAAGCAATGTTCAAAAGAATAGGAATAAGAGAGTCCTGATGGTGTGTACTCAATAGCTGCTATGAGAAAAAAACCCCAATGTGTCCAGTTCTTGGGATTAGGTGTTCTGTGGCTAATTATGCATATATCACTTGATAGCTAATCAGGGCTGTCACAACACACAGTGTGATTCATCAGTAAATCATCAGTCCTGCCACATTTGACAAAGCTCATCATCTGTGCTGATGATGGATCTTCTCTAACAAAGCAACATAAAAGCAGCTGTCCATTGTGTTCAGGCTCTCTAGATTAGAGCAATGGGTTTTGATATGATTCTGTGCTCTGGGTTTTCTAGACTGAGAAGATTGTGATAACTATTGACTAGTCATGGATGTCCCCTTTTGGGGCAAGGTGTTCAAGAAGGTAGTGGTGGTACTACTCCAAGTACAGTTGGATGGAATAGATTATCTGGACCCATTTCAGTACAACTTCAGACCTGTTTTTGGCACTGAAACAGCCTTGCTTGCTTTCAAAGATGATTTTTGTGAGAAGAGAGATGGAGGGAAATGACCCCTTTGATACCATCCACCACAGTATCTTGCTTGACCATCTCTGTGGGTTGGGAACTGGAGGTGTGGAGATACAATGATTCCATTCCAAGCTGGAGGGTCGGTTCACTACACTGATTTAGACAACTTTTTGTTTCAGCAAGCCTACTCAGACACATGATTTAGTTACATTTGTTTTAAATATTTTATTGTTTTTTCTTTGTTTTTAATTGTCGTTATGTGTACATGTGTTTTTAATTGGTTTGTACATTTGTTTAGTTCAGTTAATTTTTATCTCTCTGTTTCAGGACAGGCACATTATCAAATTTAACTGCACCCTGCAATGCCCATTGTAGATGCTTGCGTTCAGACTTTTTACCAGTCTGTGGTACAGATGGAGTCCAGTATTTTAATCCGTGTTATGCAGGATGTACCTCTGCTTCCCTTCAAGGAGGTTCAAGGGTATTGTCATTTTATATAATGGGTTACGGTTTAGGTCAGAGGTTAGGAGCTGAATCCAGCTGGCAGGCCTTATCCCCCCCCAAACAGGCCAACATAGACTGGTAGGCAGGACCACCCACCTGTCAATCACCTGAGATCATCTGACATCTTCAAACGGGCTCACTCTGATTGGCACTGAGAGTGAGCGCCTTTGAAGGTGTGATGTCAGCATCAGTCAGCTGATTGGCAATGAGAGCATGCCTTCAGCGAGATTCACTGTAACCAATGATCAGTTGTTACAGTAACTCCCCTTTGAAGTCCATTTGGAGGTGCAATTTGCACTTGAATCATATCTGCAAATGAAAAAACATGAATGGGGCTCCCTGTCACTGCTGATCAGCTGATCAGTGATTGCAGTGAGCCCCTTTGAAGGTACACTGTCACCAAGTCCTGTTTTCCAAGGAACCATTGGGGGGCATACTTTAAGTTCTTATCAGGAGCATACTTTAAGCTCCCGATCATTCCTTTGCAGCCATGTCTTTACCTACCCCACATTTGATGTCACATATGGAAACTTCCCTTCCTGTGAACTTCCTTAAGTTAACTTCTTTGGGATCCAAGCCCAATTTTGGATAATTTCCCCCTGCCCCAGCACTGTGCACTGAGCAATACTTCAGACTCAGCACAGAAGGTTTGGATTGGCTGACTGGGCTTGCCTCTCCTCTCAAAAAAAAAAAAAAAGGTAGCTCCACAAAGATATTGTTTTTTCTTCCTGGGCTGCAATTGGTTGAGTACTTTGTTATTCATTATTGCTAATACTGGAAATGAATGACCATGATGATTACTTAATTTGTTGTGCTAATATTCTTGTATATGCATTGTTTATAGGTCTACAATAGCTGTTCCTGTATTGTGAATCCCAAAATTGTCATTGAGAATATCACCAATGGAGCTATTTCTGGGAAATGTAAATCAAAGTGTACAAGCCTACCTTTGTTTCTTGTCTTTTTCTTCTTTGCTGTTGTTTTTACTTTTATGGCAGTTACACCAACAACAGTGGCCATTCTAAGGTAGCATTCATACTCCTTCTATCCTATTTGTAGAACTCTGTAAAATGCTATAAATTTTCTCATTTTTTAAAAAACTGACCATAAAAATGACTTGCTTGCTCCCCCCTCTCTATTCTTTGTTTCTCTAGTACATTTCAGAGAGGAACTAAGTTAGAGTAGACCCACTGAAATTAATGGACCTAAGTAAGTCATGTCCATTAAATTTAATAGATCTCCTCTGAGTATGCCTAACTCAGGATACAACCCACTTATATTTTGGGTGAAGGTGAGGTTAGTTGGACTGACTAAAATCTTAACTTTATTTAATTTCTAGAAAAGTATCTCTTTTTCTTTTGTTCAGAGGGAGGAATTGTCGTACCTCATGTGTGCCATCAGTGGAGTGGTCATCTACAAAATAATTTAAAAATATAACTGGCAGTATAGTTTTGAGATGTATAATTGTTGAAAAAAATCAGTAACATAAATAGACTCATGGGGGCAGGGGGAATCATACAGTTTGAGATCCAGTGTGGTATAATGGTTAAGGTGTTAGATTATGACTTGGGAGACCAGGACTTGAATCCCCACCCAGCCATGAAGCTCAATGTGTGATCTTGGGCCAGTCATTATATTTCAACTTAACCTACCTCACAGGGTTGTGAGAATAAAATGGAGTGGTGAGAACCATGTACACACCTTGAGCTCCTTGGTGGAAAGGTGGGATATAAATGTAAGAAATAATTAATTAAATAAATAAATAAGGTACAGTATGTAGAGGGAAGGATTGACTATTCTTTTTTAAAAAAAACTGTTTATATTTTGTTCTATTTAAAACATAACATTCACAATAACAAAGAGCATTGGTTTACATATTTTTGCATACATTGTAAATTAGCAGTACAGTATCCAGGATAATCTTGTCGTTATCATCCATTGCACAACAATATTTTTATCAAGCATGGTTTAATGATAATACAAAATCTATAGTAACCTGAATGTGGAAAATCCACTGTGAGGTTTTTCCAGATTTGAGGGGGCCTTGGCAAATAGATGGGTCCTCTCTTATGCGAGAGCTCCCCCCCACTGGTTGGTTTATTTGGCAATTGGCATCAACAGTAACTTAATATAGTGTTTAATATGTTTTTACAGCTTTTTTAAAAAAGATTTTTGAAAAAGATGTTTTGTTTTAATATGTTTTTAAGGTTTTTTGAAAAATATATTTTAAAGTCTGTTTTTATGATGTTTTAGAGTGTTTTTAGTACTTTTGTTTGCTGCTCTGGGACCCTACTGGGAGGAAGGGTGGTATATAAATCAAATAAGTAAGTAAGTAAGTAAACAGTACTGTAGTTCACCACCAGGTAATCTCCAGTGGGAGCTATCATTATAATTCCCTACACTGCAGCCCAGCACTGGAAAAACAAAACCATTTGTTTAACAGTGGCCCAGCATGGGCATCAGCAGTGGGCCCTGTGGGGGTGCCAGGGCCCTGGCAGATGCCTGAGGATGCTGGTACTAGTTAATGTTGGCTGGAGTTTATGGTGCTGAATTTCTGCTACATTCAGAATATCAGAGTTCATGCTAACAGTCTGGATAGCAAAAACAGTTTAGATATTTTGTAGACAATTTGTTGCAGAAGGACTTGTTTTCTGCAGATATCCCTGTATCCTGTGGAGACTAGCGGTTCCGAAATCAGTGGGGGAGTGAATCTGTTCTGGGTTTAGTCGGACAGCAACTTGGACAGGCCCTTGAAATTTCCAACTAAAACTTGGAGTGACATCAGACCCACCAGTTTCCACTGCATGTATCTCTTGCCATGTGTGTGTTTTGGAATTATGATATGATATGCAAATTGTACTTTGATGTGGTAGAATCACAGAATAATTTCGTCTTTCCTTAAAAACTAGAAGTCAGCATAGAACAATTTACAGATGCATAACTGAACATTTCCTTGTTTATGAGGCTCTTACTGATTCTCTTGTTTATTTTTTAAGACTGTTTTTTCCTTAACAGGATAGCATATTTACAAAATTTCAGAATAATAATAACAATAAGTTTCATACTTCCAAATGAGAAGTATCAAATTGAAACACAACTTCAAAAAGTAAATGTACGGAAGAAGCACTAGATTGGAAAGTTACATCACTGACATTTTCTTACACCTCAAATCTTTTAATGTCAGATGAGATTTTAGAAACCGTTTTGGTGGTGCTTTCATCTGTTTTAACTCATACTGGGTTTTTTTTAAAAAAAACTATTTATTTATTAATTATTTTATTTATATCCCGTCCTTCCTCCCACCAGGAGCCCAGTTATGTATGTTTTATATTGTTAGCCATCCTGATAATTTCTGTTGAGGATGGTATGTATGTTTATTGAACAATGAATCAAACTTTGGTTTACAGGTGTGTACCAGAAAGGACCCGATCATTTGCTATGGGTGTTCACATGCTGTTTCTACGAATTCTGGGTATGTTTTCTAAAACCTGTATACTTAAATAGGAATAATGGTCTCAATCCTATGGATCACAAATGTCCCAAGGTCCCATAGCTATCTATAGAAAATGAAGGCTTGGGGTGTGCCCTGCACAAATTCACATCTTTCCCTTTCCACTGGTGACTGGCTTTAATGTTTTGGATCATGGCTAATGTATACCATCATTAGCTCTATTCAGGCACAAGTTTAAACCATATCTGTTCAATGGATATTAAGTTGATGTTGGCTATGGAGGAGATGCTGCTGATTATTGCTGCTGATTGTGCCCTATGCAAAGAGCCCTGTGTGGTGCTTTGAAGTGCTGCCAATCAGCTAATCATTGACACTTCAAAGCACTGAGCAGAGCTCTTTGCAAGGTGGAAGGGGCTTGCAAAGAGCCTTACTCGCCTCTTTGCAAGCCCTTTCAATGATCAGCTGGCTACAGAATTTCCCATGGGAAATGCCATAGTCAAGCCAATTCCCAGGAGCTTGAAGCTGATAGGCGTCGACTTCAAGCTCCACTTTCTGCTGGGATGAGCAGCCGGCTTGCTCTCGCTGCCAGTCAGCTGAATGAGATTAACAGCAAGCCTACCTTGCAAATGCACAAAGGAGAGCACCTTAAGGCTCCTGACTGTGCATTGGCAGCTGAATTTCCACCTGCCTCTCACTTGATGTCACATATGATATCAGTTGTGGGGCAGGTGGGCATGGTTTGGGGAAATGGCCTTGCAGACCAAATTGGGACTTGTGCTGGGCCTTATTAGCCCTGTAGGTTGGAGGTTCCCCACCCCTGCTCTGGAGGAATGCATGGTTCCTCACAGAGGTCACTGATATATTCTTGCCCTACTGTGGGTGTTTTTTTTCTCTTGCTGCCCCAGATGGAGGGCAAATGGGATGGAGAAGAGGAATCCAGATCTGCCCCACATGGGAAATAGTGTTTCACAAATTAAGAATATAATGTGTCTGGAACTTACCTCATAGGAAATAAGGTGCAGTTCCAGTCACATTATATTCTTAGTTGGTGAAAAAAATAAGACTTTCAAAACAGAACAAGGTAAGGAAAGAGGTAGTTAGAGTAAAATCTTATAGTGTATGCCCAGCTCTTAACAGGAATACTTTTTTTCAGGGCTCCACCCAGTTTGGAACAGGATAGTTGTTGTGCTATTTGGGACCTTGTAAGGGGATGTGGGGAGTTTAAGAAGTTGGGTAACCAAGAACAGAAACATCTGGACCATAATCCTAATCTTCACATATGAAATATAAAATCTTAAAATATGAAATACAAATCTTGCAATTATGCCATTGTTCAAGCAAAACTATATTACAAAACTTGTTTGAAGCTTTGGTTAAGTGCCTTCTTGATTAGGTATATGAGGCCATTATGATTTATATGATGTCTCCAAATACCTCATTTTCTCTTTTACAGCATGCTTTAAGTGTCTGAGTTTGCATTTTGAAATATTTTTTGCATCATTGCATTTTCTATAGGCACTATACCTGGACCAATCCTGTTTGGTGTTGCAATAGACAGTACCTGTACACTGTGGGATATAGATAAATGTGGCATTAGAGGAGCATGTTGGACCTATAACAACCACAACATGGCCTATATGTTAGTGGGCATAAGTAAGTGTCTCTCAAAAGCTCTATATTCTAAATAGTCTGGGTCTGAATAAAAGTAAAAAAAAATTCAAACGGTGAGGAGGCAAAGTGCAGCTATTGTTAGAATTAAGTCTTTTGTTTCTCATTTGTCTGATATGCTAAGCAAATACAACATATATTCCGAGGTTTAGTTGTTTCAAACTTCCATTGCTTGGAAGGGGCAACCTAACTTTCCCAGATGCTTGCTGGAAGTTATGGCATACAAGGGATGGATGAAAAATTCAGTTCAGCTCACATTTCAAGCCAAATCAAGTCAAATTCGCACTTTCCAAAACAATATGAGAACTAAAACACAGTCTTCGTTCGAAATTTGCACTTCTTTGAATTTTGCAATGAAAACAACATACAATATGTGTTATATGAGAAATTGCTTGCAAAAAATGTGTGCATTAGTCAAAACTGCCTACAAAAATGTGTTTTTTAGGAGAAATTCACACCAAGAAGCTGGAGAATTTTCATGGGGATTTTTTTTTAAAAAAACAAATCTCAAATTGCTGCAGAAATGTGGAGAACTGAATTTAAGATTGGAAAAATGAGACACTGAGAGAATCAAAATTGACAGAACTTTCCATCCTATGACATACAAGAACAGATGCAGATATAGTATGAATATATGCAGTGCTGAGATCATAAATGTCTGACAATACAGAGGAACTATGAGTGTGAAACTGGACATCATTCCTTGTCAGGAGTGGCTCATCTGGTGGGGTAGAGCTGCAGTAATAGCCTCCCGGCAACGGTGTCAGTGCTGCTTACTGAGATGGGAAGTGGTGATGTGACGGTGAGGTTGCAGATGTGTGGGCACATTGGTGAAGCCAATCTGGTGTACCCACCAGTGCATCCACACATCCCCAGCCTTGCTCTGCCTCATCCCTCTTGTTCCAATTAAGTGGCAATGATGCCCATGCTGGAAGACTATTCCTATAACTTTGCCTCCTCAAATGAGCTGTTCCCGCTCATTGTGCCAATCACAATGCATTCTTATGCATGGCTGGCAGTGGCGTCCCTCTTCACCAGCAGAGCAGTATTACATCCCTTCCTTCAGCCCCTTAGTTGGCCAAATGCTGGCTATAAATTGTAGCTTATTTTTCTGCCTTTTAATTCATTAATTGATCAACTTGCATCTAACATCTCAATATAGGTAACTTTTTGAAATATTCAAGGAGGTGTGAAATAAATGTTGTTGTTACGTGCCTTCAAGTCAATTACGTCTTATGGTGACCCAATAAATCAGTGACCTCCAAAAGGATCTGTTATGAACCACCCTGCTCAGATCTTGTAAGTTCAGGTCTGTGGCTTCCTTTATGGAATCAATCCATATCTTGTTTGGCCTTCCTCTTGTTCTACTCCCTTCTGTTTTTTCCCAGCATTATTGTGGATCATGTCTTCTCATGATGTGTCCAAAGTATGATAACCTCAGTTTCATCATTTTAGCTTCTAGTGATAGTTCTGGTTTAATTTGTTCTAACACCTAATTATTTGTCTTTTTTGCAGTCCATGGTATGCGCAAAGTTCTCCTCCAATAGCACATTTCAAATGAGTTGATTTTTCTCTTATCCGTGTTTTTCACTGTCCAACTTTCACATCCATACATAGAGATCAGGAATACCATTGTCTGAATGATCCTGAGTTTAGTGTTCAGTGATACATCTTTGCATTTGAGAACCTTTTCTAGTACTCTCATAGCTGCCCTCCCCAATCCTAGCCTTCTTCTGATTTCCTGACTATTGTCTCCATTTTGGTTAATGATTGTGCCAAGATATTGATAATCCTTGACAAGTTCAATGTCCTCATTGTCAACTGTAAAGTTACATAAATCTTCTGTTGTCATTACTTTAGTCTTTTTGACATTCAGTTGTAGTCCTGCTTTTGTGTTTTCCTCTTTAACGTTCATCGGCATTTGTATCAAATCATTACTGGTTTCTGCTAGTAGCATGGTATCATCTGCATATCTTAAATTATTGATATTTCTCCCTCCAATTTTCACACCTCCTTCATCTTGGTCCAATCCCGCTTTTTGTATGATATGTTCTGCGTATAGATAAATAGGGTGATAAAATACACCCCTGTCTTACACCCTTTCCAATTGGGAACCAATCGGTTTCTCCATATTCTGCCCTTACAGTAGTCTCTTGTCCAGAGTATAGGTTGTGCTTTAAGACAATCAGATGATGTGGCACTTCCATTTCTTTTAAAACATTCCATAGTTTTTCATGATCTACACAACCAAAGGCTTTGCTGTAATCTTTAAAGCATAGGGTGATTTTCTTCTGAAATTCCTTGATCTGTTCCATTATCCAACTTATGTTTGCAATATGATCTCTGGTGCCTCTTCCCCTTCTAAATCCAGGTTGGACTGGCATTTCTTGCTCCATATATGGTAAGAGCCTTTGTTGTAGAATCTTGAGCATTACTTTACTTGCATGGGATAATTACTGCATTCCCTGGGATCCCCTTCTTTGGAATTGGAATATATATTGAACGCTTCCAGTTTGTGGGCCATTGTTTATTTTCCATATTTCTTGACAAATTTTTGTCAAAATTTGGACAGTTTCAGTCTCAGTAGCTTGTAGCAACTCTGTTGGTATGCCATCTGTTCCTGGTGATGTGTTTCTTCCAAGTATTTTAAGAGCAGCTTTCACCTCACATTCTAAAATTTCTGGTTCTTCATCATACAGTTCCTCCATTAATGAATAAATGTACAATATGATAACAAAAGCTATAACTAATTGCTAAGTTAACAAAACTGAAATTGCTGAAACGTAATAAATAGATACAAATATTTATTTCCCTTTTCCAGGCGCATTTTCCAAAGCAGTTTCCATAATTTTTACAATTATATCAGCTCTCTTATATAATCCTCCACCAGACCAAACTGAGGCTTCAGAGAAGAACGAAGAAACAGTGACTTCTGTACATCTTTAACATGGTGAACAACTAAACCTTTCTTAGGGATTCACACAGAAGAAAAATCTAAGACTGAAATGGCAGCTTTATACAAATGTATCATAGCAGCTGGCTCTGCTAAATATTAATCGTGTTAGTGCTGTTTCATTAAAAAAAAAACAACTTGGCAGGTGTATTTCAGTCATGTGAAACAATTTTTCATTCAAGAAAAATAACATGGGTTTGGACTTTGACTTTCCAGGAATGGAATTCCACTAACAGGATTCTTCCGCTGGAGGAGGGGGAAAAGTGGAGAGGAAATTTGCATTGCAGCCCCCTGCCTCCCCTCTCCAAATCTGCATCAGAGCGTCAGGGGAGTTTCCAGAGTAGCCTGGGAGAGAGTACAGGGGGCTGTAGAGGGAAGAGGAAATCAGCAAAAATTGCCTCCAGAAATGAATTGCAATGGGAGCTACCACTGGATCAGAGGCTCTTCTGTGAACAGAAGGGCAGGTCTGGGTCCAACCCATGGAATATTGCAGAATATAAAATAGCACTTTGACCAACAGATCAAGTATTAGGAGTCTCATTTATTTTCTCTGTTATCTGGTTTGGGTCTGTGTAATTGGCTGCAGGAGCATGTGGACCACAGCAGATTCATGACACGGGGGGGGGATCCTGTGGAAGCTCTTATTGCATGAAGTGGCCAATACATATAGCTGCAAATCATGGCAGCGACGTGTATAGACCCCACTCGGGGGAGGGCATCTATTCATACAGTTGGTACCTCTATAAGCCCACCAACTGCTTCTGTACTCTTGTGTATCTGACATGGCCTGTTGACGTGGCCTGTCAGTGAACTGTGATGAACTAGCTATTTAAGTGCAAATTTTGCTTGTTTAAATTTCTCATAATATTTTCTACAAAACAGCAGCAATACTGTTGGCTAGTAAACTATAAGCTCAAAGTACTTTACATTTATTCACACCTCTGTTTCTTAAATGATGAATGTAGATTAATGTTTACATAGCTCGCCAGGTTGACAAAACTGAGTGCCTGTTTTTAGACTTTATTAAAATGTAAGCACTTTGACTTAATAGAAACTATACAATTACTAGTGTGTCCTGTGGGTTTTGTGTGTGAAAATCCTTGTGAGTCACTGATTTTCTTGACTTCTTTTGTTGATTCATATGTTTTGTTGATTTCTTTTGTTGCTCTGGCGAATGCCTCTGTCGTGTAACATTATGTATACTTAAAAAAAAAGTTGACCATAGGACTACTAACTCAAAGCAAATATCTCTGTTAGAGAATGTTATTATAAGCCCAATTCATACACTCAAGAAAAATGGTTGTTAAGTCTCCAGATCCCTCTGATGTAACTATATGAAGCTTTGGGCTATGCCTATTTAGAAACATACCAATTTTAGTCAGGAGAATCATCTGTATTATATCAACTACTTAAACCTGCAAAATAATTAAATCAATTACTTTGCACATTTTTATGTGCCTTACTGTGAAATTAGGAGAATGTCGCCTTTCATCTATGCATAGTGAATTTTGTGAATGCCCGAACACTCAGATATGCAACATTCATTAAGTATATCTGAGAAGTGAAGAAATAATATGTTTATGCTTAGACATTCATAAAATTTAATCTATGGTCCTTGCTGTTCCCATAACATTGTCAACATTCTCTAAACTTCAGATACCCCCATGACACAGGCATCCTCAATTTTAGTGCCATAAAATGGAGACTTGCAGACTGAATATTACATGTGTTCATAAAAAGTAGCATCGGTAGGGATTTTATCTTTTTGCACCTTATTCTCTATTCCATGTCTTCCCATTAATTCTTTAAAGAAGGGTGAGAAGAGGCAATTTACATCATATAATGCCCTAGCTGTTATGAAAGGACATTGCTGGTTTAATTTATGGAGCAGAGAGAACAATTCAACAACAGTGTTACTCAATACAACTTGTCTGTTTTTATAAGGGTATCAGAAAAGTGATCTTCGGGATCATCAGCAGTAAAAGGATTCTGTAATTATGCCCTAAGATCGACAAAACAGAAGCCAGCACACGTTAGGAACTCTGCAGCATAAGCACTTGATATACTTTTTTGCCGATGCTGCTCTCAAGTTTATTTAGTTCTACATTCTTTTTTGTTTTCTCTCAAAATTTTGATGACTTAAATGCAAGCAGTTTATAAATGAGTGAAAATCTTTTTTTGCAATGCTCGGCAAACTAATCAATATTATTGTATGTGCCTTTATAATGCAAATACATCCTCAGGGTTAGAAAACATCCTTGGTTTTTATGTGTATGCTGGATTATTACATTAAAGTAATACATTACATTACTGTTGATCATTCTAGAAACAATAGAATATGTATTGATAAAGAAATAGTAGAAAAAATAACCTTTTGTCATTTTAGGCAAGCCATTACATTTATGATTACAAGAACATCTCTTAAACCAAGTGCCTTAAAGACTTCAGCCACAATCCAAAAAGTGGGTGCCCAAGGCATACATTGCAAGGGTCTCTTTTCTTTTTCTCCATAGCAATCTAGTGTAGTGCATGTTGGATTGCTTTTTAGAGCTCCCCCTTGTGAATTACGAGGAGTACGTTATCTCGTTGTGCCAAAATAAAAAGTACAATTGCTTACACCAAACTGCTTACATAAGACTGGCACAGACATTTCTAAGTTTTAGCCAGTTGACTGCAACATATTGACTGCAACATTGTTTTTTTTTTTTACAGAAATCACCGGGTTCACTTTCTGATACATTTATATGCATATTACTATTTTGGTGTATGATTGTATATAAATACTCTTCTGATTATATTGCAAAGAACTTACGGGTTTTTTTTAGTGTCAAACAGTATCTTCTAATGGGAGCAGTCTAACATAGAGTTAGGTGTGCTCAGACTGTGTGTGGTCATTATGATTTTGTTCTTTGAAGGCTTCCTGTATGCTCTTTTATATTGCTGCTGAGTGCCAGATTGTTGCACCACTTTGTTGTATCAATGAATGTATTTTTTTAAAAATAATAATGCATAATTCTATGCAAATATCTGAACAGACTTCACTCCTGTTGTGTCTAACAGCTCTGCATAATATTTTAAATGAAAAAAGTATTTATTTTAGAGAGTCACACCAAGATGTAAATGCCTTACAAATTTTATTTTGTTCAAATAGATTCCTTTTAAACATGTGAGTTGAAATAAAGTTTTTTTCCCCCAGATTCAACATTAATGTGTTGTGGATTCTGTTATTTCTCTGGATGACTTAATAATGCTGTTGGGTTTAATGATTAGGTTTAGAGTTTTAAACCAAATATGGCATTTTTTATTCCAAATATCCATATATAAGGCAAGGCTTACACAAAACCTTTAATTGGGAAGAAGTTGGGGCTATTTCCTATGCTATTATTTATTTTATTTTATTTAGTCTGCAATCCTATCCCAATTTACCTGGGAATAATTCCCACTGAATATCTGTATAAACATGTATAACCCATTTTTCAGTTGGGATTCTCAAAGTGGAGTACGAAGTTAAAAACACAAATGTGTTAATAAAAAACCCAGACAGATGGACTATTCAGAAATGAAGACAGCAGGCACTAATTATAAAGCAAAAGTTAGCTATAGAAAGCTTTTCAAAGCAATCTCAACAACACACTTAAATGGAGCAAGCTCTTGACTCTGTCATAATAAAGCTGATTACAGAGTTTAGGGCCACCATCGAAACAGCTCACTTAGCAGTAGCCAGCAGCCAACAGATTTCAAGACTTTCAGGAGATTCTCAGTGCCTGATCTTAAAAAACAGAAAGGCCTATCGTCTTATATTACACAGCAGCAAATTCATATGGCTGGAATATCACTAGCATCACTTCCATAGTTTTATGGGTATATATAATGTGTGGTATTCGACTATGTCATAGAGTAGGCCAACTGCAATTCATGAACTTAAGTTAGACCTACAATAGATCTACATTGAGAATGGTTGGGTTGAATACCACCCAATATCTTTTTGCATATTCCATAAAAAGCATGCAGTGTGTGCAGAAGTGGCTCATACTGGAACATAAGAAATGAAAACAGAACAAATTTCTTTTTAGCATTGTTTTGCCAACAGATGGTGCTGTTGATTCTTGTAATCCAACCTCTCTTGGTAACTGAATGACATTTTAGGCTTTGCTTAATTTTCAAAAGATTAGAGCAAAGAAGCTGCAACTACCATTAAAAAAAATGGTTTGGAGACTGCTAATGAGGATAATGACACATCATTCCTTGGTAGCAGAACAGAGATACTGGCTCTCTACACAACTTCAGCTTTGCATGAAATAGACTGGTTGGGGGAGGATGGAGAGGTAATGTTATTACAGGATGAGCACCTTTAGCTGATAATGCTATTTGATCTTTTAAATATGGTACTGTATCCTTTTTTAAAAAATTGAGCTTCTTTGAGAGAAAAAAGGTTTGTAGTAAGAGACAAACAAATATGATAATTGTGAGGGAAGTGCTAATATGCACTGTACAGGTTGGTAATCCCAACAGGTATTGACAATGGAGTAATCCTATGCCCAATGTTCAGTTTATGGTTTGTTTTTCACAATACCTTTGGTAACCATGACTGTAATACATATGTTCTGTCAAAAGCAATGGTCTTTTTCTGTGCCAGGACATGGACCTCAGCATAGGGTGGAATGTTGAGAATGGGAGAAGGTCCCACAGGGCTTGAAAAGCATGCAAAAAGTTCCAGGTTCAGGCCCAGGCTTCTCCATGTGTGAAACCCCGGACAGCCACTGCCAGTATGCATAGCATTATTGAGCTAAATGGACCAAGGGTCTGACTTTCCTTCCTATTTTCCTTGGTTAGGGCCAGGGTCAATGCTGGAGGAGGTCTGCTTTCTTATGCACACACTGTTAACTTTTTGTTTTTTGCTCTGTGCTAATGAATCCACTGATACTCCTCATTTTAGTACTCATACTAACTAGCCTAGATTAAAATCTCCACTTTACCGACAGGCCACCTTCAACACAAGGAAGGAAGGCACAGACATGAGGCCAAACCAGAACTAACAGAAGGATCAGGTCACACAATCCTTTGGCTCTGTCCTGAGCCTCTTTTTGTTTCTAACAAAGAGGGATTTTTTAAAAGTTAAAAAAAAAAATCTAGCAAACAGAGCAGCCTGCAGTGCAGATGACAGGGGCTCAGGAACTCTGAGCTAATTACCAGCGGTAAGTGAATTGGAGCCATTCAAGTGAGATATTGGCGAATAAGCATATTAAAGCAGCTATAAGAGGAGATGTGAAATGAGACAAAAGAAATGAGGGATGAAACTGTAATGCTTGGAAGGAAAGGTTTCTAGAAGATTAAGAAAATGACATTACTGTTGTATTTCAGTCTAGTCAAAGTGGGTGACCTTCACCTGAAATGTTTTGTAAGTCAGCTCTTTATGTCCCTAGAGCATGGACACATATCAGAGTTGGCTGCATGCATATCTCACTCTATGCTTAGGGAAGTGTCTAAAAGATGGGAGGAATCACAGCAGAATTTAACCACTTCGGCAGATAACATGCTTCATGGACAGCCACAAAGAAACTGAATTAATATTCAGACAATATGAGCACAAATTATGATGTTGTCTTATGTGAATTACTGTTAATATCTTTCATTTTATCTAATTTCTGCTCATCTCTCATTTTCCTGCCTAGCATTTAATTTGTTAGTGATATTTGCTTGGTGTCATTCTGAGCACTGCTTGTAAACGAGCATATTATATCACTTTGTCCTTTATCATTTTTGTTCTCTCTCTTCCCCTCCCCCCATCCTTACTGGATCTTAACTGAGCCCATGCTCCTTTAATTTTTTCATCTTATCCAACAATTAACCAATTACATTGTTAGAGCTGTATGCATTCTCTTAGTGTCATTCACAAGCATTGTGTTGCATGCAACATCACTGTGATTCTACCAGCATTGTGTAGACACAGTGACTGCTTAAAGTTCTTGAGATCCATGAGGAATTGGGCAATGATCGGACCAAGGCCAGCATCATTAGGAAGGCTCTGAGGTCTAGCACCTTGAGAGGGCTCATTGCCACCCACTGAGTTGTCATTGTGCAGTGGTAGCAGCAACTTTTTCAGGACAGTAATGGTGGTGGCACCAGACTCTCTCTGCTTTCCTCCTCAGTGTTGCACTGCTCCTCCTCATCCTTTTCAGAGGGAAGTTGCATGAGCAGTGGAAATTGGACCTTGCCACTGCCAATCTCTTGCTCATTGCCTGAGTAGGTGAGTAAATCCGGTGCTGGTGCTGCTGGGCCAGGCCAGGCTGCAGGAGGAGGTGGCGACCTGCCTGCGTGAAGTGCCCCCAACTGAGCCTCTCCTCTCCTGGCACCACGCCACCCAGGTGTGCTGGCTGGGGGCCTCTGCCACTGGGGCAGGGGGAGGTGGAGGAGGCGCAGGAGCCAGAGGGGAAGCCGCTGCTGCTGCCGCTGCCGAGGACCAGGCCCAGAGTGAAGAGATATGCTATCTAGGTCGTATTTCATATTCAGCCATACCAAGGGTGTGACGACAACACAGTGCACAACAACGTGGAATACATCCTAGGCAAATGCTCCATGACCAAGAAGTCCAAAGGCCAAGTCAACTTCACCCACTTTGGAAAGTGTCAACAAACTCTTGCTGGAGGGTCAAAAGGATAGGACAGACCCTTGTGAGGCTTGCATCGAACAAAAAGGACATTTTTTCCCCTTAATAATGTTATTTGTTATTTAGTTTAATTTTTGTAAATTGTATTGCTTTTATTGCTGTATTTTTATACTTGTGTTTATTTTTCTTTGTAAGCTGCCTTGAGGGCCTTTGGCTAAAATAATAATAATAATAATAATAATAATAATAATAATAATAATAATAATAATAATAATAATAATAATAATAATAATAATAATAATAATAAAAAATGGTTGTGGCAGGACTGGCCAGGAGCTGCATTCCCTGCTAACATGCCTGCTCTCAGCCTGATGGGGGTGGGAGGAGGAGCACACCTAGTGGAAAGGCCTCCAGGATATTTTCTTGCCACAGGCTGCCCCAAAATCTGGATCTGGCCTTTGGTTGGCCCGCACCACTTTCCTTTCTGTAGCCCGCAGTCTCCAAGTCCTGGCTGATTCTACTTCCAATCAATAATCCATGACACTGAGCCTGCAATTTCCTTTACTTTCTCTCCAGTATTCTGTTTTGTAATTCTACATGATAGTATTTTGTATTCTATATTTAGGAGTTCTCTCCTAATATTGTCTGAGTAGTGCTGTCTCATCTCTGCTGATAACGCACATTGTTCGTATAACTCAGGAAATCATATTGTTTAACTGACCTTTTTGGACAAATGGTCAAAAATTTGCTTTAGAAGAAGTGGAAAAGTCTCAGAGTGATACTGAATAATAAATTAGATATTCCTTTGTCAGGAAAACCTTCATCTTGCACCCAGAGGAAGGTTGCCATCAATAAAAAAGTGCTGGGCATTTTATTGTTTCATGAGAACTATTATTATTTGATAAATATTTTTTTTCAGGACCATTTTGCAGCTTTGCTTCTTTTGAGGTGTGTGTGTGCACGCGCGCTCGTGCTCTCCCCTCCTTTTCCTTCAGCATTTATCTCAGAACACATTGAATTTGTTTTTTCTGGTTCATCAACATGCCATTGGCAGGGATAGGAAAAAGAAAGAGTTGTTATAAGTAGACAACATGCTGGGGTGGGCAGAGAAATTTAAATTTTGCTGAGCCCATCATTCTGATGGGGATGCTAATCCCTTCCTCCCTGGTCATAAGATTGAACATTTGAGAAGGGTGGGTGTGATACCCCCTCCTCAGCTGATCTACTTGGATCAACTGAGAAGGTGGGTGTGCCTGTGTGTGGGTGTGCAACCTGTGAGAGTTTGCATTCTGCTATAATGCGACCTTCACAGGGTTAGCCAAGGATGAAAGTGACCCTCAGGCCACACCACACACAAAGGTTAACTACCCACACAGTTTTTTACATCTGTGTATTTTGTTGGGTAATGGGTGTATGTGTGCTGACCTAGGGATTAAATTCTTCATCCTATGCAGAATATATTCTTACAATGACTTACTATATAAAAAACTTTATACTAGATCTAAAATCTAGCAAGATACTGTACAGGGCTGTAATAAACTATGTTTTCCTAACAGTTTTGAAATGAGATCTTCAGAGGAAATTATGAGTTTCTAAGATAATGCCAATTTCTTTTTACAATGTAGAAATGCAGTTATTGCTCCCAAAGCAATAATCATACCAACCAATTGTTCCACAGATTACTTGCTACTTGATATAAAAACTTGCCTTATCACCTCTATGTGGATGTTCTGTCAATCTCCATGATGGCAGTATCACCTTATCAGATTGGGCCCCCCAGATATACACTATCCACATGTGGCCTTAATTCATACATATCCTGCCCTGCACTGATACCAAGATCTAGCCGTCTGGCAGCTTTGTCTGTGCCTAGAGGTGATTGTGCAGGGGCTGCTGCATGTATGAACAGGACCATTATCTTGCTATAAAGCATTTTAAGGGGTGATAACACATGACCTGTGATTATATGGTGAGTAGGGAGGGGGGAGAAATTTGATTCAGTTTGCATTTAAAATTCAAATCTACACTTTCTGAAACAATATGTGAACCAAAACACCACTATCCTTCAGAATTTTCACTTATCTGAATTAGGGATGGAAGGATCTCTCAGTTTTGGTTCACTTTCTCATTGCTCCAATCTTAAACTTAGTTCTCTACATTTCAGCAGCAATGTATAATTTTAAAAAAAAAAAATCCTCATGAAAATTCTTCAGCATTTTAGTGCAATTTTCTCCTACTAAACACATATTTGTATGCAGTTTTGATTAGTAGACACATTCTTGCAAGCAATTTCTCCTAATATAATGTATTTTAATGTTATTTTCAATAATATATTCATTCTATGCACACTTTCCTTTATATATGCATCTTCACAAGCACTGGTTGGTTGGAGAACTACATCAAAAATGTGAAAAAGTGCAGATGTCAAAGGATGGCTCTTTCACTTCTCATATTGTTTTGCAAAGTGTGAATCTGATAGCTTCAGCTTTTAATGTGAAGGGAATCATTTCCCCCCCCATTCCTAATCTGAATTTTACAATCCATTCTGCCACCAATACTTACAAAAATGCTTATATTAGAAAAGTTTCACATAAAAATGAATATATTAGTGACAATAACATACAAAAATGCACTATACTAGGGAAACTTGCTTGCAAAAATGTGTACATTAATAAAAATTGCATACAAAAATATATTTATTTGGAGAAATTCACACTAAAATACAATAAATATTCATAAGGATTTCTTTTTTTAAAAAAAAAATTCAGATTGCTGCAGAAAATGTGGAGAACTGAATTTAAATTGGAAAAATGAGAACCTGAGAGAACAGAAATAAACAAATCCTTCCATTTCTATTGGTGAGGCACTTTTCCCTCCTGACCCAGCCCAGGTTGAGGTGTGCTGTTGGCAAAGGAGTCCTCTGCATGTATCGTTACATGCTCACACTGATCCAGTGTACCAATGCTCAGTCCACTTTGGGGCTTTCCTGGTGACACACTGAATCAGACATCCCATTCACAGCTTAGTGATAAAGCACATCCTTTGCATTCAGAAGGTCCCAGGTTGAAGTCTGGCATTTCCAGTTAAAAGGGATCAGGTTTCAGGTGATGAGAGAGACCTCTGCTTGGAGACCTTGGAGAGCCATTGCCAAAGACAGTAGACATTGTTGGGCTAGATGGATCAGTGGTTTGACCTGGTTTACACTCCTTGTGTTCATTCACAATGGAACAGCCAGGTATTCATTTCAGACCATGGACAACACAGTCTTACTCAAACCATCAGCCAGGATTGAAAATAAGTAACAAGGCTTATATCATCACTTGTGTGAATTGGTTCCCAATGTACTAAATCTAAGGGCCTTGAGTAATCATTAGTGACAAAATGCAGAAGAATATGCTGCTATCTCAAACCAGGGAGGGTAATCTACATGTGGAAGCAGGTGCCTGCATATGTATCATCTGTTGGGCTGGGTCCGGTGCAGGCAAAAGGTGTGGCATTGGGTTATTACAAAATCTCAGGAGTGAGGACTTTATGTCCAGTGACCCAGAGTGGATGGGACTCATGCATATACCACCAAATAGTGTCTGTACAGTCAACTTTTCAATCCTGATCACCTATTGTGCGGACTGAATCTTTGTGTTCCTGTCCCTAACAAGAGAATGATGCTGTCAAAGCTGTCCATGACAGTCATATGTTAACTGTTTGTGGTGACAGGCATCTGTAGCTTGGGGCTAGTGTCATTGCAGGAAATTGGGCATGACTATGTAGGCTTGCTCTTGTGTCTTACAAACATGAGACAAGTCCACAACCCTTTAACTCTAATATGGAGGCTGAGGAATATTTGCAGGGCAGAGCTGATAGGTGCGAGGGACTTACTGGATTTAACACTTTTCCCACCAGTGGATTCTTCCCTGAAAATCCCCCCCAATTATTTTAGCCCATTTCCTCTGTTCTTTCCCCCCTCCTCCTCCCACAAATTTGGCTCTAGGTATGGAAACAAGCTCAGCTGGGGGGCATATGGCTTTGGGAAGAGTAAGTTCAGGGCAGACTCAGTGGGCACATGCAGGGGTTAAGCAGGACCATCTCCACTTCTGCTGCTTTCCCCCCCTACAAGCAACACTCCCAATTCCACATTCACTTCACTTCAGCAAGTGAGGAACACAGGAAGCTGCCTTATACCGTCAGGCCATTGGGCCATCTAGCTCTGCATTGTCTACGCCGACTGGCAGTGGCTCTCCAGGTGTTTCAGACAGGGTTCTCTCCCAACCATATCTGAAGATTTTGGAGACTGAACCTGGGACCTTCTGTGTGCAAAGCAGATGCTCTGCCACTGATGCCCTTACCTGAGGGCTGAGGAACATTTTGCTTTAACCTTGGCAAATGAGGATTTGCCAAGGCACATTTAGTTCTGCCCGTACAATGAGTGCATGTCAATTTGTAGTTTAATAAGGGACAACTACACATTGGGTGGGGGATTCTTTTTCTTTCACACTGCATCTTTAATTATAAAGATGGTATATTTTGGGACTGATTACTTGACTAGTTTGGGGGCAGCAGTGTGCTAGCTGTTTGTGCAGTAGGGAAATAAAGCTTAGTATATTATCTGGATTGTTACAGTTTGTTCACCTGCAGCAAGTATCTCATAGCTCCTAGGCTTTAGGGTTTTCTCTACCACTGAGAAAAAGAAATAGAGCAGGGTCTCATCAGGTTACTGATGATATCACACCCCAAACTTCAGATGACTTCATCCTATAGTTTCATGTAGATAGAATCCCATGGCACTCTCTAAGCAACTAGAAAAGAAAAAAACAAAAATCAAGGTATGAACGCACTCAAAACCATATTCAAATAAATACTAAAGTATAAAAAATTATAATGAAGGACAGAATGTGCCAAAATTCCCAAAGTAAATCACTTGGTACTTTAAATAGATGGGTATGCTATACTTGGTTGTTAGTGAACAAAATATAATAAAAACATGGTACAAACATACACAAACAATAATAAGAAGGTAATAACCGCAGAATATACAGAATATGAACACCAAACAAAAAAAACCACACATCAGAAATGAATAACAGCAATAAGGATGCCAATAGAATGCACACCAAGAAAACTAGATTACAACAAAAGTGCCTGATTTGCACACCAAAAATGGATAAAAGTAACAAAGGAGCCAGACGCGTTTTGACTATAGAAAAGTCTTCCTCAGTGGCTTCTCCTTGAAACAGAATCAATTTGTGCAATTCTAAAAATAACAAATAAAAATTAGCACCTTTAATACACAGGGTGTGCCCAAATAAATGAATACATCACTAATAGGCAAAAAACCTTGCAGTTTAAGAACATATCTATAGCCCACTGATATTTCTATCCAACTTTAAAAAGCAGGGAAATTGGGCAGCTATAGTGAATGCACCAGGGGAGCAGGAGACCTGACCTCCTCTCTGAGATATTGGACTGCCCTACAAAGTTGTCAAAATGCAAACACAATTTGGGTTGGTCTTTCACAGTCCAATCCACTTGCTGTGTAGCTTGGAAGAATTTGGTAACATGTGCCTCTGAGCATATGGTGAGTGGTGGCAACACATGCAATCAACTCAAATAATAGAAAGAAGACATGTGCTGTGCTAATCTTGTTTTAGCAGGGAGGAAGCAACATTATTAAGACAGTTGATGTAGTTCAGATGGTCACTTTAAATATGTCTGATTTACTTTGCAATTTTAGTGAAGTTTCCTATAGTAAAACATTCTCTTTTGCTTCTGTTTCTGTGAATATGTGAAGTACAGCACCTTTTACCATTGCCTTCCTCTGAGGCTCAGAGGCAATGACTGGCCCAAGGTCACCCAGTGAGCTTCATGGCTGCGTGGGAATTTGAATCCTGGTCTCCCAGGTCATATCCCAACACTGACCTGGGGGAGGGGCAGGGAGCGTAGGAGGAAGGAGAGGGGAGGGAAGGAGATTGAATAGCCAGGCTCTGGGCAGAGGGGAAGAGACTTTCCTTTCCTAAAGGAAAACACTGTGAACAGTATCATTTTTTAGTGTTTTCCCCACCTTTTTATTCTACAGAAGGCACATGTAGTCTCTCACCCAAATGTAAACCAAAGCTGTCCCTGGCCACATCCATACCAGGCCTTTATTTCACTTTAGGCAGTCATGGCTTCTCCCAAAGAATCCTGGGAAGTGTAATTAGTGAAGGGCGCTGAGAGTTCCTAGGAGATGCCCTGTTCCCCTCGCAAAGCTTCAATCAGAGTGGCTGACTAAACCACTCTGGCCACTGGGCCTCTGTCAGGGGAATAGGAGTCTCCTCTCAGCACCCTTCACAAACTACACTTCCCAGAATTCTCTGGGGGAAGGCATGACTGTCTCACGTGAATCAAAGTCTGGTGTGGGTGTGGCCCCCTGCTTAGGCAAGACCAGCAGCTGTGAGTCTGGCTTTTAGAACACTGACAGTTGGTTCTTACTGAGCATGCCCTGCATTATCATTGAGTTCAATGCTAAATTTCTTAAATTAATTAAAAATCAGCCAGGCATTTTTTAAAAACTTTTAAACTGCAGAAGATGAAGGCTAGAGTATGGGGGAAGGTCAGTAATAGGATTACAGGTACTCTGTAAGCATGGCTGATTTTTAATTAATTTCAACAGATTATGAGAACTCTGACAGAAAAAAGTCCAAAAGGGCTCTGTGGTTTTTTCCTCTCTTTTTAGACTTTGAACTCTCTGTTCTCTCTGACTGTTTTGTGTATCACCATGAAAATTGAGAAGGTTGTTAAGCAAGCGTTTCTGAGTTCAGGACTATACATTTTGTAAGGTTTTGTTTTGAAATGAGCTTATGGGAAGCATCAAAATGGCATGGGGGTATTTTCAATTTAAAATCCACTCTGGCTATAATATACAGCCACTCTCATGGCTGTATATTAATGCTAAAATTAGTACATAAACTTACCAATTCACTAGTGCTGCTGCTACAATTAACACACATAAATGTTTGCAGCTTTTATAAGGCATCAGAATGTGAGCCTAAATAATAATGAATAATGGTGAAATATAAATTAAAATATTAATAAAAAATTAGTATTTTTTAAAATGTGTATATATATATATATATATATATCTTCAAATTAGCAAACCTATAAAAACTCACCCACTGGTCAAATTGAAAGTATAATAAAATAAACTCATGAATAACATGTAAACACAAGCAGTCAGCAATACATGTTGAAAGAAGGGCTGGTCTGTATATATGTCATGAGTCAGCACACAGCATAACAATGATGTAACACACAATGAACCACAGCTGGAACAAGTATCACTTCCTTCTGCAAGGGCCTGATTCTGTCCATACTTAAAATAATGAACAAAGGTAACAATAAAAGTGTAGGGTCCTGATAAGATTTGAATACTAAAAAGAACCCAAGGGCTTCACAAACAATGGCTTGGAAAATACAATAAAAAATTCTAAAAACCAGAAAATATGTAAATCTATAGGATAGACATCCAGTCCAATTCCTCATTTAGACCATTTGGTATTGAAGTATCCAGCTTATATATCCAGAATAATTCCCTCCTTTTTAGCTGTTTGATCATCTCTGCCTAAAGTTTTGACTCTCTCTAAACACCAAAATAGGAGGGATTTCTTGTCATGTTTGAACTCCAGGAAGTGTTTGACTAGTGGGGCATGCATTTTCTTTGTTCTAATGCAACTTTTATGTTCGCAAATACATGTTCTTATTTGCCTAGTGGTCATGCCCACATATAAACAGGGGCATGGACACTGTATGACATATATAATTCCCTTAGTAGCACATGTAAAAACATATTTTAGATGAAATACCTTCTGGTCTGCAGGATTGATGAATGATTTAGTTTTAAAACAGTTAGGACAAACACTGCAATTGCCACAAGGAAACTGACCCACAGTATGACTATTGTCTATAGTGCTGTTCACCAAACAAGCTGTTTTTAGTTTGGGATGCACTAGCAAATTCTTAAGGTTAGGTCCCCGTTTATGGGCAAACATAGGATGGGCCTGACACCTTGGAATATCCTCTAGGAGATACCAATGTCTGTTGATAATCTCCTTGATGGATGTTGTGTATGTATCATATGTAACCGGTATGATCATCCTGTGTTCCAAAGGATGTCTACTTTTAGATGTAAGTAAAGTTGTATGATCCACATTTTTAGCTTTGTGTAATGTCTGCTTAAGAATCTTCCAGGGATATCCTTTGTATTGTAGCTGTCTCATCAACACATTGGCTTGAGTAAGGAAATCTCTCATAAGGCTACAAATCCTTCTCAGCCTCAGCATCTGTGAATATGGTAGGTTACATCTAAGATAGGTGGGATGGTAATTGTCATATCTAAGATAGGAATTGACATCAGTTGGTTTCCTATAGACCAACGATTCCCAACGTGGGCAGTAGCGCCCCCCTGGGGGGCATTACAGCATTTCAGGGGGGTGTTGGCGTGACTACAAACTTTAGGGGGACATTTGGGGTCATTAGGGGGGCATTGACATTTGGCGGTCTGATGCGACAGTTGAAGCATTTAATTTTAATTTTATTCTCCCAGGCATTTTAATGTCTAATGTTTATTATTAAGTTAATTTTATACCAAGTGTTACATGCTCAAGCTGTATGTTTTTAGTGATTTTACCTGATTTTTATTTTACTGTATTGTATTTTATTCCTTGCTGTGAACCGCCCAGAGAGCCATAGGCTAAGGGCGGTATAGAAATGGAATGAAATAAATAAATAAAATAAATAAATATTTAATACACAAATCATTAATTTAAACTGTTTTGTCTCCAGTTAGAATGTATTTAATAGTCTCAATTCATGGAAATAACACTATAAATAGTGTGTGCTCTTTAGTAAAGAAATTCTGAATAGCGGCCAGTGTCATATCAAGGAATGGGGATATTAGCCATGCCCTGGCACTAGGTAATGTTCTGATGCTGTCTTGGGGGGTGTTGGAACCAATCACGAGAGAGTGTTTGATAAGCTGGGTGTATTGGTGGAGGGCACATTCTTCCAACGGATGAGTGCCGTGTGCAAACGGGTGACGCAGACAGTCAGTTATTTGCTGGTTTTCTTCAGGAATGGGACACACTCGCTACCCGTTGTTTCTGTGATGTTTAAATGAACTTGTTTAATGAAACAATGCCGGTAAACTGAATGAGTTTGTTGTTAAGCAACACAGTGTATTCTATTGGTTCATACTGAAATTTCCTGCTCTATGGAGAAAAGCAAAATTTCTTTATATTGCCTTTCCATCTTCTTATCTCGTTGAACGAGGATTTAGTGCAGTGAATCGCATACTAGTGAAGAATTGAAACCGTTTGGATATTGTTAGTCGTGGTGACTTAAGACTATTACTATCCAAGTATACTCCAGATATTGTGAAGTTAGGCAAAACTCATCAAGCTCAAGGATCACACTAGTATTTTATAATAAATTTCATTTTATTTACTTTTCTATAAATATGTATGTATATTAATAAATCATACTAAGAATTCAATGTGTAATCTAAGTGCAATAAAAAGGCATGATAAAAATGATCAGTAATAATCATTGAAAATACCTTTTATGCATTACTCATATTTTAAGGGAAGAATAGGAAGCACTGGCATATACTTAATCTGAGGGGGGCGTTGGGCACAAAAAGATTTTGCAAAGGGGCGTTGGGTCGAAAAAGGTTGGGTAACGCTGCTATAGATATTGGTGGTTAAGATACCATAATTATTTTTAATCACAACATCCAAAAAATGAATGCAATTAGCATCATAGGTGGTTTCAAACCTAATAGTGGGATGTAAGGTGTTGATGAAAATATCATACTCCTTAAGTCCCTCCTCAGTGCCTGTCTAAATCAAAAAAATATCATCTAGAAATCTCATGTATACCAATATCTTACTTCAAAAGGGGTTGCTATCATGTAGAATATATCTATTTTCAAATTTATCCATAAATATGTTAGCCAATTCTGGTGCAAATTGACACCCCATAGCAGTCCCAGAAATTTGCCAAAATATTTTATCTTGGAACTGGAAGAAATTGTTCTTTAATACTAGTTCTGTAAGTGTACTTAAAAAATGGGTGGGAGGATGCAGAGTTTCTCATTTATCCAACATCTCACTAATAACATGAATAGCTTCATCCTGAAGTATATTGTTGTACAATGCTGTTACATCCATAGTCACCAGCCAGAAATCTGTGGGGTGTGGGGCTGTACTGTTAAAAAAATCCAAAAAATCTCCCGTGTCCTTTAAATATGCATCAATTTTACCCAAAAAAAGGTTTGCGAAAATGATCTATATATATTGTCATTGGTTCAAAAACAGATCCACAACCCGACATAATGGGTCTACCTGGTGTAGGATGAGTATTTTTATATATCTTGGGAAGCAAATAAAACGGAGGAACATGATCGTCTGTGTCCAAAAGAAAATCATACATGGTTCTCCCTCCTGCTTGTGTGGGTGTGGTTTTCTTAATACATTTGGAACCAATACGTTAATTTGCTAGATTCCTGTATGTATGTATGCTGTTCCTGAGTACAGGCTCTAGAAGTCACTCTAGGCATATTCTGGCATTTGCCTGAACATGCGAATGCTGAATATGTGGAAGCCGTGCCCCTGAGCAGCATCCTGCTAGAGGATTCTGTTGCAGGCAACTGGTTGAATCATTGCAATCAGATACAAAAAACAAAACAAAAACACAACATTTATTTTTGCAGGTCATATAGTTCAGTAGTAATGGCCTTGCTCCCCCTCCCCCGGCTTTTGTCCCTTGATGCTAGTTTATCTTTTTAAATGGAATTCACTTGGATTTAATGTTTCTTTTGGCTTGTTCCATTCATTGGAATGGGATCCATCTCAAAGCTTAAAATTACTCAAGGATATCATGGATAATTACTCAAGGATAATTACTCAACAATAGAGTAGATAAAGGAAACAGGTAATATGTTTTGACTGGCATGGGTAGCCAGCACACGATAAATTGTATGCAATGTAGAATATGTATAAAATAGCAGCATACAAATTATAATTCCCCAAACATTTGAGATAGCAGATAAAGGAAAATTCATATGCAAATCAAATGAAGATGAGATGTTTGCTTTTAAAAAAAAGAGCTGCAGAGATGTACAAACACTATTTTTAATTTGAGTAAATTATGGATTCAAAATAATTGAATTGTTGCAAAAGTCCTTTTCTATTGGAAAAGAACATTTTTTTTTTATCCTATAGGAACTTAACGGGGTGGATAACCTGTGGCTCTCCAGATCTTGTTGGACTACAACTTCCATCATCCTTGACCTTTGACTATGATGACAGGAATTGATATGAGCTGAAATCCAAGAACATTTGCTAAACCCAATGGGAGATCAAATGTAAAATCTACTAATTCATTATAGGAAAATCAGATAGAAAAGTTTAAGAAAGCAATTTATGGGATCTAGGAGTACAATGGGTTGAATTATTGATATATTGTGCAATACCTTGCTGATTATATGCAGAACTGCTGCATTTTTGAAACCTGCGCTTCTATCTTTTTGCTGCAGTGTTTTAGAGAATGTTGAGTTTTATTCATTGCCATATAGCATGATTGCTCTCAGTAAAATCAAATTGCTACTAGTCACTGTGAAATTTCCTTTTTATACAAGGATTGCAAAATTACATTTGGTATGGGCAAGATTCCTTTTTTCAGTTTAAATGGTATAGAATGCAAAAACCTGATTGGCAAGGCCTACCTAATAAACTCTTTCTTTATAAGAACCATAAGAACAGCCTGCTGGATCAGGCCAATGGCCCATCTAGTCCAGTATCCTGTTCTCAAACTGGCCAAACAGACGCATGTGGACAACCTGCAAGCAGGACCTGAGTGCAAGAGCACTCTTTTGTCCTGTGGCTTCCAGCAACCGGCATTCAGAAGCATACTGCCTCCGACTGTGGAGGCAGAGCATAGCCATCATGGGTAGTAGCCTTTGATAGCCTTATCCCCTATGAATTTATCTAATCCTCTTTTAAAGCTCCCCAAGTTGGTGGCCATCACTGCCTTCTCTGGAAGTGAGTTTCATAGCTTAACTATCTCTGTGTGAAGAAGTACTCACTTTTGTCTGTCTTGAATCCTCCAGCGTTCAGCTTCATTGGATGTCCACAAGTTCTAGTGTTATGAGAGAGGGAGAAAACATTTTCTCTATCTACTTTCTCCATTGCCATGCATAATTTTATACACTTCTATCATGTAACCTCTTGCTCGCCTTTTCTCTAAACTAAAAGGTCCAAATGCTGCAATCTTTCCTCATATGGGAGTCACTCCATCCCCTTGATAATTTTGGTTGCTCTTTTCTGAACCTTTTACAGCTCTACAATACTCTTTTTGAGGTGAGGTGACCAGAACTGTACACAGTATTTCAAATGTGGCTGCACCATACATTTACATAATGGCATTATGATATCGGCTGTTTTATTTTGAATACCTTTCCTAAAGATCCCTAGCATGGAATTTGTTTTCCATTTGATGGGCTGTATTATATTATTCTGTTTACAGGTGTGAGTCTTGATTTCAAAACCAATGAAACCATCAGTGGTGCATGTAGACTCCTGAAATGTGGCTTTGCCATTTGCTTTAAAGGAAGAGGCATTATTCAAATCTTCAACTGATAATTTTCTAAGTTGCCCAATCCTTGTGTTATTTTAATCAGTTCTTAATGGCATGTTGATGACATTAACTGGATTGTAAGGAACATACGAAGCCGCCTTACACAGTCTATCTAGCCCAGTTCTGTCTACATTGACTGGTAACGGTTCTCCAGGGTTTCAGACAGGGTATTTCACCCAGCTCCACTGGGAGATGTCACATATACTGGGACCTACTGCATACAAAGCAGATGGTCCACCAATGAGCTTCAGGCTTTCAGTGCAGTCTGATGCTTGCATAGTCACCATACTGTTGTGATGACCATGAATATGCACTACAAAGGCAGAATATTGTTCCTTGGAATCATTGCTATGGTTGCTATAGTGCATTTGGGGGATGTACTTTCCCAAGAAATGTGATGGCCAAATAGACAAAGGATAAAGTATTCAAGAATGTAATAATGTTTTATTTTGATATGCCACAGATGGACAACTTGATGGACCTTGGCTTAATTGTGTGTGGGTCTTGGCCTATTTCAAAAGCCCTCTACATGAGACCATTTCAGGTCTCTGACAAGAGTGGTCTATCTCTCTCTTATCAATGAAGGAGGAATGTCTGAGAGAAATAAAAGAAGTGGGCCCAGCCTACTTTTTGCTCTAGCTCCAACCAATGTTGGCTTCAGCCCCACCCACTAACGCCATGTGTTCCCCAGATAAAGTACTCCTTTGGGAATGCAGCCCTTAACAGGATAAAGGTTGCTGACTTCTGTTTTTCATGTTCAACATAAACACATATACAAGCCATAAGAACATAAGAAGAGCCTGCTGGATCAGGTCAATGGCCCATCTAGTCCAATATCCTGTTTTCACAGTGGCCAGCCAGATGCCTATGGGAAGCCTGCATGCGGAACCTGAGCCCAAGAGCACTTTCTCTTCCTACGGTTTCCAGTAACTGGTATTCAGAAGCATACTGTCTCCAGCTCTGGAGGCAGAGCATAGTCATAATGGCTAGTAGCCATT
Source organism: Rhineura floridana (assembly GCF_030035675.1). Lineage (NCBI taxonomy): Eukaryota > Metazoa > Chordata > Lepidosauria > Squamata > Rhineuridae > Rhineura > Rhineura floridana. The sequence goes on along the minus strand of NC_084480.1, from coordinate 66,672,970 downwards.
GATAGCCTTATCCTCCATGAATTTGTCTAATCCTCTTATAATGTCATCCAAGTTGGTGGCCATCACTGCCTCCTGTGGGAGTAAATTCCATGGTGTCACTATGCACTGTGTGAAGAAAAACCGTCTTTTGTCTGTCCTGAATTTTCCAACATTCAGCTTCATTGGATGAGTTCAGTGCCATTCATAACAGTATATACATATGTCATGTTGCCTCTTACTCACCTTTTCTCTAAATTAAAAAGCCACAAATGCTGAAACTTTTCCTCATAGGACAGTCACTCCATCCCCTTGATCGTTCTCGCTGTCCTTTTCTGAACCTTTTCTAACTTTACAATGTTCTTTTTGAAGTGAGGTGACTGGAACTGTACCCAGTATTCCAAATGCACCACACCACAGATTTATATAGCAGCATTATTATCTGTTGTTATTATGCTGCCAAAGCTGGCTGTGACTGCATGGGGGAGGTGTTGTTTTTATAATAGATTTGTTTTTGTTTTAACATTCTTGAAAGCTGCTGGGAGACCTTCGGAGATCAAGCAACTAATACATCTAATAAATAATAAAATAATAATAATTATGATATTGACAGTTCTTTCTTCAATGCCTTTCCTAATGATCCCTAGCACAGAATTTGCCCTTTTCACCGCTTTGCACGCTAGACTGATGCATTTGACTGAGGAAATGTCTTAGAATATTGTTGGCTGCATCTTTTCTTTGTGTATCAGAGGCCCATAAAAAGTGGTGTGGTCATAAATCTAGGATGCACTTCTATGAAACTCTCTACTCTGTTCAGGTAAATTGAAGTAAGTGGCTGCAATACTTGCAGTCTGATTTTTTCCAACTGTTGGCCTTGACTTGGGAAAGGGTGTGAGCATTTGCAGAGTTCTGTCTGCCACAGGAGCCCCATGTGCACCAGATCATCTGGATAGTATCACATTTCTTTGGAAAAGGGATTCCCCCACGTGGAATAAAACACAAACTAACTGATGCATTCTTAGTATTTTCTTGATTTATATTTGTCAGACACCATTGGTCTTAAACCAGGAACCAATGGAGGCTAAGAACATAAGATGGGCCTGCTGGATCAGGCCAGTGACCCATTTAGCCCAGCATCCTATTCTCACAGTGGCTAACCAGATGCCTATGGACAGGGCCAGTGCCAGGCATGCCGGGCCCTTGGGTACCAGCTTGCCCCAGGCCCATGGTGCTGCAGCGCAACCCCTCCATGTAGGCTGTGCAGGGCTAATACCCTCCCATGCATCCCACCTACATTTATCTATCCTGTAAATGATGTGAGCGCTATGTGCGCATGCCTGCCATCAACCAAGATTCCCTTAGGGAAGCCTCCACCATCATCTTGGTTGATGGCAGACATGCACATGCAGTGCACACATTATTTACAAGGGTGATAGATGTAGATGGGGCATGTGTGGCCCTCACTAACTGTATTGGGGGGAAGTGCCTGGAAGCTCCCACTCTGTGATCTGCGGTAAGGTTGGCAGCAGCTACTGCAGATTGCAGAATGGGACCAATACCCTCACATCTCAGCCAGGACCCGACCTGGCCTCCCCCTGGTGCCGGCCCTGCCCATGGGAAGCCCACAAGCACTCCAGTTTTCAGAAGCATATTGCATCTGACTATGTATAAATAAAAAGAGGCTGCTTGATCAGGGTGAATCTGTCCCACCAACTTCATTCTGGCCTCAGCAGCTCCCACCTGCTGCCTCTTCCTTACAACCGGTCCAGGGGGACGTCACTGCCTGTCAGCTTCCTCCTCCTTAGTCACAGGTGTTGCCCTTTTACAGCTCAGCTGGAGGGAGGAGGATGGGGACAAAATGACAGTTAGCTAGTTCTGCCTGTCATTTGCTCTGGCTTCACCTGCTGTTTGGGCTCACTGCCTTCTGCCCTATCAGTCCCAGTGGGCACCAGCCACCCTTGCCAACAACCTTGTGAATCAGACACTAGTTTTTTTTGCTTTTGAGACTGCTATTTCGAGGAGGAGATTGAACATAGTTCCAGCTGGATATTGTTCATTTATTTGTTATTGTTTTATTATTTATTTCATGACCCCAAGGCACTCCAATAGCAGTAATGAGGACCGAAACCGGACTTTACTCGCTACAATCAATGGCACATTCTGCCCTTGCCCTGTACTGGCTCAAGCTGGCTTGCATGAGCGAATCACGCCTGCCCAAGAAATGCTTACTTGAGCAAATACAAAATCCATCTCCGCTCTCATGGTTCAAAAGGACCAAGATATTACTTGCGCTGTATGGGATAAGCATAGACATCCTACCTACCATTCCATCGCAGTGAGCGAAGTCCCTTCTTAAGGAAAGAATATACCTTTACTCTAAAAGATGGGACTTGCATGCTGTTACTCATTCGGCCTTCTCCCTATGGTATCCTTTGTTCAAAACAGGTTTTGGGATGAAACATTATTTTGTTTTTTTAACTACTAGATCTTTAAGAAAATTGTTCACAGCTCTTCGCTTTCAGACAATGCCTTTGGCCTTTCTGGAAGGAAGATACACAAATACTCCAATGCATCAAAGACTATGTCCATGCAAGTCAGGGGAAGTTGAGGACATTGGCCATTATTTATTAACCTGCTTGCTGTATGACACCCCAAGGCTTAAATTTCTCCAGCCTATTCTTTTAACCCTCTCAGATAGATCTATTATGGAGCAAATCTGCATACTCCTAGATGGCTTGGATCCGTATATAACTACACAAGTAGCCAAATTCGCCTTAGCAGCGGCTAAAATTAGAGCGAGATCCCAAAACCAATCACCTTAACTTGCTTATATCAAATCTGTAAATGGTTCCAGAATGAACGTTTAAATTATTCAACCTTAATTATTATCATCTGTTTTTTAATTCTTCAAATGCATTTTAGATATTTATATCATACCCTTTGTTGATATGTTTTATCTTTTTGACAAGTGTAATTATTTTATATGTATTGTGGCTGTCAATGGCTATGAACAATAAACCTTACTTACTTACTATTTATTTCATGTACAAATCACTTCCCATGAGGTATCCTGAATCAATTTACATATATACATACAATATTTACATACAATATATGGGGCTTTTTAGTTTAGAGAAAAGATGAGTCAGAGGTGACATGATAGATGTATATAGAAGTATGCATGGCATGGAGAAAGTGGACAGGGGAAAGGTTTTCTTCCTCTCTCATAACACTAGAACTTGTGGATATTCAAAGAAGCTGAACGCTGGAAGATTCAGGACATATAAATGAAAGTACTTCTTCACACAGCACATATTTAAGCTATGGAAAATGCTCCCAGAGGAGGCAGTAATGGTCACCAACTTGGAGGGCTTTAAAAGAGGATTTGATAAATTCATGGAGGATAAGGCTATCAAAGGCTACTAGCCACAGTGGCTTTGCTGTGCCTCTATAGTTGGAGGCAGTATACTTCTGAATACCAGTTGCTGGAAACCACAGGAGTGAACAGCCCTCTTGTGCTCAGGTCCTGATTGTGGGTTTCTCACAGGCATGTGGTTGGTCACTGTGAGAACAGGATGGGCCATTTGCCTGAGCTAGCAGGCTCTTCTTATGTTCTTATGAAGAAAGAGTTTGTTAAGTAGCTCTTATGACATCCGAGGGCCAGTCTGGTGGGGCAACTGGCTGATAACAATATAAACAATAACATTTCTGTTATCTGCTTCTTGCCCTGAATGTGGGTCCTGAGGTGGATTATGTAGATTTAAAAAGACAAAGTATACATAAAACCATACAGAGATTTAAAAATACAAAAACAGAAAAAAAACATGCATAAACAAACCCAAAAATCCTTAAAATCCTTAAAAACATCAGTATAATGGCATAAAGGGTAGAAATTTAACCAAATGCTTGCATAAAAAGATGGATTTTCTGCAGCTGTCTAAAAATGGGAAGAGAGGGGCTGGTCTTACCTCACAAAGTAGGACATTCCATAGCCTAGGGGCCACAACAGAGAAGGCTCTGTTGCGAGTATTTGCCAGTTGGGTTTCAGATGTAGTGGGCACTCGCAACAGGCCCACTTCCCTGGCTGTCATGCGATGGGCATCACTAATGAGGGGAAGGTGGGCAGACAGATACTCAGGTCCCAAACCGTTTAGGGCCTTGAATTGTACTCGGAAGCAAACTGTATTCTTTTAGCACAGGCGTAATGTGCTCAAAGCAGATCTTTCTAGTTAGCATCCTGGCAGCCACATTTGGATCCAGCTGAAGCTTCTGAGTAGTCTTCAAAGTCAACCCCACATAGAGTACATTACAATAATCCAAATGCAAGGTTACAAGGGCATGGTTGAGGGTGGTCAGATCAGATCTGAGCATCCAAGATATGGCCACAGCTGGCCCAACAGCCAAAGCTCTGTGAAAGCCCCCCCTGGCCACCACTGTCACCTGATCTTCTAGCAGCAGAGATGGATCCAGGAGAACTCCCAGACTGTGGACCTGCTCCTTCATGGGGAATGCAAACTCATCCAGAGTGGCCAACAACCCCAATCCTGGTTAGCATTTCTGCTCACTGATATAAAACTCCCAGAATTGCTGCCTTCCTCTCAGACTGGGAAACTTGAATCTATGCCACCAGACCACTAGTCTGCATCCTGTCTGATTTCTGCTTCCAGCCTACCTCCTTCCTTCCAAGGTGCTTGCTCACCTATGGCCTGAGTGCTTGGAAATATTATATTTTTGAATCAGATTTATAGCTGGCTGGATATAGACGTTGGGGGGCTTCTATGGCCAGTTTGTAAATTTATCAACCAATAAATGTTGATTCACAAATAAATATTTAACTCAGCTCTATGTACTACATATTTCCAAAAGAGAGAAAATACATTTTAAGCTGCATTGCAGTGAAGCCGTGGGATCCCAATGTGATTGTTTTTAGCAGCATATAATTACTTGTAAAATGAGCTGCGCTTTCTTTTTTTCCATTTTCTGCCAGCATGTTGCTGCTAACTGGAAACAAGAGAATATAATCTATCAAAGTTTTAAAATATATATCATGATTGCATACAAAATAGCCAGTTGTAACTTGCAGTACAATTTACGCTGTTGTGTTGTTCACCTGTATGTGTGAGAGAACCTTCCTGGGAACATCTCCTGATACATTTAATATATCCTTGCAAATACTTCCTTCAGTTGTTTTTTTTACTGGGATGCCTCTGAAAAACTGCTGTAGCAAAAAAAGTGAAATCTTAGTAATAATGATCACAAAATATATTTTGCACAAAACAACCTTAAATGTATCAAATATACAAATAACCTGATTGGCAGATTAGAATATAATTAGAAATAAACTATGTTAATGAAGTGCATTACTTCAAATATATTAGGGCTGTGAATTCTGCCAAGGCCCAAGCTAAATGGGGCTCATTCGTACATACTTGGGCCAAAGTCAAGTCAGGTTCTGAGAGCCATGGCATCAGGCAGGAAGAAGAGGAAGGAAGAAGAGGCAGGTGCAGCTCTCCTTCCTGCTGGATGAGCAGAAGCAGCAATCCTCCAGGGGTCTGGTGCTGTTTACCAAGGGGCTTTCCTGAAGACCCTTGCAAACAGCATTGCGCAGGATCCTACCTCCGCTCAGGAGCTGGGCTCTCGAAAGCTCTTTGCAAAACAGCATCACCCAGGGAAAATTGATCCTGCTCTTGTTTATTTCTATTTTTTGTAGCTTAGTAGGGACTAGGGAGTCGAGGAGTGGAAATGTAGGAAGCTGATGCCATCGCTGCCTCCCTCCCCTACATTCACTGCTCTTCTCCCCATATGTTTAATAAGGGATTTTTACCCTATTAAACATGAGCCCTGCCCCTGAAGTTATTTGGGAGTGGCTCTGAGCTGGGGCAGTGATCCCTGGGTCAGCCCAGGGTGGGTTGGCCTGATGCCCTCCTCCAGATTGGAGTCATGGGGTGGAGAGGGGAGAGTGTGCACAGCCCACATGTAAAAGAATAAAAGACATCAAAATACAACAATGACTTAGAAAGGACAATTACAATGCAGACATACACATGTCTACTCAGAAGTAAGTCCCACTAAGTTCAGTGGAGCTTACTTCCAGGTAAGTGTGTATAGGATTGCAGCATTAAATTCCATATAACATCCATAGTAGCTGCAGAGGTTGTCTATCCTTAACGTTTTAAAACAGGGTACATATTAGCAATGTACTCTATTTGACAAATGAATACAACTGATAATACAAAATGGTGGTTAGGAGAAAATGAATCTCAAATGTTCTGTTCCTGTATAAAGAATGGCATCATGCTGAACTTATTGCAAGAAACAATCAATAGGGTGCTTAACACTCCATGTTTTGTCAGTCTCTCTCATAAAAGATCTAACAAAAATAGAAGGCCTACATAGAAACAGAGTAAAAATAAGAAAAATTGGAAGACCTCTGGATGTAGGCTAATAAGACAGGTGATTAAATAGATATATAAAGCCATGAAGAATATTGAGAAGGTCAGCCCAGCACTTCCACATAACTTTTTCCAGTAAAAAGCAAGGTGACATTCTGTGAAACTGCCATGTGTACAATTCATACAGAAATACTGTGGAACTTACTGCTATTTGGACAGTTTATGATAGGGATCTGGGAAACTAAACAATGGCCCACAGACTGGAAGTGTTCAATATACATCCCAATTCCAAAGAAAGGGATCCCAGAGAATGCAGTAATTATCAAACTATTGCCTTAATATCCCATGCAAGTAAAGTAATGCTCAAGATTCTACAACAAAGGCTCTTACCATATATGGAGCAAGAAATGCCAGATGTCCAAGCTGGATTTAGAAAGGGAAGAGGCACCAGAGATCATATCGCAAACATACGTTGGATAATGGAACAGAGCAAGGAATTTCAGAAGGAAATCACCCTGTGCTTTATAAATTACAGCAAAGCCTTTGACTGTGTAGATCATGAAAAACTATGGAATGCTTTAAAAGAAAGGGGGGTGCCACAGCATCTGATTGTCCTGATGCGCAACCTATACTCTGCACAAGAGGCTACTGTAAGGACAGAATACGGAGAAACTGACTGGTACCCCATCGGGAAGGGTGTGAGACAGGGGTGTATTTTATCACCCTATTTATTTAAACTATACGCAGAACATATCATATGGAAAGCAGGATTGGACCAAGATGAAGGAGGTGCAAAAATTGGAGGGAGAAATATCAATAATTTAAGATATGCAGACGATACCATACTACCAGCAGAAACCAGTAATGATTTGAAACGAATGCTGATGAAAGTTAAAGAAGAAAGCACAAAAACAGGACTACAGCTGAACATCAAAAAACCTAAAGTAATGACAACAAAAGATTTATGTAACTTTACATTGAACTTGTCAAGGATTATCAATACCTCAGCACAGTCATTAACCAAAATGGAGACCATAGTCAAGGAATCAGAAGAAGGCTAGGACTGGGGAGGGCAACTATGAGAGAACTAGAAAAGGTCCTCAAATGCAATGATGTATCACTGAATACTAAAGTCAGGATCATTCAGACCATGGTATTTCTGACCTCTATGTATGGATGTGAAAGTTGGACAGTGAAAAAAGCAGATAAGAGAAAAATCAACTCATTTGAAATGTGGTGTTGGAGGAGAGCTTTGCGCATACCATGGACTACAAAAAAGAGAAATAATTGGGTGTTAGAACAAATTAAACCAGAAGTATAACTAGAAGCTAAAGTGATGAAACTGAGTTTATCATACTTTGGACACATCCTGAGAAGACATGATTCATTAGAAAAGATAATAATGCTGGGAAAAACAGAAGGGAGTAGAACAAGAGGAAGGCCAAACAAGAGATGGATTGATTCCATAAAGGAAGCCACAGACCTGAACTTACAAGATCTGAGCAGGGTGGTTCATGACAGATGCTCTTGGAGGTTGCTGATTCATAGGGTCACCATAAGTCGCAGTTGACTTGGAGGCACATGACAACAACAAGTGTTGATGGCTGCATACCCACCATACATTTAAAGCACAATCTCCCCGCAAAAAACATCCTGGGACCTCACAGAGCTACAATTCCTAGCAGCCTTAACAAACTACAGTTTCCAGAATTCTTTGGGTGTGCGTGCGCTTTAAATGTATGTTGGGTACACAGCCTATGCCCCAGTGACTCTAGTGCCCATGGATTAGCAGCATGTAATTACTTCTAGAATGAGCTGTGCTTTCTCTTTTTTCCTTTTTTCTGTCTCTGTGTTCTTTTAAACTATCCTCATTACTCATTTGAGGGTGGGCATCTCTAATGAAAAGTAAATAATAATAACAATAAATTTGATGGGTTGTATACAGTGTAACATTAAGGAAATCAATCAATCAGTGCAAGCATTTCTGCTTGCCTGACAGAACTATCTCCCCTCCCCCCCGACATGCTGTTTTGGGAGTTCTCCTGACCCTCTGAAGCAGATGTGGGTAGGACATTGGAGGCATGCAGGAGAGGAGGGAGAGGAAAGTCCTGTAATTGGGAATCCTTGCTCTGACTTCCACTAGCACAATGGCTCCATGTTTAAGCTAAGGTTCGTCAGAAATACATTTAGCAGTTGAAAACCGAGTTCTCAAACTGTATCTTTTTCTCACATTACACATGCACCCTGCCTAGGGCACCTTAAACATATGGGTCTGAGGCAGCTTCCTACTTAAATAAGTAATACCTACTTATTTAAAACATATAGATACCATCTTTTACCTATGATTTTAAGAAGGTGTACAAAAATGAAAACAATAAATTCATACAAACCAACCAATAGGTAAAAACCCAGGGCTTTGGGTCCTTGAACTTCATCAGCTGGATCAGGTTGTGTGCCTTCAGATGGTCCTTTGAGGTCATGCCTATGTATGTAAAATTACTATTCAGTCTTTACATGTGAACACATTGTGTTGTATCCAATGCTCGCCCTACTCAGAGTAGCCTGTTGCAATGAATAAAACCAAGTTAGTCTTGCCCATTAATTTCAACAGATCTGCTCTGAATGGAACTCGCACTGGATGTAACCCATTGTTAATGTCATAATGGATGGAGCTTCTTCCATATGGGTACAGGAAACTGATTATAGAGCATACAGGGAAGCTGGTTCAGTGACTCAGCAAGCTTCCCCCAGCCTTAGCAATTCAAGTTACTGTTATGGACTGCAGCTGTGCTCTTAATGTAATCTCTTAAAATCTTCAAGGTCCCTTAAATGTAACACATAAATGTGCCCCTAAAGTTTTGAGTGTGTGCTAAGGATGGGTAGAATTTTGATTCAGTTCGCAGTTCAAGCAGAATTTTTCAAATTTGCAGTTTCCAAAACAAGATGAGAAACACAGCCATCCTTTGAAATTCACATTTATTAGAATTTTGGGATGCAGTTTGCCAATTAAGCATCATTTACAATTATGCATATATTAGGGGAAAGTGTGCATAAAAATGAATGCATGAGTGAACATGCAAAAAGGCACAGAATGATGAGAAATGGCTTGCAAAAATGTGTTCTTTTGTCAAAACTGCCTACAAAAATGTGTTTATTTGGAGAAATTCTTACTAAAATGGGGGAGAATTTTCATGAGGATTTAAATTTTTTTTTTGCAGATCACTGTAGTAATGTAGAGAACTGAATGTAACATTTGAAAAATGAGAAACTGAGAGAACTGAAACAGACAGATCTTTCCATTCCTAGTGTGTGCGTGGGGGGGGGATTATTCTGCAAAACTGAAGTGCCCGCGTTCACTGAATTCTAATGCAGGATAGAAGATCTACATATATGCTAGATGCAGATGCCAATATTACTGTTAACCCAGTTCCCAGGAGCCATTTGCATGCATAATGCATCTTGCCCCCCAAGTTGCTGGATCATGCTTTTTATACTTGGAGGGAAACATGTTTCTTGCATTTGTGTTTTTTTCAACTTGAACAAGTTTTTCCAAACAAAGGATTCTCAAGCCTAGCTATCTGCAAAGAACATGGATTTAGATTTGCAATTATTTGCACTGGAAGCTTTCCTGTATAATTTACCCTTGAGGGAACAGACTTCTCTGATCTGTCTAAGTGTGCCATCAAACTATTGTGTACACACTTCAAGATAAAATGGTTTAAGCATAATTTCTATGCCTGTCTTTTCGGAGAGATTATTTGGCAAATAGTTTTATTGTAATGAATAAATTTTAAAAAATCTTAATCTCTTTAGGCAATATGTGATGGGCCAAAAAGAAAAAGAAAAGAAAATGAAGAAGTTAGTGATTTGTTTATAAAGCATTTGTTTTCTGAGGCTGAGTTTCCTGGAGTGTAACATTTAGATTTAAAAGAGTGTAGATTTGGATGCACCTTGTTTTAATTTTTTTTAATATTTGTCTCTAATCATGGATTATTCAGGCAGGGAGGTTTAAAGGAAAATGCACAAGAATATTTTGGCAAGCATTTCCTTTGATGTTCATAGATTCTGCATCTCCTCCCCCATCTGTCTACTATGATATTTTGAATCCCTTCAGAGGGGAACAACTTAAAAAGAGAGCAGAAAGTGATCTGAAACCATGTCTTTTGTTATATTGTTCTCTGAAACTGAAACTTAAAAATACCCTGTATTTCTAGGAGCACTTTGTTTACCAAATTTTGCAGAATCTTTCAAGTGAACTATATGGTCACAGATTGCTTAAAACAGTGAATTTCAATCAGACTCAGAGCCTCAGAACCTTTGGCATTGATTGGAACTGTAGCATCATCTGCCCAGCAAACAAGAAAGCGCCAATGAAACATGAAGTGGTGTAATGTTAAGAATTGCTTTGTCCATCAATCTGAAATAATCCAAAGAATAATGAAATGAAATAATTTCATGCAACAGTGTTGAGCTGTGGTGAAATTCACTTAATTTATTTATTTAAAATATTTGTAGGATGTCTTGTAGGATCATGCTCTCCTAAGGCATCTTTTACTGACCGATGCCTGCAGGTGCTAAAATGATGCTCACATAATGGTTTATGGCTAGCCACAAATGGCAATTCTTGTAGTTAAAAATGTAAGGGCCTGCAGAGCAATCCTAGTGGAAGATCCTGTCTGACCCAGACCCTGGAGATAGTTTGGGGCCGCACTGGGGGGAGACATTTCTCTTAAATTTTGCGGCGTGGGTTGCTGCTTACATTACTCAGTCTAACCTGAAGAATGCGTGACTCACAGGAAGCTGTGGAGAGAGCCTTGCATTGCTTCCTGTTGGGCACACTTCCCAGAATGCTCTGGGAATGAAGCAGTGTGATGTCACATGACATTGGTCCAAAGCATTCTAGGAAGAACAGCCAGCGATACTCTGTGCAGGGAGCCTTGGGCCACTCTGAGTGGCATGAGGCCCCTCCTTTTATGGTAAAGTTAATAAAGCAAGAATTTTTATTTTTGAAAAATTATTGATTACCTTGTAAGTTTCATTAAGGCAAGTAGCAACCCTCCCCCCACCAAATCAGAGATAATTCTCCACCCACCCATGTTTTTTGGGTGGGTTCTGTTTCACTCCCCACACTCCAAATTTTCAAAATGGGTAGCAGAACTCTAGCTGGAGCAGGCTGGGGTATGAATGATTTCATTTGCCTGAGCTAGACAACTTTTGCCTGGTACATCTAATTAATGTTTCACGTGGACATTATTTGAAGGAACACAGGAGCCCCTTTCAAACATTCAGAATGTGCATGTGTGTGTTTCTGATCACATAGGGATGGAGTACCCCCATCCTACATGAATTTAGTCACATATCATCACCATATATACATTGCAGGCACACCCTAGGGAAAGGGACATAGCTCAGTGACAGAGCATCTGCTTTGCATGCAAAAGGTTCCAGGTTCAAGAACTGGCATCTTGAAGTAGGGTTGAGAAAGATCCCAGTCTGAAATCCTGGAGAGCCAGTGCCAGTCAGAATCAACATGCTAGATGGACCAATGGACTGACTAAGTCAGATTCCTATGTCATCCTGCCCCTTTCCCACCTGTCTGAAAAGGGCTAGACAGAATCCGTAGCACATGTGGTGTGTGCAATGCTTGGAAAGTTAATTTCAAAAAGGAAATAACTGTATTATTATTATTATTATTATTATTATTATTATTATTATTATTATTATTATTATTATTGTCTTTATTTATACCCCGCCATTTTTCCAAAACTGGAACTCACAGCGGCTTCCAGATAAAAATACATATAATTAAAAACAGACAAAGTCTACATTAAAATAAGATTAAACTATTTCCAATATTAAAACCATACACACACATAGCTAAAAGAGTTCAAACTAGTTTAAAAATAATATAATAGTCATTAGCAATGCAGCACCCTTCATGCCCTATCCTTAACAGCCTTCAGTTCCAAAGGCTTGTTGGAATAAGAAGGTTTTTGCTTGCCGGCGGAAGGACTGCAAGGAGGGGGTCTTTCTTACCTCCCTAGGAAGGGAATTCCAAAGCCTAGGAGCAGCCACCGAGAATGCCCTCACGTGTCCCCACTAGTCGTACTTGAGAAGATGTGGATATTGAGAGAAGGGCCTCTCCTGAGGATCTCAGGGCCCAGGCAGGCTCATACAGGGAGATACAGTCTGATAAATAGCCTGGACCAATTTGTAGTCAAATTCATCCTTTTACAAAATTAACTAGTTCAGTTCAAGTTCATCCAAATGAACTTTTGAATAGAGGTGTGCACTGAATTCAGCTGAATCCTGAACTGAACCAGGCTGAGTTGGGTGGTGATGGCCCCAGATCATCTTGGATTGGGTCAGCCCACCCAGAGTGATTTGGGGCTGTTGGGGCAAAGCATCAGGCAGGAAGGCTGTAAGGATTGCACTGTGGAAGCTGTCCTCTATTCACCAGCTGGTAAATGGAGGATTCAATCCTGCCAAGTGCTGGTGTTCCTTCACAATCCCCTTCTCCTCAGAGGGGCAGCTTGTGAAGCAGCACCCCACAGGATGTAAGCCTCTACTCAGCAGCTGGTGTGCGGAGGATTTGATCCTGTGGGGTGTAAGTGCTCCTTTGCAAGCCCCTTCCCTTGCAGGGAAGGCACTTGTGAAGGAGCATCCTGCATATTGCAGGATTGAACTCTCCTTCCCTTTGTTGGGGGAGGGAGAAGAGCCATAGCATCTCCTTCTTCTCCCTCCTGCTTCTTGATCCCCCTAACTATACATTAGTCCTGCCCCTGAATTTATTGGGGTCAGATCTAATGCAGGTGGTGCCTGGGTCAGCCCAGGTCAACCTGACTCATGGCTCCAGATTAGGGAGTGTCTGTGTACAGCTCTACTTTTTAGTTCATAAAAAAATTATCTTCAGCCAAAACTTTTCAGCATTCAGAATGTTACAAGCTATTGTGCTGAAGTACAGGGTCCAAACTAAATCAGGGGCCACACACAAGTAATAAGATGCCTTACATATGAAGCTTTCCTTATAATTATATTTCCATACTAGAAAAGGCTTACCCTGTTTAATTTGTGCCAGCCACACAGTTGCTAAAGGTAGAAGATATTGTTTTGTTCTTGTACCTGTACTTCTCACTGCAAGCTGCTCCTGCTGGAAGAGAGTGAATCTCTTCAGCAGGGAAGAGACAGGAAATGTTTCATATGTCTTCTTTCTGATTGCTTACCAACAGTGACTAAGCAACTAAAAGCTTATCCACATGGGAGCATTACTTCGTACTAAAGGTACTGAGAGACTAAGTTGACTCACCCGGAGATCTGGAGAGGACCCCCCAAAACCGGAGTCTCCGGGCGAAAACCAAACACCTGGCAGCCCTATTTGTGAACCATGCAAATTAAAAGGGGATGTGAGTGGCACCAATCACACATGAAACCGCCATGTAGAGTGTCTTTAGCAACAGCAGTGCCTCCGTATCTGCTTAATAAGCCTTAGAACATTTCTTCCATGTTTTTCTTTCTAATTTTCTTTACAGACATCCAATTGACTTACTTTTTTTTAATGAAAGCTAAGAGACCAGGCCTTCTGCCTGGGGTAGAGGGGGGAGGATAAATGCAAAGATGAACTAGAAATTGTTCTATTCCAAAATGAACATAATTTACTTTTAGTTCACCCAGCAATTATGGGAACTATCAGGTGTAGTTTAGAGATGTTTGAACTAGTTCAATAAACTTAGTTTATTTATTTATTTATTGCACTTGTATACCGCCCCATAGCCAAAGCTCTCTGGGCAGTTTACAGCAATCAAAAAACATTAAAACAAATATCCAGTTTAAAACACATATTTTAAAAACAATTTAAAACACAATTTTAAAATTTAAAACAAAATAAAAACAATTTAAAACACATGCTAAAATGCCTGGGAGAAGAGGAAAGTCTTGACCTGGAGTCGAAAAGATAACAGTGTTGGCGCCAGGCACACCTCGTCAACAAAATCATTCCATAATTTGGGGGCCACCACTGAGAAGGCCCTCTCCCTTGTTGCCACCCTCCAAGCTTCCCTTGGAGTAGGCACCCGGAAGAGGGCCTTTGATCTTGAACGTAGTGTACGGGTGGGTTTGTATCGGGAGAGGCGTTCCATCAAGTATTGTGGTCCCAAGCCATGTAAGGCTTTATAGGTCAAAACCAGCACCTTGAATTGAGCTCGGAAGCATACAGGCAGCCAACGCAAGCGGGCAAGAATCGGTTTTATATGTTCGGACTGTGTGGTCCCTGTTACCAAACTGGCTGCTGCATTTTGCACAAGCTGCAGTTTCCGAACCGTCTTCAAAGGCAGCTCCATGTAGAGTGCATTGCAGTAATCTAATTTGGAGGTTACCAGAGCATGGACAACTGAAGCCAGGTTATCCCTGTCCAGATAGTGACGTAGTTGGGCCACCAACCGAAGTTGGTAGAAGGCACTCTGTGCCACCGAGGCTACCTGAGGCTCAAGTGACAGAGATGGTTCTAGGAGAACCCCCAAGCTACGAACCTGCTCCTTCAGGGGGAGTGCAACCCCATCCAGGACAGGTTGGACATCCACCATCTAGTCAGAAGAACCACCCACTAGCAGCATCTCAGTCTTGACTGGATTGAGCCTCAGTTTATTAGCTCTCATCCAGTTCCATTCTATAGATATCTATATATCTATACATGCGCTCACTGTATGTGGTATGACACACATAGATAACTGAACATGCATGTACTTTCTACTGAGGACTAATTTGCAATCTCCTAAAATATATTTTGGCCCTTTTAAACTGGAAGATATTTGTGTCAAGTTGGCCAAACCTTAACCATCATGGATAATATAAATCAGTTTACCACAGCTGTAATAAAACAGACATGTCATAATGAAGTTAACAGCAGGAGATAGCAGTAAAAAATAGCTGACTGCTGCTGACTGGTCCTGCTTCAAAGTGCTCATTTATGACTATTTCAGATAGACAGTAATGATTTAGTACTTTATTAAATTGTCCTATAAATATCTTTGTAGCCTCAATGTATGCCCTCATGAGAAAACCAGATGGTTGTATGAGAATATACCATTTCACATGGGCTGTCAACTGATTAAATAATTTTAGTTGATTATCACCTGCCATTTGATCCATTAATTGATCACTTAATTATATCTAAGCATATTTCCATATTGCCCAGCAATGCCCTTTTGAGTTATTGAAGGTCTGAGAGCACTTAAATTTAATAAACAAAAACTACTAACTGCTTGTAAAAATAGAAGCCAATGTTTAATATTTTTCATTTGTTCCTCATTACAGTAATAATGGCAGAACCAAATGTAGCTACAAAAACACCCTCAGGTCTCTGCCTTTCTGATGAAAATTACCCCCTCCAATTAATCAACTAAAGCTCCACTGATTAAATAGATTAAAACTTGTAGGATATAATATGCACAATGCCAGGTGCAAATTGGATGTTTAATTAAAAGCAAAGGAGAGAGCTTTGCAATAAGGAAAGGCTCTTTCTTTGATGTAATTGTCACATTGAGGTATGAAAACATTAAATTCTATATTGGATGGTATATGCAAACCAGATGAAGAAGATCTGGTTGAAACTCCTTTTTTCCCCTTCTGATACAATCCCTGGACCAGTGATAAGGGATCTCTTTGCCTGCCTGTCTAAGGGAACTTCCTCATACACCCAAGGAGTCTTTTTCTACCATGTCAGTGAAAAGAAAAATCTGCTCATTTCCAATAGCTGGGAAGGTCCAACTTTCCATTGTTTGACAGGCAACAAATACCTGGATGAAAAGCAGGTAATAAAGAAGCACAGACAGGAGAGTCCAGTGGCTTCTTGCAGCAATGGGTTGTCCAGACTGAAGAAATACAGGAAGTTTTGGAGATTTAAGGTTCTTCCACATGGGGATTTATTGTGGGATCAGTGGTGCTCAGGGATACAAATTTTTTTACACTATCCACATGATGTCATCATCATCAAAATGCCAGCTCTCCTCCCTGCCCCCCAATTATTGCAGATTTCCCCTTTCTGTGAAAGAATCCATTAAACAAAAACCTGTTACGGTATATATCTGCAGCCATCACTGGTACGGGACCTTGTTAGTTGGAATGCTGGAATTTCAGCAACTCAGTTTGGAGGAGCTATTCTCTCAGCACCTCAACACATAGGGGTGGGGTTACCATTGTGAATTTAATTGCAGCACATAAATCAGGACTTCAATCTTTATTTTTAAAGCAGAGGCCTTATGCAAGTCCTCTTGATCAGAATGGAGCTCAAGTATAGTTAAAGACTTAAGCAAAAAACTTAAATCATGTGGTATGGGGATGTTCACATACCAATCATGCATACAGAAAAATTGGACCTGAATTTTTTTTTGTGAGATATCACATGTATCTGGAAACACTCTTACTGAAGGCAGTGACACAGGATTGACCCTCCAGGATTACTTAATCTTCAGGGCCAAGAGCATTCTGATCTCAGCCAGAGGCTCCAGTGACAGAGAGAGCATGAGAGAGTGCCCCTCCAGATTTTGTTGGACTCCCATCAACCACAGCCAACATAGTCAATGGTCAGGGATGATGGAAGCTGTGGCCATCCAGATGTTGTTGGACTACAATTTCCTCATCCCTGGTATAGATGCTTGACTCCAGGGTTTCAGATTTGAGCCCCATGGTGCCTTGACACCTTGGCCAGTGGAAAACCATTATGTGATGTGCTTCCATTTCTTAGGGCTAAGCTAGACATGTGATATGAATATGTGAATCCATGAATCTCTGTAACATTTTTGTAAATACCAGCTGCAGAGGCAGGAGTGAAATGGATCATGCTTTTTCACCAGATAAAAATAGCCCCCTCCCAGTACTATATAAGTACACTCTTCTTACATGACATAACACTGTATCCAAAATATTTCTTATTCCTCAGAGGTAATTTTCTCAGTTTGTTTCAGGGAGAAAGCCACATGGATGAATTCCTACAGAATGCCCTAATTCATTTAACAAGCCTGATTTTGGGAGGCTGAGGCACATGGCGGAGGCCAACATGCCTTGGCACCTACTCATTAGATGCCCTCCCATATGGATTGCACCACAAAGTGATTGCAAAAATATGTTGTATGGATGCAGCTCCAATTTTCAGTGCCAAAGAAGACATTTTAGATTTCATCTTATGATTTACTCCATCCTTTGATGATGTCTTGACTTTTCTGTTGTTTTGTTTGTATAGTTTGTATAGTTTACAGTATAGTTAAGGTTACTGTCACCATGGAAATTCTGCATTTTCTATATTAATATCTTTGATTTTGGCAATTGCTTTTTGCTAATATCTGAGCAAAAAGCACCCCAGAATGATGAAAACACAAACACTTTCATGCATTTTGTATCTTTAGAAATAAAGGCAAACACCTCAATGAAAGCATTTTTTCTGAATTCTCCAGACCCTGACAACTGCAGTAAAATATATTATCATCATTTTCAACATAACTTCCTAAATCCGATCTGTATCTCTGTCCTGATTTTAGCAAGCTCCATGAAGGCCTGTAATTTTCTGTCTCATTTTGCTCACCGGTGTCTAATATTTCATATTAGTCCATACATCAGCAATACCACTGACTGGAATATTGTATTAAATTGTGTCACACTTCAGAGTCTTTGAAATCCCTCATTAACCTTTTGGTGACACAGCTCATTAGATTTAAAAGTAAACTTGTCCTTTTTGACTTTCATCACATGTCATCAGAAACCATAGCTTTAGGCCATACGAAGGAGGGTAGTTTTTTTTTAAAAAAAATGCTAGTCCCACTCTGTGGCTAGATCCAGTACTCATGATCTTCTTCGTTCCTGCTCTGGTAGCTTGCATTGTATTTCGTTTCTGACATTATTTTTCTGCTTCTTGCTCTACCTCTAGCAGTTCTGCTTGCACAGCCACTGAAGTTCTCTTCAGGCCTTACAGGAAGTAACTACATGCGAGGGGCAGTGTAGGTGAGTGCACTCTGTCCACTCTGTCATTATTTGCATTGCCTTCCAAAAATCTTTTAAGAATGTAAGAAGAGCCCTCTGCTGGATCAGGCCAGATAACTGATAACTAGGCATACTGAGTTCTGTATTCTAATAACTGCAGTAAAATACATTAACATCATTCTTTTTACATATTTCCCTAAATTTGATCCCTATCTCTGGCCTGATTTTAGCAACAGCACCCTCCCAACTCATGTTCCCCAGCACCATCGCTGCCTCCAATAATGGATGTAGTAAACAGCCATAAACACTAGTAGCCATTGGTAGCTTTATCCTTCATGAATTTGTGTAATCCCCTTATAAAGCCATCCAAGCTGGGGGCCATTACTACATCTTGTGTTAGCAGTTTCATAATTTAACTATGACTGTGTAGGGATGGAAAGTTCTGCCAATTTTGGTTCTCTCAGTTTCTCCTTTTTCCAATCTTCAGTTAAGTTTAATTAAGTTCTGCTGCAATTTGTGATTTTTAAACAAAATCCTCATGAATATTTTCCAGCATTTTAACATGATTTTTTTCCTGATAAACACATTTTTGACTAATGCACATATTTTTGCAAGCAATTTCTCATTGTATAATGCATTTTTGTACGTTGTTTTCATTCATATAGGTGCACACTTTCCCCTAACATATGCATTTTTGTAAACATTGTTTGGTTGGCAAAATTCAAATAAGTGTAAATTTTGAAGGATGGCTGTGTTACTGTTCTCATATTGTTTTGGAAAGTGCAAATTGAATAGATTTAGCTTGAAATTTGAACTGAATCCAATTTCTTGCTGTTTTCTATCTTTGGGTTTCTGGAGGCTCCCTGTGCTTTTTGGAACCCTGATTTCTGACACAAATACCACGAGAGGGGCTTCTGTGGAAAATATTATAGATTTATTATTTGTTATGTGAAGATGGCAAATCATATGGTGAGCATAACTATATTAGCAAAGTGATATATCTCATGAAGGAACAGCCACAGTATCTCAAAGGGAGGGCAGGGAAGAAGAGGATCTCTTGTGAGAGTAAGGATTTGGGAAAGGGCCATAGCTCAGTGGTAGATCATCCATGTTGTATGCAGAAGGTCCCAGGTTCAACCCCTAGCATCTCTGTGTAGGGCTGGGAAAGATTCTTTGCCTGAAACCTTGGGGAGCCACTGCCAGTCAGTGTAGACAATACTAAGCTAGATGGACCAGTGGTCTGACTCAATAAAAGGCAGCTTGCTATGATTTTCTACTCTTGCAGTAAAATACTGTAACTCTTGTGGTCAGAATGAACCCCACAAACCTAGAGGAAAGCAAGGGTTGAATATGCAGAGTACCCTCATCCCAGCACAACTAAACCCTCATTCTCAGCCTTCAGAATGAACTGGCTGAAACAGAAAAATGTGGGTGACTGGAGGGGAACAGGAATCCTGCCCTTGTTTCCTTTCAGCTTGCTAGCTATTTAGGGGTGGGCAAATTTAGAGGGTATGTATATATGATATTGATCTTTTTTCATAGACAAGTTTCCTGTCTCTTCAGAAATATAGTAATATGGACTAACCAGACATAGGGAAGACTTAACACTGGGGTGTGTGTGTTTGACCTGGACCGATATAGCTAAAGCTGCCCTGGGCTCCTACTGGGAGAAAGGGTGGGATATAAATATAATAAATAAATACATGATAAATAAAAGTAAACCTTGTCAAATGTGTACATATTTTGAAATGTAATCTGGAATATATTCAAAAGCAAGCCTTTGAACCTTGTTGTGACTCTCCTTCCTCACTGTTTTTTGCTTTCAAAAGTGAGGAAGGAGACCCACAACAAGGTTCAAAGGCTTGCTCTTGAATATATTCATTTCAAAAAATGTAATCAAACAGCCCCCCCCCCATGTTATGTAAAGCAATTTGTGTCTTTACCATGTCTGGTTAGTATCAGGGCCAGCCCTCCTTTAGGCAAAGCGAGGCTACTGTCTCAGGCAGCAGATGCTGGGGGCAACAGCCCCCAGCTGTTCCTTCAGAAACTCCTAATCATTCCTCTCTATTGCCACATGGTCTGTCTTGAGTCCCCAAATCTGACCTATTGGCTCAGGAGGGATGGAAGATACTATTTCATTACTAATGTGAGGAAAGATGTAAGATGCAGCTGTCAGGCCAGTTGGCTTCTGTATATGGAATGGGGATGGTAATGCCATCATTTCCTTTGCCTCAAGCCACAGACTGTCTTGGGCTAGCCTTGGTTAGGCCATTTAATTGTTTTAAAAAATACATAACTAAGGCTGCAACTCTTACCTGGCAGTAGGTTCTGCTGAACTCACCAAAACTTACTTCTGAGTAGATATGCATAGGATCGCTCTGCCAATGTCTATAAGAAGTGACCTAGCTAAAGATATAGGGTGGTATTCAATACTAATCCTAACTTCATAGTAGAAGACCCATTGAAGTTAATACACATGACTAATTTAAGTTAATTTATTTAATGGGTCTACTCTGAATAGCACTTAGTTGATACAACTGATAGATGCTACTGAGAAATGATCAAATATCATTTAAAAAGGGGGGTATATTACATCCTGTCTGCCTCCTTCAATAGGTTCCTGGTTTGGAGGACTTTATAAACTAGAACAATTCATTATAGTCTTACATTTGTGAGCAAGAAAAACCCAGTTATTATAGTCTTCTGCTAGCGAGCTGTTCTTCACATGCAGTAGTGAAAGGCAATCTCTCAACTCGTCCAATGTAGATACCCTGGATTCTTTTTCTTGTTGCTAGTGGCTTGGTGTTCATAATCCCTCTGAAATGGATTGAGGAATAAATGTGCACATAAAGCAGGTTACCATTATTGAACTATAGAACAGATTTTTTTTACTTGACATCTTAATTATATAACTTCAGAGTTCATGCATTGGAAATATAAATAGTCCATACAGGACTATTGGCTAGTCCCAGAGATCTAGTAAATGCTTCAGTTTTGTAAATGATCACTGCTGCATGTCTAGAGCTGAGAGAATCATCTGATTTATCATATAGCTATGGTGAAAACATTAGAATTTATACACTAGCCAGTAATACATTTGACCATTGGATACCACTGTTACTGCTTAGGAGAGATAAAGTTGAAAGAGTGCTGCTTCAGATGAAAAATATTATTCTTCAGCAAGGTGTGCCAGTGCATTTCTGAGATTCACGATCATTTTACCTGCTGCTACTCTACCCTTTTTTCCTGTAGGGGCAGCAGGAAAATAGGAAGAAAAATCAAAGGTGGCCAGAGAGCAATTAATCTAAGTATGTGGAAGGAAAACACAGTGGATAATATGCACTTTGTACCAGATTAATCATTAATCTAACCCAAAAACCTGTTAAATGCTTTCAGTTAAGAATTTATTGACCATATTATAGATATATTTTACTATTATGAAACCAATTTTCACACAAGCATTTCAATCAAAGTTGGCTTGATTTTAAACATAATGAATGGTTATATTATGGTATAAGAGGTCTTGAAAAGAAGGCAGGATTTTTTGGGGGGGACGGAGTGATAAAGATTCAGAAATATGGAAAATTATTAGATTTAGAGAAAAAGAAATGCTTCCTTTTCTAACAACAACAAAATTGCCAAGCAAAGGCCGTAATACTAGGAAGTGATTGTGTACATCATACTAGCCTTTCTTCACAAGCTTCATGCGGGCAGGCAATCTGTAGAGAATCATGAACTGAAATTAGGATTGTCTTAAAACTAACTATGGTTTGGTAGGGGTCAAACAATCCTTCTTCTCCCATCCCCTGCTACATGTGTTGACTTTTTCCTTCTT
Organism: Rhineura floridana; assembly: GCF_030035675.1. Classification (NCBI taxonomy): domain Eukaryota; kingdom Metazoa; phylum Chordata; class Lepidosauria; order Squamata; family Rhineuridae; genus Rhineura; species Rhineura floridana. Next base: position 66,650,800 of record NC_084480.1, on the reverse strand, counting down.
TTGTTACAGTTGCTACACCATGGGAATCTATTACAACTAGTTGTCTCAAGATGTTCCATCGCTCAAGGGATTCTGTGGTCAATGCTTTATGGAATAGCTCCACTTACCTTATGATATGCCCAGCCTAACTCCTGTTAGGAAATACATTTCACACACTTCTGTTCCATAGATATCCCTAAGCTTCATAAAGCTCCATGAAACAATGTTCTAAATCCTATAAACTTCCGGTTCTTTAAAAAAAATAAATGACCTCCCAATTGCAGAAGTACAGCTTACAGCCCTGTTTCATTTCCATCCTTTACTACAAGCTTGATGTCCCTCATTATGTCTTTCATTTCAAGATGTTTGCCTCTACATGTCAGTCATATAAGACTGCTGTGACTCATTTTAGAATTTGATACCAAAGAAGTATGATTACGTCTATATTTTACTAGATTGAAGCTTAGGGATATTTATGAAACAGGACTGTGAAAAACTGTAAGGTAGAGTAGTGCACTTCAAAACAAGGGGGGAAAGACAGGCTGAGGTGACTTAATGTGTATCAAAAGAGGAATCAAGGATGCTTACAAATATCTGTGTTGTACACGTTGGTATGTATGAGAGTTGGAGTTCAACAACGTTTGGAGAGTCACAAGTTCCTCACCCCTGCGTTAGAGTGGTTTAAGGAGCAATCCCTCTTCCTGGGGAATTCTGGGAATTGTAACTCTGTGAGGGTAATAGTGGTCTCCTAACAACACTCATTACCCTTTACAAACTACAGTTCCCAGGATTCTGTGGGGGAATCAATGACTTTTTACATTGTATAATGGTGCTTTACACGTATGGTACAAATGCCCCCTCAGGCAGCTGTCAATTGTCCAGCCTAGCCCAGCCCAAATGCTTATGAAGATCATAATCTCTAGAAATAAGTGGATACTTAGGTATCTAAGCTATACTTCTTATCCTCATACTGCAACACTTTGCATGTGGTACAATAATGAGCACCAGAGTATACGGCATATTATCACTGAAATCATTTGGGTCATCATGATGGTACCTTCATACAATTTTTAAACCCACATTTTATAGAAACAATATGCATTGGCAGCTGTCATCTAAAAGACAAAAGACAAAATATTTTTTAGCATGTCTCTTGTTTGTAGTGAGGAGAGGCAGCGAGCATACTGTGTAACTTCCCATTTTCCTTTCCTAGAAACAGCAATTACATGGGCTGTGAACAGCTAAGCCTAATGGCCATGAAATAAATCTTAAGCAACAAAACTATTGAAGTCTTCTGTTTCCTACCAAACTAAGAGGAACTGTTAATGGTTGCCTGTAACTCAAGGGGAGGCCTTAATGTATACCTGGGAGCTAAAAATCTTGCCAAAAGATCTCAGTGTCATATGATGAAATATAAATCAAGAGCAGGGACCATACCATAGCTCAATGGTAAGGCACATGCTTTGCATGTGTAAAGTACCAAGTTCAACCCTTGACATGTCCAGTTAAGTGTGTTGACTGTTGAACCAATAATTACTAGCATTCAGAATTTAGATAAGGGATCTTGCAAACGTGCAAAACCTGGAAGGGAAAAAGAAAGTGTATTCCTTTGGGTATGTATGTGATATATACATTAGGGATAGGATCTGCACTTCGGTGCCGGTTCAATTTTTGCTGTGTCACACTTCCTTCCAGTACCACTTCACAAGGGATAAATGTTTATTATATGCAATAAATATTGATTTGGGGTTTTCCCTCAAAAAAATCAGTATCAATACAGATATTTTTAAAAATACCATGTTCCATAATTTTTTTTTAAAAAGGATATGTTGAGGGAAATATCAGTATTAATATTGATATTTTGAGGAAAATATTGACATTAATATCAATATTATAGAGGCAATTTTTCAAACCGCAAAACACTGCTAGGACAAAACCCAATCTGTGAGGATAAAAAAAAGTGAATAAATAGGAAATCAGGTGTCAAATTCAAATTTTGTGAAATTTGAGTACATCCCTAATATACATACATAGTCTATGAGCATGCCAGCAAAAGATTTTTTTTAAAAAAAAAATATGACTCTTTCCCCAAAGAAAACGTGCTATTGAGGAACATTAAAAATAATACAAAGTAGTACATCCATGATTTGATCATGGATGAGGGTGCCAATTTGGTGTGCATTACTGAGACCTGGGTGGGTTGGCTGGGAGGAGTTGATCAGATCCAGCTTTGCCCACCTGGATGCTCAGTGCAACATCAGCACAGGCTGCAGGGATGGGGGTGCTGCTGTGGTCTACAGAAGTTCCATCTCTGTCACCAGGAAACCACTCTGTCTTGGAGCTGGCTGTGAGGGCCTGCACCTGGTGTCGGGCCAAGGAGAAAGGAAACTAGGGTTGCTGCTGGTGTGCCATTCACCCTGCTCCAAGCTGGTGGAGGCCGTCTCGGCTGTGGTATTGGAGGAGCCCAGAACAATAGTCCTGAGTGATTTCAATGTCCATGCTGAGGCTGCCTCTAGTGTTCCAGCTCAGGACTTCATGGCCTCCATGATGACCATGGGGCTGTCTCAAGTTGTCACCGGCCCGAAGCATAGGGCAGGGCACACCCTCAGCTTGGTTTTTGCTCCAGATGGAGGAAGGGGTGGTCTGCAGATGGGTGGGTGGATGCCACCATATTGCCATGGGCAGACCACTTCCTGGTAACGTTTAGAGCTATGGTTCTGATCCTCCCCTACATGGGTGGTGGACAGATTAAGATAGTCTGCCCCCAGAGACTAATGGAATCCACTGGATTCTTGAATGCCCTGGAGGAGTTCCCAGTAGACAGAGCAGGTGACCCCGTTGAAGCCCTTTCCACACTGTGGAACAATGAAGCACTTTAGGCTCTTGACACAGTTGCCCTTGAGTGCCCTCAACAAACATTGTGTAGCCCGGTTTGCACCTTGGTACACCAGTCACCTAAGGGCAATGAAACAGGCTGGACAACGGCTGGAGTGCAAGTGGCAAAAGATATGCTGTGAGGCTGATCGGGCATGTGTAAAATATCATAACTGTGCCTACTGTGTGGTGGTGAGGGTGGCGAAGAAGCCCTACCTCAAGTACCCATCCAGTGGAGCTTTTCTGTATTGTCAGGGGTCTCTTGACATCAACTCCAAGCAATGGAGTTTTAGACCCTTTGGAGGCACACTCTGAATTGTTTGCAAGGCACTTTGATGGTAAAGTTGCTTGCCTCTGTAGCAATCTTGATGCCCCATCCACATCTACTGTAATCCCAAGTGAGGTGTCCAGTGCAATGTCTGGTGCAGCTTCTTGGGGTCAGTTCCAGTTGATGCATCCTGATGATGTGGACAAGATGCTTGCAACAATGCAGTCAGCAACGTGTCCTCTCGACCCTTGCCCTTCTTGGCTTATTAAAGCTTGCTGAGGGGGTTTGACCGAGTTGATCCAGGGTGTGGTCAACACTTCATTATGGGAGGGAGTGGTTCCAGCCGCCTTGAAAGAGGTCATGATCCTACTGCTCCTGAAAAAGTCCACTCTGGAACCATTTGTTTCTGACAACTACTGCCCGGTTGCAAATACCCTATTTTTAGGAAACATGATTGAGAGGGTTTTGGCATAGCAATTGCAAGTACTCTTCAATGATGCAGATTATCTTGACCCATTCCGATCTGGATGCAGATCTGATTATGGGAATGAATCGGCTTTGGTCGCCCTGATGGATGACCTTTATTGGGAGAAGGACAGGGGGAGTGCAACCCTGTTACTCTTACTTGATCTCTCAGCGGCTTTTGATACTATTGACCATGGTATCCTTCTGAGCTGACTTGGTGAGATGGGTATTGGAGGCACTGTTTTACAGTGGTTCTGATCCTACCTCCAGGGTCATTTTCAGAGAATAGCATTAGGTGGTTGTCTTTTGGGCCTCTGACAGTTGTGCTATGGGGTGCCACAGGGTACCTTGGTAATGGTAATGAGATCGGTCATCAGGTGATTTGGGTCAATGTGTCAGCAGTACGCTGATGATACCCAGCTCTACTTCTCTGTAACATCTGAATTGGGAGAGGCCATGCAAACCCTGGACCAGTGCCTGGTGTCTGTGGTGGACTCAATGAGGGCCAATAAACTGAGTTTGAATACTAGCAAGATGGAGGTGCTGTGGGTTGGTGGTTCCCATGTTCAGATAATTGGTCAGTTGCCTGATTTGGATGGGATCTTACTACCTCTGCAAAAGCAGGTTCATAGTCTGGGGGTGCTCCTGGATCCATCTTTGTCTCTAGAGGCCCAGGTGACCCCCATGGCTAGGAGTGCCTTTTATTACCTTTGGCTGGTAAGACAGCTGCTGCCATTTCTGGGATAGCCTGACCACTGTTGTCCATGCACTGGTAACCTCCAGATTGGATTACTGTAATGCACTGTATGTGGGGCTGCCCTTGAGGTTGGTCCAGAAGCTGCAGCTTTTGCAAAATGCTGTGGCATGCCTGCTCACTGGGGCAGGGTATCGCCAACATGTCACCCTGCTGTTGAAAGAATTGCACTGGCTGCCCATTAGCTATTAAGCTAAGTTCAAGGTTCTGATTTTGGTGTACAAAGCCGTATGCAGGTTGGGACCAGGATACCTGAAAGATTATATACCCAGTTGATCACTGCACTCTGCAGGTGAGGGCTTCCTGCAGATACCATCTTATGCAGGTGAGGGCCTCCATTCAGTACAACATAGAAACTGGCATCTGTGTTGGAATTGCTTTTTAAGATGTTTTTAAAGCTTTTAAAAAAAGATCTTTTATAGTTCCTTTGTTTTAATATATTTTCAAATATGTTTTGTTTTAATATTTTTTAATGTCTGTTTTTATGATGCTTTATCGTGTTTTTACTGTTTTTGTTTGGTGCCCTGGGCTCTTAGTGGGAGGAAGGGGAGGATATAAATTTAATAAATAATAATTTGTGTGTGTGTCAAAAAAAGTAAAAATAATGTTTATTTTTAATCAGTACTGTGGTACATATAACATCTGATAGATCCATACTGCCAAGAAAGAGAGAGAGAGAGTAAAAACCTAGAGCTGTATTTACTACCATGTAGGTTTCAAAACTGAAGAAGATACCCAACTGTTGTACATATTGCCCCACTTCCAGCTTGCACACTACACAGATGACAAGTCTAGAGGTCATCACTCTGATTCCATCAGGATTCTGCCAGCATCTGATATTTTCTTATTAACACATGACTCATCTCAAAGGGCTCTTAACTCTTCCAAAACCCACTTCCTACATGCTAGTTCCTTTAACCCACTTCTTCCCCAAACATAAGGGGCCTTCTAATTCCCCTGGAAATGCTTCCCTCATTTCCATCTCAGCTGTTCTTCTCATTTGCATTCAGTGTGCAGCAGAGGCATCTTTGAAAAAAGAACATTAGTTTTTGGCAATGGAAAAGGATGATATGCGAAAAGCCAAAGATAATGAAGCACTAACTACAACGGACCATAACCAGCTGCCAGTTTGTCGAAATGACAACCGAACCGGCACCAGACTACAAACTACAGCCCTGCTGGAGATATATACTAGTAGCCGTGATTTTGTTTAATTCTGTTTTAAAGCTGCTCAACTTGGTGGCATATTGTAGTAGCATAATTTGACTATGAGCAGAGCTTGGAAGATTACATTACATGGCCCAAAAAGTAGTAATTACCATTACAATTACAATGGCTCTGAAAGTAACGGATTACTTTACTTTTTCTCAAAAGTAATCACTACAATTACATTTCAGTTACTTTAAAAAATGCCTAAAAGGTGCTGGCCTTGGCTGCTGCACATCTAAGTAGCCTAAAACAACATTAAAAATGTTTTTAATAATGTTTTTAACGCCTTTTTAAAGTTGTTTTTTAAAAATGTTTTTAACACTGTTTTGTTTTTATGTATTTTAAGATCTGTTTTTATGATGTTTTAAAGTATTTTTAGCACTTTGTTTGCCGCCCTGGGCTCCTGCTGGGAGGAAGAGCGGGATACAAATTAAATAATAAATAAATAAATAAAAATAAACACACATCCAGAGGTAGCAGAATAATTCTTTTTATCCGTAAGATAGCAATGGTGGTCTCTCCGCTGGTCAAGGAGGTGGGGAGGGAGGCAGAGGCACTACTCAGATCTTTGCACGTCAAACCAAGTGCAACCCCCCTCTCAGCCAGCAAGTATAATCTCTGTCACTTAACCACCTCCCGGACCCTGCCCTGTCCCCAACTAAGGGACACTCACCCAAGCAAACATTTTCCTCTGAGATGCAAAAAGTTAAAATACTGCAAATGCAGCACAGTAGCCAGAGAGGGTGGTGGAGGCTACTTTGTGTGCCAAGCGCAAACACAGTACTCTCTCTCTCTCTCTCTCTCTCTCTCTCTCTCTCTCTCTCTCTCTCTCTCTCTCTCAAACACACACACACACACATATGTCATCTTTCACCTCCACAGTTCTTTATCTTCATTCTGCTGCTGCCTCCTTCTCCTTTATCCATGTTCTTGCCCTCTGGCTCCTTTTTCCCTCCACTCCATTCTTCACCACCACCATCCATTTTTTAAAACTCATTGGACTCATTTTGTTCTCATATACACCACAACATTCTATTCTATAATAAGCTTGTGTCTAGAACAAGGTACCTTATAAACCCTTATCATACTTTATATTATAGAGGTTAAGAAAGGGCTTATAGAATAGTAGTGAGTGATGCACCAAGTTTTTACGAAAGTGGATTTTTGGCACAAAAGCTATCATTTGCCAACAGAGGGGAGAAGCATACCACAAACCCTGCTGATCATTGCCTCCTTTAAAGGGGCTCCTGCTTTTTTAAAAGAGGTGTTGCACAGAAGGATCCTCATCCATTCCCTTCTTTCTACAAAACTCAAGCCTAGAAATGGAGAGGGATGTGCTGATTTCTGCACTTCGTCTCCTTTAAAGTGACAACTGTTAATGTGGTCAATATGCATTCAGCTTCTACCTGCAACGTTCAGCTTCACTATGTGATCCATATATCTTTTAAAAATTAAACGCATTGTTCACCATGTAGCATGAGTACGTTATTTAGACCAGGGACAGCCAACATGGTGCCTTCCAGGTGATTTCTATGACATCTCCCATCATCATTGAGCATTGGTCATGCTAGCTGGGGCTGATGGGAGCTGTAGTGAACAACATCTTGAGGGCACCACATTGGTTGCCCATGATTTGGAAAATGGAAATGGACTGCCTCCAAGTTGATCCCGACTTATGGCGATCCTATGAATAGGGTTTTCATGGTAAGCGGTATTCAGAGGTGGTTTACCATTGCTTTCCTCTGAGGCTGAGAGGCAGTGACTGGCCCAAGGTCACCCAGTGAGCTTCATGCGTGGGGATTTGAACCCTGGTCTCCCAGGTTGTAGTCCAACACTCTAACCACTATACTACACTGGCTCTATTTTCTTAAACTGTGGCACTCAGAACTGCACACAGTACTCCAGGTGAGAATAGGTTGGTACCGTTACTTCTTGTGATCTGGATATTATTATTCTGTTGATGCAACCTAGAATTTCATTAGCCTTTTTAGCCACTGTGTTGCATTGCTGACTCATGTTTAGCTTGCAGTCTATTGAACCTCTCAATCCTTTTTCACATGTACTGCTGTAAAATTCATCCTGTATTTGTCCATCTAGTTTTTCCTGCCTAACCACAGAACTTTAGATTCATTTTGTTAGTTTTGAGCCAATTATTTATCCTGTCCAGATCATCCTGAATCTTGTTTCTATGTTCTAAGGTATTGGCTGCCCTACACAGTTTGGTGTCATCTGCACAGCCCACTCTCAATGCGGCTCGCACCCACCCAGACATCTTCTGTTGCTACCCTTCCCTGTATGGCCGAAAAAGATCCAGCCTGGAGAAAGGGGACTGAGTGGTCTTGTCAGGGGCAGATTTCAGGGGCAAGGTCCATGGCTCCACTCAGCAGAATGAGCAGGAAGGTCCCCATATAAAGCAAGCATAACTTATTATATTTTGAAACCAGTGGAAGTATCATTCAAAAAACTCTTCAGTAAATACCATGGAGTTTAAAGTCTAAAATTATCTAACTGGAGGGAGTAGGTATCAGATGGAGAACAACTACTTTTCACTGGGAAATTATGTTCTGTGAACAACTTTTCTCACAGGAGGTGATGGGGCTTGTAATTGGCTCCTTCTACTGTATTTATGTAATTCCTTATTGGCTTTCCAGTTTTGTTCTCCTACATTTTTCTCAACTCTGAAAAGTATGATCCTCCCCAAAACACAGATCTGTAACATACAGAAGTGTGTACATGCACGCGTGCATTCACACACACACAGACACACATGCATTTCCCCAAATTAATTACAAACTGAGATCTATCAGAAACATACATTTCCTGTCTGGGCAAAAGAAAATGAAAATATTTTCTTAGGGTATGCAATTTGTCTACTTCCTTTTTATCATAGGATTAATAATTGCAGGTAGTGGTATTAAACATTTCTGTTTCCTTTCAGGTTATTCTAGTGGGGTGTGTTGGTGTGTCAAGGCATTCACTAAAACATGTGTCTTCCCAGCAGCTGGCTTGCTGAAAATGATCCATAACAATTAGATCTGGGGTTGCAACAGCTATAATTTTGTTACATATTAATATTCACCCATCAGAAAGAGGTGAGTACCCCTTTCCTGCTTGGGCACAGAATAAACACTCTGGATTTATTTAGCTGGGCAAGTAAGAGGTGCATCAAAAAGATGAGCATCAATTACCACTTTTTCATAGTTTGTTTTGTCTGTTTTGTGCACAGCAAAACTCTTAAAGAAACAGGATTGAAACCAGGTACTGAGGTGATGGAGGCTGGAAGGATTGATTAGTAGGAAACTTCAAAAATAAGGGAATACTGTGGAACTGCATTGTCTCTTTAGTATCTGTGGATTTGGAATCTTTCAAAATGAGACATGCCTATCCTATTTTGTTAAGATTATATATATACATATATATTCTATTTGGATTATTAAGGGCTCATGCAGAGAGAGAGAGAGAGAGAGAGAGAGAGAGAGAGAGGAGGACAGGCACGCACGTGAGCATGGGGGGTTCATGGTGAACAAGGGTGAAGCAAAACACACACACACACAAACATTTATGAGGTTGGCGGACAGGCAGGCAAGAGCTAGCTGTGCCGTGTGTGTCTTCTGCTTGCGGAGTTAGGGAACAGGAGGGGAGGTCACCTGCCAGTGATAAAGACGGCGGCAGAGCCAACCAGCTGCAGCCACTAGGTCTTTGAGCAGAATGAGCGGGAGTGCAAGAGGCTCTAAGGGCAGAGAGCGCGGAGCAGGCGAAGAGGAGAGCAGCTAGCACATTGTCTCTGGTCCACTGTGTGGGCGGGGAGAGGCAAGGCTGTGGGAGAAGGAGAAGAAGAAGAGGAGGAGGAAGCAGCAGAAGGGAGGCTCTCAAGCAGAGTAGCAGACAGTAGTAAACTGAGGGGACAGGGCAGCAGAAAGGAAACAAATCAACCAAGATGGCGGCAGAGGCTTCAGTCCCTTACGGAAACCTCAGCTGCCATCTTGATTGATGGCAACCCTGTGTGCGCAGTGTGCACAGCCGCAAAGAACAGCAGAGAGAGGTAGGTGAAGCGGGGGGGATGGTGGTGGGTGGCGGGCAGCAGCGGTGGTGGCGGGTGGCTCAGAAGCTCTTGTCTTGCTATCTGCGGTGCGGCTTGTGCCACGGATCATGGAAGGGGAGTGGAGGGCCCCTCAGGGGCCCCCCAGGGGCTCATGTAGCTGTGGGGCCCTCAGGCCAGTGCCCAACCTGGCCGCCCTTTGGAACTGGCCCTGACCCTGTTGTATGGTGGTGGTAGGGATTCTAGGCTGTATCTGTGGAAAATGATAAGAGTGTAACTAATCATTTTCATCGTTTCAGCATTAGATTACTTTGCTTGATCGGAAATTTCTCCTGTGTCATCACATGAGCTTTCTGATTTATAGTTTATCTTCATGTAGGCCACATAAGAGATCCCCTAATGAGATGGTAATAAATTCAGAGATCCTTGAACGGTGAATGATGTTCGTTGTAGATTTCAGGAGATAGCTGACAAGAGCAGATTACTTTGCTTTTCTTATTTACAGTTGTACAGATACATCGTGAACTGGTAGCTAGTCAAAATTAATTTTCATAATCCTTATGGAACCCATGAGACCTAAGAAAAAAGAAATGATTGCAAATCAAATGTAAATAAACGTTTCTAATGAGTTGGTAAATTGCCTGCTTTTCTCTTAGATATCAGACCACCAGTACTTTGTCTTTTAAGTGCTTGCTGGGCTGTTGTTGTTGAAAGAATCCAGTATGAACACACAGCCCTGTTACTACTAATCTGTCTCCTTCCATGCTTCTGCGTCTAATAATAATAATAATAATAATAATAATAATAATAATAATAATAATAATAATAATAATAATAATAATAATAATAATAATAATAATTTAATTTCTTCGTCGCCTATCTGGCCGATGGCCACTCTAGGCGACTTACAAAATTATTAAAATACAATTAATAAATTACAGTAATACAATAAAAACAATAGATCTGCAACGACAATATTAAAACTGGGTAGGAGGCATTACAATTATATCAATTAACCCTCCCTGGATACCCCGAAGGCCTGCTGAAAAAGCCAGGTCTTTAAGGCTTTCCGAAATACATTTAGGGAAGAGGCATGCCGGAGATCTTGTGGGAGGGAGTTCCAAAGAGTGGGGGCCACCACTGAGAATGCCCTCTCTCTTGTACCCACCAGTCTGGCTGTTTTTGTTGGCGGGATTGAGAGAAGGCCCTGTGTGGCCGATCTTGTCGGGCGGCATAATTGGTGGCGTTGAAGGCTCTCCGTGAGATAAACTGGGCCGAAACCGTATAGGGATTTAAAGGTCAATACCAACACCTTGAATTGGGCCCAGAAAACAACTGGAAGCCAGTGTCGGTCGAACAACACTGGTGTGATGTGATCTCGGCGGCGACTATTCGTAAGTAGTCGAGCCGCTGCATTTTGTATCAGTTGTAATTTCCGGACCGTTTTCAAGGGTAACCCCACGTACAGCGCATTACAGTAGTCCAAACGAGAGGTGATCAGGGCGTGTACCACCAGTGGGAGCTGATGAACAGGAAGGTAGGGTTGCAGCCTTCGTATGAGGTGTAGTTGGTACCAGGCTGCCCGGCTCACTGCCGAAATCTGAGCCTCCATGGACAGCCTGGAATCAAGCACAACCCCAAGGCTGCGGACCTGGTCCTTTAGGGGTAAACTCACCCCATTGAACTTCAGGTCGATGTCACCCAACCTTCTCTTGTCCCCCACAAGTAGTACCTCAGTTTTATCAGGGTTCAACTTCAGCTTGTTCCTTCCCATCCATCCACTCACGGATTCCAGGCAGTTGGACAAGGTCTCCACAGCCAACTCTGGTGAAGATTTAAACGAGAGATAGAGCTGAGTGTCATCTGCATATTGATGACACTGCAGCCCAAATCTCCTGATGATTGCTCCCAGCGGCTTCATATAGATGTTAAATAGCATGGGAGAGAGGATAGAGCCCTGTGGCACACCACAATTGAGAGGCCAAGGGTCTAGCCAAAATCAAAGTCCATTTGCATTTCATGCTTTATTATTGAAGAAGGTCTCTACTCAGGTCTGCTCAAAATTTCCATAACATTTTAATGAATCTAGGGTTTATATTAAAGTGTTCACAAGATGACAAGTTATGATCAGTAGATCTCTTTGGATGAGGATGGCCACAGAAACTCAAATTTATCAATACTAGCAGGAGGTCTTGGTATCCAACTGTTTCATTAATCAGCTTCTCTTCAGATGTACACTGGATTTTAATTTTAAAGATAGTTCCCTCCCCCCCTGCAAATTCCATCAGCCTGATGCCTACTAGCATGCAAATCCACAATTTCTGACAATGCAAAAGATGGAAGAAGGGTAAAGGCAAGTTTTTGACAATGCACTTGGTCCATGAATGTTTTTTAATGTCAGTATTATGCATTCTCGATTTCCTTCTCAGGATCAGTGAGTATTGATTGGTGAATCCTCTCAGAGTCTCCTTAAATTAGCTTTGGATTTTTTCCATCTTTTCCCAACAGAAATTGGGAACAGGTTGAAAAATCCTAAACCAGTTTGATTGGCTTGGTGAAGTTTTACCCACACTGTCTTCACAACAGCCTACCTGAGAAAAGCCCTGTTGGGTGAGACAGAAGGCCTTTTGTTGTCCATCATTCTGTGCTCATAGTGCCCAACCAGATGCCTCTGCAGTGACTCCTGTCAAAGCCATACCCAGCGCCCACAAAAATACTTTCCCTTACCTGGACTTCCCATTGCTAGCACTTGGATTTTGATCCAATCAGAGAGAGGAAATTTGGGGAGTTGGGACATTTGTCTTCCATATTGAGGAGGGGGTTAATTTCTGAGCCACCCTTGGATGAATTCCTGTAACATTCCTACTGCTGAAGTAGCAATGGAGGGACTCTGGTTCAATGACAAAGCATGTGCTTTACATGCTTAGCATGCATGCATGAAGTACCAGGCTCATTCTCTGAACATTAAAAGCATATTGGATGCTGGTATGGGAAAGACTTCTACTTGGCTGTTACAGAATCACTGCCCATATGACTTGGCAATACTAGGCTAGGTTGTTTTATTCAGGAGGGGCACTGGTACAGAGATTTGGCATATTGGGATCTCTATCAGAACCTTAAGTCCATGATGTATGTATGATGTTCAACTCAAACACAATGTAAAGGAGTACTTCAATATATGTACAGAGGACATCATCATCACCGTTAAGACTTCTCAGGCATTCATGAAAAAGTAATTGACCTCTGCAGATTTAATGTAGCCATTTGAACAGCACTGATGTCAGCTTCATTCTTCATTCTTCTTCATTCTGAATACAGTCTAGATGTAGACAAGCACTGCACACTGTTAACACACTCAGTTCTACTACTGTGCTACTGTGAAAATAGAGCAGTGATTGGTAAACAACCATGGTTTAAGAAAGAAATTGAAACTGAGGAAGAAGAGAAGTTGGGAGAAAGACTTGTAGGCTTTTCCATTTGTAGTGTATATCCTTTTATCACTCCCACTAATCTTATTCCCTCCCCCCTCTTATCCAATCCCCTTATCTCAAGGTGACTCTTGAATCTTATCCTCTGTTCTATTTAATAGCTAGCACAGGACTTCAAGTAATAATGGTGCCAAACCAGAAATGACTGCTTTTCTGAACGATCTGTGTAGGGCTGAATGGGGACAGGTGAGCTAATGAAGTGAAAGTATATGATAAATATCATCCATCTCTTTGGAAAGCTACTGAGGTAGGACCATTCTGCTTTTATCAAATGCTAGCATTGGGACTGGTGGAAATTTCTGTAGTTCTTTTGTTCTATCATAGACTCCTGTTTTAAGTCCAGTAATAACATGTTTTTATTTATAGTTCTTCCAGTGGTGGTTAATTCTACCACAGTCTGACATTCACTGAGTCGTGACATCAAAAGCTCCACTGTCGATTCTGGTTCCATCCTTCCCGTTCCCTCACTTGAATGCTACATAGAACGCATCATTTGTGAAACTTACATTGATCCAGCAAATACCATCCAGCACAAATTATTACTGGCTCCAAGCTCCATAGAATATCATCCTGAATTAGGGTTGCCAGATCTCCGGTTTTCAGCCGGAGTCTTCGGCAAAAGGGGTCCGTCTCTGGTCTCCGGCCATGCTCACATCAAACAGGTGGATCTTCGGCTTTTCAGTGGCCCCCTCAGCCACGCATGCGTGATTGACACACGCATACGTTGAAGGCTCTGGCTGGCCGCCTTCCCGCCCCTTTCTCAGTCAGCCGGGGACTGCAGACACAGGAGGACGAAGCGGCTGCCAGCAGGTGCCTCAAGACTCGAGCTGCCGCCGCTGCCGCCATCGTTCCTGCGCCTGAGTGAGGCCACTCTCCTGGCCTGTGGCTGCCGTGTGCGTGCCTTCGTCCAGCCGCAGCCCAGCACGTCTAGCTAGGGACCCCCCCAGCAGCAGCCCCTGCCTGCTGCCAAGCGGCACACAGCCACAGCTGCAGCAGCAGCCCTGCCACCCACACAGCCGCAGGTGAGGGTCCTGGAGTGGAGCCCGCAGCCGCCTGGCCTGGGGCCAGAGCTGCTGCCGTCGCTGTTCCTATGCCTGAGCGAGGCCAGCCTCCTGGCCCGCATCTGCCACGTGGGCGCCTTCGTCCAGCTGCCGCCCCTGCAGGGACCCCCCCAGCAGCAGCCCCCACAGGAGCAGTTGCTAGGAGATGGCATCCGAGCGGCCTGGCAGCCTCAGCAGCAGCTGTGAAGAGGTGGTGGCAGTGGAGGCCAGGCTGGGCCGGCTCCTTCTTAGCCCCGGAGCTGGTTCCCCTGCTCCGGAAAGGATGCCCGGCCGCTTCACCCCTCATGCTGTGGGCACCGCTGGGCGGGAGCGGCCACGATGGGGCTCAGCAGTCTCTGCCTGGGGGCAACCTAACAGCCCATTTTAGGAATTTGTATGAAGAAAAAGGAAAGGACAAAAGTAAGGTGCAGAATCATGCATGGAAAAATAAGTTTTAAGTCTATCCCACTGCGGCTATTTCCAAACAAGCCTTTGGTCTCCTCCCCTGTAACATAGCAGCGTTGCTGGTCAGACAGAGGTTGAGGGACAAAGACTGTTGGCAAGAGACATCTTTTCAAAGTTCTTGATCCAGGTGGGTTTTGACTGACAGATGGTTCTGAACCAGCCACTCACAAGACAGTCATGCCCATCAGGGAGAGGTGCTTGACACTTGTTGGGAGATTGGCAATTGCTTGGAGCAATTTCCCCCTTCCTTGCTAGGTAGAACCCATTCTGCACTGAGTGTATTGAAGGGAGGCATGACTTCTCCGCTTATATGTGATGGAGTAATTTTGATGCATGATTTTAGTACATGAAAAAAGTTTTAAAATATAAAATAAAATCAATAATTTTAAAAACACTTAATTGTCTTTTAAATTACTGATTTTATTTTATATTTTAAACCTTTGTTCATTTAATTTGTTTTTAATGTTTTTATTGGTATTTTTAATGAATATTTTAGACTGTCTACTGTAAACTACTTAGAGGTCTTGTTCTCTAAGCAGTATATAAATTTTGTCAAATAAAATAAATGGAAGCCCAGAAAGACCTGGTCATCCTAAAGTCACAAGCTGGCACAGGGCAGGACTGCCTTACAGCATGTTCCATACATTCCTTGTGCATTCTGTTAAAAAGGTATTTCCTGAACTTAACTGCATATCCAGCTTCTTTAGGTGACTTCAAGTTTTAGTGTTTGAGACGGCTTGTCCACTATTACCAAATCCTCTCCAAAGTATTAATCCAACAGGTGAGTGGAGGGGAAAGGAGAGTTGATGGGTACATTCTAGCATATTCTCTGTTTATGTGTTGCAACATTTAGGTTCAACTGGCATGACCAGCAGCAGCCCACATTTAGACTGAGACCCAGAATTTGTGCTCACAATCCTTTGCGATACATGGAAAAATTTAGTGACAGATTTACAAGGGCTGTTGTTGTTATGTGCCTTCAAGTCGATTACGACTTATGGCCACCCTATGAATGAGTGACCTCCAATAGCATCTGTCATGAACTACCCTGTTCAGATCTTGTAAGTTCAGGTCTGTGGCTTCCTTTATGGAATCAATCCATCTCTTCTTTGGCCTTCCTCTTTTTCTACCCCCTTCTGTTTTTCCCAGCTTTACTGTCTTTTCTAGTGAATCATGTCTTCTCATTATGTGTCCAAAGTATGATAACCTCACTTTCATCATTTTAGCTTCTAGTGATAGTTCTGGTTTAATTTGTTTAACATGGCTGCAACCATATCTACTCAGAAGTAAGTCCTATTGAGTTCTATGGGGCTTAGTTCCTTAATAAGCATGTTTACAGTTGCTGCCTTCAGGGGCATCCATCTGTGCTCCCATCTAACATCTCTGCAACACTAAGCTCCTTTCTTCCAATAATGGCCTGGCCTGAGGGCACGTAAACCCTTCTTGCCAGAAGCAAGTAAGCTAGATTAAATGTTCCCTAAAGGCCTTGAACTGTGACCTGGCAGACCAGGGTTTGAATCTCCACACAGCCATGAAGCTCACTGGGTGACCTTGGGCCAGTCACTGCCTCTCAGACTCAGAGGAAGGCAATAGTAAACCACCTCTGTCTGAATACTGCTTACCATGAAGACCCTATCTGGGATCAACTTGAAGGCAGTCCATTTCCATTTTGCATCACCCTAAGCTTGTGAGAAAGAATGACCTTGTGACTTCAGATGGACCTAGGAACACCCTATTTTAGGTAAGATTTCTATTTTAATCTCCAATCAGAGAATTTTTTTTTGAATGGTATGCTCCAAGCAACTGTGGTTGATACAATGTATCATGCTTAATGACATCACTAGGGCCCACCCAGTGACGTCACTAGGGCCCGCCCCATGACATCACTAGGGCCCGCCCCCATTTTTTCAGGGTTTTGGATGGTTCCGACCTGGCAACCCTATCCTGAATATCATCCTAAAATTACAGTCTGCTGCAGGAGAGAGAGAGAGACTAGAACTCTTATCCCAGTAAGTGCCAGCCCTACAAAAGTATCCTTAATGCACTACATTCAGGAGATCCCACCTTTTCTACTCTACAGGCGAGAAAGGCCTGTGTGAGGTTGCCTCCTCACAGCGAGAAGGGCCTGTGGAGCCACCGGTAGGAAAGGCGCCTTTCTTGCCGCCACCACCGCAGTAATAGGTGAACAACAACATGATTGGGATCATGGCAGTGGTGACAGTGGCTGCTGCTTCCACCCACCTGCCCCATCCCTGACAGAAGATGCTACCGACGCGGCACCCACTCACCCACCCTGTTCCTGACAGAAGATGCTACTGATGCGGTGGCATGGAAGCAGATCGGGAGAGACTGGAGAACAATGCAGTTTGGACCCTCACTTCGGCTGAGCAGCAGCCACCTCCTGCTTGTTGTCGAAGCAGCGTTGTTCCAGAAAAGGAGCCGGCTGAGGGGCACCTGAAGGCCGACTTGGCTCTGGCTGCCGTGGTTCCATTTTCTGAGGGGCGTTTTCCTCACAGAGAAGGGGGACATGAGAGAAATCAACCCACAAAAACACCATCCCAACACATGAAAGGAGACAACAACAACAACAATCCTCAATCTGCTCCCCACGCTTGCCCTTGCCGCCTATTGCCCCAGCGCCACCAAAGAGCTTCTTCGCTCAGCGGACTCACAAGCAGGACTTTCCCAGAGATGCATCGGTGTCTTTGGTCATCTCGATGCCGCTGCTTGAGATCAGGCCCACCGGGAAGAGCTACGGGGGGCAGCTGGTGAAGACTAAAAAGCGCCTCCCAAGCTTCCAGCTGGGCCGGCCCAAGAAGAAGGGCTCCCTCTTGGGAGGCCCCTGCTTTGAAGAGAGGACTTTTTGCTGCTAAAAGAAGTGAGTCTGTGAATAACATCATGGGTGGGGTGTTTCTAGGAGCCAAGCTGAAATTGTCTTAATTTTCTTTTATTTTTGCTGTATTGCCAAGTGGTGTAAGGTGACCTGTTTAAGATTGTAATGTTATATTTGTAGTATTGAAATGGTTTTTGTGTTGCTGTGACATTTGTTGTTTTATTCCTGCTGTTGTATTTTTTTATTATGAAATTGTTTTTGTAATTGTTGTTTGCTTTTGTTGTAAGCCACTTCGAGTACAGGTTTTTTTTCTTTGGAAGTCGCTTTGAGTTCCTTTTTGGGAAAAAAAGCGACTATTATTATTATTATTTGGGGAACTGGAGAGTGAGAAAATGAACTTTAAGCTTGGTGGTGGTTGTTCCCCATTTTCAGATGAATAGAGTGACCAATAGAGTGACCAATGGAAAGGAAGTTTGAACAGGCTATCACAGTACCTGGCAGTGACAGCAGTGGCAGTAAAAGTTGTCTAACTTCCAAGATCAGCTTCACTGGAGCAGATATTTGCATGGAACTAATTTTGCCTTGCTGACACCTGCTGCCATCAACGGTTGATGTTATACAGCCACAACAATGACTGTATACTATAGCCAGCATGGATTTTTCACATTCTGCAATGAAAATACCCCCATGCCATTCTGCTGCTTCCCATAAGCTCATTTCAAAACAAAACCTTACAATATAGTCCTGAAATCAGAAACACTTCCTTAACTTCTAAGTTTTCATGGTGATACACAAAACACTCAGAGAGAAATGAGAGTTCAAAGTGTACAAAGTGTACAAGGTGTCAGTGGTCTCATAATTTGTTGAAATTAGTTAAAAATCAGCCATGTTCATACAGTACCTGCAATCCTATTACTGACCTTGCCCCATACTCTGACCTTCATCTTCTGCAGTTTAAAAGTTTTAAAAAATGCCTCTCTGGTTTTTAATTAATTTAAGAATTTTAACATCAAAGTCTATGATAGCACAAGACATAAGAACATAAGAACATAAGAAGAGCCTGCTGGATCAGGCCAGTGGCCCATCTAGTCCAGCATCCTGTTCTCACAGTGGCCAACCAGGTGCCTGGGGGAAGCCCGCAAGCAGGACCCGAGTGCAAGAACACTCTCCCCTCCTGAGGCTTCCGGCAACTGGTTTTCAGAAGCATGCTGCCTCTGACTAGGGTGGCAGAGCACAGCCATCACGACTATTAGCCATTGATAGCCCTGTCCTCCATGAATTTGTCTAATCTTCTTTTAAAGCCGTCCAAGCTGGTGGCCATTACTGCATCTTGTGGGAGCAAATTCCATAGTTTAACTATGCGCTGAGTAAAGAAGTACTTCCTTTGGTCTGTCCTGAATCTTCCAACATTCAGCTTCTTTGAATGTCCACGAGTTCTAGTATTATGAGAGAGGGAGAAGAACTTTTCTCCATCCACTTTCTCAATGCCATGCATAATTTTATACACTTCTATCATGTCTTCTCTGACCCGCCTTTTCTCTAAACTAAAAAGCCCCAAATGCTGCAACCTTTCCTCGTAAGGGAGTCGCTCCATCCCCTTGATCATTCTGGTTGCCCTCTTCTGAACCTTTTCCAACTCTAGAATATCCTTTTTGAGATGAGGCGACCAGAACTGTACACAGTATTCCAAATGCGGCCGCACCATAGATTTATACAATGGCATTATGATATCGGCTGTTTTATTTTCAATACCTTTCCTAATTATTGCTAGCATGGAATTTGCCTTTTTCACAGCTGCCGCACACTGGGTCGACATTTTCATCGTGCTGCCACTACAACCCTGAGGTCTCTCTCCTGGTCGGTCACCGCCAGTTCAGACCCCATGAGCGTATATGTGAAATTCAGATTTTTTGCTCCAATATGCATAATTTTACACTTGTTTATATTGAATTGCATTTGCCATTTTTCCGCCCATTCACTCAGTTTGGAGAGATCTTTTTGGAGCTCTTCACAATCCCTTTTTGTTTTAACAACCCTGAACAATTTAGTGTCGTCAGCAAACTTGGCCACTTCACTGCTCACTCCTAATTCTAGGTCATTAATGAACAAGTTGAAAAGTACAGGTCCCAATACCGATCCTTGAGGGACTCCACTTTCTACAGCCCTCCATTGGGAGAACTGTCCGTTTATTCCTGCTCTCTGCTTCTTAACCAATTCCTTATCCACAAGAGGACCTCTCCTCTTATTCCATGACTGCTAAGCTTCCTCAGAAGTCTTTGGTGAGGTACCTTGTCAAACGCTTTTTGAAAGTCTAAGTACACTATGTCCACTGGATCACCTCTATCTATATGCTTGTTGACACTCTTAAAGAATTCTAATAGGTTACTGAGACAGGACTTTCCCTTGCAGAAGCCATGCTGGCTCTGCTTCAGCAAGGCTTGTTCTTCTATGTGCTTAGTTAATCTAGCTTTAATAATACTTTCTACCAGTTTTCCAGGGACAGAAGTTAAGCTAACTGGCCTGTAATTTCCGGGATCCCCTCTGGATCCCTTTTTGAAGATTGGCGTTACATTTGCCACTTTCCAGTCCTCAGGCACGGAGGAGGACCCGAGGGACAAGTTACATATTTTAGTTAGCAGATCAGCAATTTCACCTTTGAGTTCTTTGAGAACTCTCGGGTGGATGCCATCCGGGCCCGGTGATTTGTCAGTTTTTATATTGTCCATTAAGCCTAGAACTTCCTCTCTCGTTACCACTATTTGTCTCAGTTCCTCAGAATCCCTTCCTGCAAATGTTAGTTCAGGTTTAGGGATCTGCCCTATATCTTCCACTGTGAAGACAGATGCAAAGAATTCATTTAGCTTCTCTGCAATCTCCTTATCGTTCTTTAGTACACCTTTGACTCCCTTATCATCCAAGGGTCCAATCGCCTCCCTAGATGGTCTCCTGCTTTGAATGTATTTATAGAATTTTTTGTTGTTGGTTTTTATGTTCTTAGCAATGTGCTCCTCAAATTCTTTTTTAGCATCCCTTATTGTCTTCTTGCATTTCTTTTGCCAGAGTTTGTGTTCTTTTTTATTTTCTTCATTTGGACAAGACTTCCATTTTCTGAAGGAAGACTTTTTGCCTCTAAGAGCTTCCTTGACTTTGCTCGTTAACCATGCTGGCATCTTCTTGGCCCTGGCGGTACCTTTTCTGATCTGCGGTATGCACTCCAGTTGAGCTTCTAATATAGTGTTTTTAAACAACTTCCAAGCATTTTCGAGTGATGTGACCCTCTGGACTTTGTTTTTCAGCTTTCTTTTTACCAATCCCCTCATTTTTGTGAAGTTTCCTCTTTTGAAGTCAAATGTGACCGTGTTGGATTTTCTTGGCAATTGGCCATTTACATGTATGTTTAATTTAATAGCACTGTGGTCACTGCTCCCAATCGGTTCAACAACACTTACATCTCGCACCAGGTCCCGGTCCCCACTGAGGATTAAGTCCAGGGTTGCCATCCCTCTGGTCGGTTCCATGACCAACTGGTCTAGGGAATAGTCATTTAGAATATCTAGAAACTTTGCTTCTTTGTCATGACTGGAACACATATGCGGCCAGTCTATGTCCGGGTAGTTGAAGTCACCCATTACTACCACATTTCCTAGTTTGGATGCTTCCTCAATTTCATATCTCATCTCAAGGTCTCCCTGAGCACTTTGATCAGGGGGACGATAGATCGTTCCCAGTATTAAGTCCCTCCTGGGGCATGGTATCACCACCCACAACGATTCTGTAGAGGAGTCTGCCTCTTTTGGGGTTTCGAGCTTGCTGGATTCAATGCCTTCTTTCACGTATAGAGCGACTCCGCCACCAATACGTCCTTCTCTGTCCTTCCGATATAGTTTATATCCAGGGATAACCGTATCCCACTGTTTTTCTCCATTCCACCAGGTCTCCGTTATGCTCACTATATCAATGCTCTCCTCTAAGACCAAGCACTCCAGTTCTCCCATCTTGGTTCGGAGGCTCCTAGCATTAGCGTACAGGCACTTGTAAGCAGTGTCTCTCTTCAAGTGTCTTTGGCACTTGTGGTTTGGCCTGTGGTAATTTTGCTCTTCTGAATTTATATCCTGTGCCCCTGCTCTCACAATGCCTACTTCTAGGCCTACCCCTTTTAAAATTTCATCATTTCTTTGGTTTTTATCCCAGGGGGGAGGTTTATTCCGAACCAGACCTTTCTCAGCTCCTGTCGGGTTTCCCCCCTCAGTCAGTTTAAAAGCTGCTCTGCTACCTTTTTAATTTTAAGTGCCAGCAGTCTGGTTCCATTCTGGTTCAAGTGGAGCCCGTCCCTTTTGCACAGGCCCGGCTTGTCCCAAAATGTTCCCCAGTGCCTAACAAATCTAAACTCTTCCACCCGACATGCTCAGTAAGGACCAACCGTCAGTGTTCTAAAAGCCAGACTAACAGCTGTTTGGCTTAGCTAATCATGAGGTCACACCCACACCAGACATTGAGTCCACTTTAAACAGTCAATTGCTTCCCACAAAGAATCCTGGGAAGTGTAGTTTGTGAAGGGTGCTGAGAGATATCAGAAGACTCCTATTCCCTTGACAGAGCTCCAGTGGCCAGAGTGGTTTAACAGTCAGCCCCTCTGACTGAAGCTCTGTGAAGGTGTCTCCAAGTAACCCTCAGCATCCTTCACAAACTACACCTCCCAGGGTCCTTTGGAGAAAGCCATGACTGTTTAAACTGAAATAAATGTCTGGTGTGGATGTGGCCAGGGACAGCTTTAAATCCTTTAAATCAGTTTTAAATCATTCCAAGCTATACAGCAAGTGGATTGGACTGTGAAAGACCAACCCAAATTGTGTTTGCGTTTTGACAAATTTGTAGGGCAGTACAATATCTCAGAGAGGAGGTCAGGCCTCCTGCTCCCTTGGTGCATTCACTATAGCTGCCCAATTTCCTTGCTTTTTAAAGTTTGATAGAAATATCTGTTGGCTATAGGTACATTCTTAAACTACAAGGGTTTTTTCCTATTAGTGAATGAGTCTTGAATTACGTATACAGAAGCGATCTGTAAAGCATGCCAGTGCCGTAGGAGACTGGAGCCCACACAGAGTTTCACCAAGATAGGGGCTGCTGAACCTCCTAAACTGAGGGCAGAAGCTGCCACTGACTCCTTCCACTGTGAGCATAAATCTTACATTAAAAAGCTAAGACTTCATTAATATTTTATGGTGTGAATTAACTCATAAAGTGAAATGGAATCCTGTCTATCAACATTCATGAGAAATATGGTTTTGAATCTTGCAGCCCCTCTATGAAAGTGAACATTCTAATCCATGAGGCACTTGCCACAACCTTGTTAAAGTTAAAAATTGCAGACGTTCCAGGAGAATCTCTAATGCTGCAATGATATTAAAGTTCAGTTATCATTCAGGTGTATTTTTAGTTTCATTGAAAATAAAAATTACCAGTTACAGAGATTAAAAATATATAATAAAAATGGCTCTGAACTCTTTGGTGTGCTAAGAGAAGAACTGTATCATGAGACACTGCTTCAAATACTCATGGGGTAGCAGTTGTGCTTCCGCAAGAACACCGCTGCAGTTATGGGAAAATGACTGAGAATTACTGTGTTTGGCTTTGTCTCATTCACACCTGGCATACTTCTTGGGGGTGGCATTCAAGGAGCCAGTTCTTCCGATTATATTTTGCATTTTGTAGTCTAGAGGGGTCTAACATGGGCTGTATTCCAACATCTTCACCCTTTTGTCATGCTAAACAAGTCATCTCCAGCCTGTCAGTGTTTTGTGGGAGGTGTTCAAGCACATAGGTTTATGCAATTATAGTGAGTTAAAACACTCTATTGATCTGTCACCACAAATCCACTATTTCTGCTAGACAAACTCAATTTAGATTACACTGGTTAAAAACTGATCAGCGTCACAAAGGCAAGACCATTGTTTTGTCCCTGTCCTCTATTCTAGAATTATGTCAAGTTACTGCCCTGCAAGAATTTATAAAGATCAGTGTGTGTGTGTTATCCTGGTTATTTGTTTTCTCATGCTGACACCAATCCTTTTACATGTTATCAGTTTTGGTCAGTTGCCAAGATGGCCCTAGGCTGGCTTGGGGCTGAATTCTAGTTCTTTTGGCACCCACTCTTTTCAGATTGGGGCAGTGTCTACAGCCTCTTGCTTGGGATTCTCTGATAAGGGCATTAAGGTGGGCAGATGGTGTTCTCAGGTCTTTAAGCCCTATGTCCAGCCTCTGGAAGGGAGTGGGATAGGTCATTCTTAATCATTGTTACAGTTGTATTTTGTTTTGACAGATTGTTGGACTGGATTGGAGCAGGGTTACATCTTTGTTTGTGGCTATAGCTGGTCACAGGGCAACAAGATCACAATTTGGGACCCAGCTGGTCCTTAGTCAGTGGGCTACCATGCAGTGGCTGGGTCAACATGGGATACACTGGGATAGATTGCTTCTAGCCCAGTTTCAGCAAGGTTTAGTGTGACCCCCACCTTGCATGTTCTGGTTATTCATCTGGCAGGCAATGACTTCGGCCTTTCAAAGGCCAAGACTTTGAGCCTGCAGGCCTCCAGCGATTTTGTTACTATCAAGTAATGTTTGCCTTTTGTTCAAATATTTTGGTCTGACATTCTTCCCCGCAGACTTTTGAACTGCAAAGGGGATCCTAGGACTATTAATAGGGCTAGGAAGAAAGTCAACAGGTAGATTAGGTTGGCACTGCAGGACTTTGAGTGTTAGTTATTCCTCACCCCAAGGTCCAACAGGCCAGGGCTGAACTATACAGGTTTGATGGGAGATCTTACAGACGATGGTAATGACCTGCAAATGGGTCTACAAGACTGCTGTTCTTGGCAGTGGGCAATACAGTAGTGGCAAATTTAGAAGTCGAAGGTCCCTTCATGAGTCATTGGGATTGGCCTCACAGGCCAAATTTGACACATGGGGGCATCCACCTGTCAATCACATGACATCATTATCCAACCCCCTTATCAAAATTTATAATTAAGAACAACCTAAAAACACCTTTGGGTGTGGCCAAGGAAAGGAAAGTAAGCTGTACAGCTGTGCCCCATTTTCATTGGCAAGGGTTGTCCCCTGTTGGCTGCAGGGTTGGTCTGGTCTGGTCTGAAGGCACATGAGGCCACCATCTTGCTGAAGTTAAGCAGATCTGGGTCTGGTCAGTGTCTGGATGGGAACCACAAGAATATCACCTTAGGTTCTATGATGAAAGAAAGGTGGAGCATAAATGTAAATAAATAAATAAAGTTAGTTCCCCCACTAATAGTATTCCTGCTGCAGGTGGTTTGTGTTTACACAAAGTACTGTTTAAGCTCAGTAATATAATGTTGAGGAAGAAATCATTTTTCAGCTGCTATGCTCTGTGAGGAAATCCAGCATAAATGTTTCCATCACGTAGTTCAATTGCAAATGTTATGTCTAATTGTATAAAGAAGAAAGAAAATGGAGGCATATGATAATTGCATCACAATAATAGGCATTTACTTAATGTGCAGAGCTTCTCAGGGTTCTTTTTCAAGATATACCCCATATTTTACTTGATTATTTTTATTGGAGATGAGCACTGGTGTCAGCCTTGTATCCAAAGACTGTGACCAAGACAGGTTGGGTCGAGTGTAAGGAAGCATCACGAAAGAGCAAAAACCTAAATACAAGGAGTCTTAATTTGTTTATACGTTTAAAAGTATTGATGTATAAAAATTAATTTATGTAAAATTAAAAAGTGCCAATTACCCACAACAAAATACTTTATTGTTCCAGCAGGCCTTTTAAGGTATGTTCAGTTTTAACGTTTGGTTTTATGATAAATTTTTTATGGTTTGACTGCTTAATTCTCTCTCTCTCTCTCTCTCTCTCTCTCTCTCTCCCTCTCACTCACTCACTCACTCACTCTCTCTCTCTCTCTCTCAGTGCACACCACTTAGAAATGTGAATTAACCACTATATAAATTCTTAAATAAATAAATATTGTCCAGCTTCCCAGTATATCTGGGCTCATTTGCCAGAGTATTAGACAACAATCTAATGCTAGTGACAGACTTGAGAGCTGCCCTGGGCAAGGTGTCCCGTTCCCCCCAAGTAGATTTATTAGGCAGCCATCCACTGTGTAATGGCTGGTCCCTCCCCAGTTTTTCTAAGAGACAGTCTTTACATCAATGTGCACTTTTGATTCATTGTGATTACTTTGCCCGTAATATTGTAGCTTATATGCCTTAATTGTGGATGATGCTCCATAAACATTCCACAGTGTTCTCTTTTGGTACCAAGATAAAACACTGGATTTGACAATCATTATGGATGATTCTGACCCAACAATTTGAGGTAATGAAACGTAATTGAATACAATTGTTAGATATGTGTATATGGATTTTGGAACATAGGAAGCCATCTTAAACCAAACTGGGCAAGCGGTACATCTAGCCCAGCATTGTTTACATAGACTGGCAGTGGCTCTCCAGGGTTTCACACAGGGGTCTTTTCCTACCTGAATGCCAGGGATTGTACCCAGGACCTCCTGCATGCAAGGAATATTCTCCCCTACTTAGCTATGGTCCTTCCCACATGATTTTCCACTGAATACAAAGACATGTCCCTAGTTTCTGTCAACCAACCCTTTTATAGGATTGGTTTCGCTTTTTTATTGGTAAAAGTTTCTAGGAAAAACTTTGATGTGTGCCCCTCCCCCCCATTTCTGAACAAGAAAGGCAGTAAACACACTCATGGACAGAGTATGAGCTTAAAAAACCCCTATGATTTAAGGAAACAAGGGAGGGAGAATTAGAAAATGAAATAACTCCCATTGCCCCATATATTATGTTTTATGATATGGTGGCACTTTCACTGTTATGCATGGGCACACTTCCATGTAAATTTGGGTTGTTTGACTATTGTTTATGCCTAAGCAGCAAGCAAGGGTTTTTGCCCATAAAAAGTACCTTAAACTGTTTTTGCATATTCCACAAGCACTTCCCACAGAGCTTTTAGTAATAAAATACTGAGTTAAAGGTTACAGGAGTGACAATAAATCTGTGTTAATGCTTTATTCTGTGTTCTGTACTATCAGGGCCCCTAGGCAACAAGTTTGTTAGTACGAATAATAGTGAATAGCTGCATATTCTCATATCATTAGAAATGTTCAAGAAGTGGCATAATACGATCATCTGGTTACTATAGCAGCTTTTGAATAAAGTTATGATGCATCATTTTAAAGAATTGTCTTCATATATATAGGTACTAAAGCTGAACAAAGCCTCCCCCACCCTCAGTTTTGCTGATAGGCACCATGAATCTGTGAAGACAACTAAGGGGTGCTTCTTCAGCTTGGTTATGATCACCTTGTCTGTTTCCACTGAGCACATATTATTGACTTACATGGCCTTAAGGTGAGAGATGTTTCCAAACTTTTTCTTTAAGTTGTCTCCAAGAGTGCTGTCTTTGTTTTGTAACTTTCCCTCAGTAATTAAGAACTCAAGAATCTAGAAAAAAGGGTCATAGTTCTGTACCAACGCATGGTTGCTGTTATTTAAATTGCACTGCCAGTGTGTGTGGTACACATTTGGAACACGCCACCCGTGTTTCCCAATTCCTTGTTTGTTTTGAAACATTGAAAGATCAGTTGGTGTTTTTAAGATTCTTTTAGTTCCTTTTGTTAATGGTCTTATGTTTGTGATTGCCTGATTTACATTTACAGTCAGACATCACAACATAGCATTGTTCTCTCCCAAGGATCTAGTGTCAATTGTTCTCTGCAGTTTAGAGCCTAGAGCCCATCTAATTTATGCAGGAATCTTCTGAGGCTTGGAAACCCTATCAGCAGGGCTTGGCTCCTGCTGCCACTGGAGACTTAGGGCTCATCCAGACGACTGCAAAATGTGTGACACGCCCGCTATGTGTGTTCATTATTTTTCGGTCGTCCAAATGACGTCTCGCGCTGTTACGCATTTTCGCGGGTTAAATCCTCTCCTTGCAATACCGGCAAAAATGCGATTTGCTGTTTAAAATCGGGAATCATCCACTGTGCCTTCAGGAGTTAGGATGCAATACCGCGGACTTTACAGCTGATGGGTGGTTCTTGGGCGTTTCCCCTTGCCCCTTCTCCTCATTCCAGCCAATCACATACCTGCACTTTTGCGCATGTGCGAGAATAAGCCCGGGAAAATTGAACCAATCATCGCAATAGTGGGGTGTTGGGGGGGGTCTGCAACTACTGCGCAGATGCATTTTATTTTTTGCCAGCCTGCAAACTGGGCGGCCGCTCTGGGTGAGATCTGCAATGCACAGCAAGCAAGAAAGGGGGGGATGGTCGGTTTCAGCCTGCCTCCAAAAGCCTTGTCAATTTCATTCTACTTGCTGGGGTTTTGCTTCAAATCAGAAAAGCATACATTTGTTTAAGTGTAATATCGCAAATACAAACTTAGAAAAGGGCTTCTGGTCAGTTTCAAGCCTGCTCCTGAAAGCTTTGTCAATTTCATTCTCCATGGGAAGGAAAGGGAGAAGGAGGGTGTGTGTGACACGTTTCTTGCTTTTTTGGAGAAATAAGTGCAATTGCCAGCATTTGTATCTCCTTAAATATCAATAAAGGCAGAAAAGCATACATTCGTTTAAGTGTAATATCGCAAATGCGAACAGAAAAGGGCTTCTAGTCGGTGTCAAGCCTGCTCCCAGAGCTTTGTCAATTTCATTCTCTGTGGGAAGGAAAGGGAGAAGGAGGGGGGTAACAGGTTTCTTGCTTTTTTGGAGAAATAAGTGCAATTGCCAGCGTGTGTATCTCCTTAAATATCAATAAAGGCAGAAAAGCATACATTCTTTTAAGTGTAATATTGCAAATACAAACAAGGCAGGCGTGAAACCGACCAGGAGCCTTTCCTTCCGAGGCGAGAACTCCTTTACAGCCATATTGTGCTTTGTTGCAAAGGGGGAGAGGATCATACGTAATTTTTTGGCTGACCAATTGGTTGATAGGGGGAGGTTTTAGAGGCGGAGCCTGGAAAAAGCGAAAAGAATATGGGGTCTTACCGCTGCGTGTGCGGGTGCAAAAAAGTGGTTTTTTTAATTGGGAAAGAGCGAACTAAAAGGCAAAGTGAGGACTATCAGATGACAAACTGAATATGGAAACCGTGGATTATCCCGCTCCATTTGGATAAGCCCTTAATTTCACTGAATATGATGCTGCTTGTCCTTCTCACCTTCTGCCAGTTGTCTGCCACATCCTGATAACTCCTCCTGTTTTTGCACAGAAAATGCTGTCTGGAACTAAGGAACTCTGCGGTTGTAGTCCTTGAGAAAGCATGTTACACAGGGTGGCACACTCTTCTATGTCTTTCAAACTAGGAGGATGAAGAGTAGTTTTACAATGTTCTAATAAGTAAGTAAATAAATAGTAAATCACAGTGCCTAGAGTTTTCTGTTCTGTCCTGTTGTAGGTGGTCAACGGCTTACAGTTCAGAATGTGGCTTGTTTTGTTCTCACATTGATTGGCTTCAGCAACTTTCACAACATTTTTTAAAAATCTGGACACCCCCAATAGACACAGGGAAATGAGTCTGCAGAAATATAATCAAATATAATCTACAATTTAGACTTAATTTGCTCATCATAATGGGATTGGAGTCCAGTCTTGGTCTTCCTGGACCTCTAGCACTGTGCATCTTCTCCACCCCATGCTTAGACCCTGGCACCTAATATGCTGAAGGTTTCTGGCATCTTTTTCATTGCAGTTACAGGGACTAAAAATACTTGACTTTGACTGAATTTTGTCCACTGTCTTTCATATATGAAGCTGATATATTGAGCCAGACCATCAGGCCTACTGTCCTAATAGTATCTTCTCCACCAGTGGTGGAGAACTTGTTGCCTTCCAGATGCTGTTGGACTAAGTCCCACCATCCATGACTAATTCTATGATTATGATGTTGTAACAATATAATCATCAAGGCATGTTTAGCCTTGAGAAGAGAAGACTGAGGGGAAGTATGATCGCATGATCATCCCGGAATGCAGGACATGGAATAATGGGCTCAAGTTACAGGAAGCCAGATTTTGACTGAACATCGGAAAAAACTTCCTAACTGCTAGAGTGGTACAACAATGGAACCAATTACCTAGGACGGTGGTGGGCTTTCCAACACTGGAGGCATTCAAGAGGTAGCTAGACAGCCACCTGTCTATGCTTTAACTTGGATTCCTGCATTGAGCAAAGGGTTGGCCTTGATGGACTTAGAGGCCCCTTCCAACTGTACTGTTCTCTGATTCTAACCCACTCTGGGACCTCATGGTGAAGAGTAGGTAAGAAATAGGGCAGTGGTTCCTAAACTTTCCCCCCCATGGACCACTTGAAAATTGCTGGTGATCTTTGCAGTCCACTTCATGGTTTTTATACCGGTTGTAGCAATTGTCATGCACTGTGCTAAATGGTGTATGATTTTTAATTATATTTTTGTTGCTTCTTTTATTTGTTATGCTGTATTTTGTTGTTTTACAATTTGCATTCTGTAGAATTCAGATTGTAATACAATAAAATACTATAAAAAATAAAAGCAGCAATATCAATACAATTTAAAATCAATATGACTATTAAATGAGGACATGCCATGGCCCATCCGAATGAATCTTACAGACCACTGGTGGTCCGTGGACCACTGTTTGGGAACCTCTGAATTGGGGATAAAATGCAATCAATCAATCAAACAAACAAGCAATCATTCAATCAATATGCATTGACTATGCTGGCTGGGGCTGAAAGGAGTTGGAGTCCAACAACGTCTGGAGAGAGACAGGCTTCCCACCTCTGAGTTATCTACTCTGACAGTGGCTTTCCTGTCAGAAGTCCTTGCGAGCCCTGCTATCCAGGGACTGGATCTTTTGTGTGCTCCATTACTCTCCTG
Source organism: Rhineura floridana (assembly GCF_030035675.1). NCBI lineage: Eukaryota > Metazoa > Chordata > Lepidosauria > Squamata > Rhineuridae > Rhineura > Rhineura floridana. The sequence continues at coordinate 66,620,463 of NC_084480.1, read as the reverse complement.
ATGTCCTCTTACTGAGCAAATATTATTTTTTCTTATCAATTGTATGTGTTTTTTAGATTTTAAGATTTTTTGTTAAGTGCTCAAACAACATTTTTTGCTTTTGGCAGTTTGGGTTTGTACATGTAGAAAAAGGGAACTGACCCACTCTTGGGTGTACTCCTAAGCTGTTTTTTTAAAGAGGATTTTATAAGCCATAGGGCAATGATCAAAACAAGTAGGGGCCAGTAGTAGCATGAGGCTGATGAGATAATAATATTTTTAATTGATTTTTGAAGCCTATTTTGCCCTCTTGGTGAAACAATATATTCCAGCTTTATAGGTCCTAGGACAACTCATATTTGCTGAAATAAATTCAAACATTACCACTTAAAGCTGAATGACATTGCATGGTTATAAAGTCAATAATAAGGTAAAAATAATTTCCAGGGAAATATCAAATATGTCTGTACATCCACCCTGCAATGCTTTGATGCATTTTAAAATCCAGGCTTCTGAGTCATTTTGTTAATATCTATTTTGTGAATGGCCTGTACTTGCAAGCTTTTATAGGTAAGGAAGTTTCCAGATAGCAATCTGAATTTCTATAAGATCTCTCAGGATAAAATTGGCAAAGCAATGTTGTGCTTTTGAGAAAGGTTTTATAGTAAGCATTTTTGAAATATTATCTGAAGAGAAAAACATTGCAGTTTTAACATATCATGCAAGATGACTATACAATCCAACCTCAAAACCAAAAACCTAAGCACCCATAGAAATATTTGCAGCATAAATCTCAGGTATTTTGCTATTTTTGGCAAAACCTTACAATGGCTCATTTCCCAGCCACATTCCCTAAATAACACTGCCCATAATGAGCTGCTGGGACCAGTGGCTTGTCATCTGGTCACATTTATTGTTCTCAGTCATCACAGGACAGTGTCACTAGTAAAAATGATGGAGAAATTCAATTTGCATTTGAAGGAGAACCTACCTGATTTGCATTTTCAGAAAAAAATATGCAAACCAAAACACAACTATCTTTTGAAAATTGCACTTCTCCAAATTTTGCAATGCAATCTCCAGCCAAGTAATGTGTACAAAAATGCATATACAGTGGTAAAATGTGCATAAAAAGGCATATATTAACTAAAATAACATGCAAAATGCATTATATTAAGGGAAATTGCTTTGCAAAAATATGCATATTAGGCAAAATTGCTAACAAAAATGTGTATATTAGGAGAAATTCACACTAAAATACTGATGAAATTTCACAGAATTTAAAAAAAAACCATTCTGATGTGGAAATGTGGAGAACTGATTGTAAGGTTGGAAAAACGAGGGAACGATATTGACAGATTCACCCATCCTTAGTCAACACCAGTATTATGCTTATATTGCAGTGGTTCAAATTTGATGACACATTTTAGGTCCCAATGTAAAAAATCAAATTTCATGCCAAACTATGAAATTTCAATTTTCAAACTATGACACTCAAATTTGGCTTTGTTTTCATGATTAAGATATCCTGAATCTGGGAAATTAGTTGAACCTTAAGTACAGTAATAGTGCTACTAAACTGCAAACATAGCTTCTGGGATTTTAAATGACTGTGTGAGGGTAGCTGTACCATAGTGACAGGCTCCACAGTAGAGATGTAGTTGTCCAGGGTCGTGGAGAATCATAGACTCATTACTTTTTTGGGAGCAGGGTTCCAGTCAGGTCCCTAAATATGAGCCAATCCTCATGAAAGTGTAGTGTACTAGCCACTGAGAAGAGTCCTTGTCCTTTCATTCTGATTGGAGCCAATCAGAGTGAAAGGAGGTGAGTCAGCCAGTGAGAAGACGCTTCTCAGTAGTGAACTCACAGCCCCCCCTTTCATGCTGATTGCTCCAAGGGGTATCTGTTGTAGTGGAGTGTGTACTCTGAGACAACAGGAAGACCAAGGGATTTGAGTGGAAAGGGGGCATGGCTGTGAGGAGCCATGGTGTGACTATCATGAAGGGACCCTGCACTGCTGAATTTGCCACCACATTACTGCTCCACACTGTCCTTTGCATTATTAGAAAATCTTTAGAGAACCCCCTTGCACATATATGTGTGCACATGGACTGGTACCTGTGCACAAGTGTGTTACAGAGGCTCTCTACAAACATTCTAATTAAGATGTGTAGGTCAGAGTGGAGTCTGCTGCAGTGATGCCACTTCCCCCCATGCTATTCTATTGAGCATTTATAAAGTTTCAATCCCTGTGTAAGCCCCCTTGAACACAATGCAGCTTATGTCTGAATCAGCATGAGTAGGACTGTGCTGAACAGGGTTGATGTCAGTTGATATCAGTTTGGAACAGGCACAGTACAAATAAAAGAAGGGGGGGAAACACCTCCAGTTACCACCATATTTAGGTGTAAAGGAAAACAGGTTCTTGTTGTGAATGAATACTAAATTTTCATGAAGTCCTACTTGCAATTGTCACAATTGTTTTCCCTCTCTGTCTACTTCAGGCTCTTTGTAAAAGACAGAATGCATGAGCTGAACAAAAGGCAAGGGAATTGATCATATTCATCACAACACGCAAGAATTTTCTTTACTTGGTAAACAGATGATTTGTGCTGCTCTCTGAGTTATTAGATAGTGGCAATGAATTTATTAATGTCTTTCTTAAAGGTTTTTTTTAAAAAACAAATGACAGTAGTTCTTACCAAAGAAGTTTTTTTTAGAAAAATATGTCTCTGATTGAGGAGGAAAAGGGGAAGAGGGAGGCAATAGCTTCTCAAGTGAAATGGTTGTTTCCAACTCAGTAGTTCTTTATTATTGGGCACAGGAAATGTAGACCCCCTGAGAAGTTGCCGTCTCCATTTCCCCAGTGTTCATTTGCAGTTCTTAGTGCTGAGAGGCACTCTCTCTCTTTTTAATTGATTCAGGGCAATGTTAATTTCTGTCCCAATAGAGCATTCCTTTATCATGTTTTCTGTAGGGCTGTGTTGTCATTTGAAAGAGATGGGCAGAGGCAGAAGGAGGACGGTGTGTAGATGCAGAGCAACAACACAGAAGCAAAATCTTTCTCTTTAGCACATCATGCACTTTCATCTTCCTAATGCACTCCTCATTCCCTCGTAGCAGATGCATGAGGAGAATGGTAATGAGACTCTACAAAGAGCAACACGTTCACTTTAAAGTTACATTAAACGTTAAATATATACTTGCATGAGTTCTTTTTTCTCCTCTTATTGTTATAACTCACTACTTTTTAGCTATTTAAAAACCAAAGGCCACAAAGTAGCATGCAAGGATCCTTATTTAAGCCAACTGGAAAAAAGGAATCAGTTAAGCTACTCAGATCCCATTGAAGGCAATCAGATTTAAACATTTTCAGCATGCACAGGATTTCAGCCTAAATCTGTTGTCTTTACATCCAGATGGTCATTCACATCCAGTCTATTCTTTTCTTGTTGTGTGTAACATGGTGGAGGAGATTGACATATCAGTTCCTCTTTGCTTGAGAGACATCACCCAAGGCACAGTAAAATAATAATAATAATGCTGTTCAACATCTATATGAAACTGTTGGGTGTGGTCATCCGGAGTTTTGGAATGTGTTGCCATCAGTATGCTGATGACACGCAGCTCTATTTCTCCTTTTCATCATCTTCAGGTGAGGCTGTCTATGTGCTGAACCGGTGCCTGGCTGCAACAATGGACTGGATGAGGGCTAATAAACTGAGGCTCAGTCCAGACAAGACTGAGATGGGGTTGCACTCTCCCTGAAGGATCAGGTCTGTAGCTTGGGGGTTCTCCTAGAACCATCTCTGTCACTTGAGGCTCAGGTAGCCTCAGTGGCACGGAGTGCCTTCTACCAACTTCAGCTGGTGGCCCAGGTATGCCCCTTTCTGGACAGGAATAACCTGGCTTCAGTTATTCATGTTCTGATAACCTCCAAGTTAGATTACTGCAATGTGCTCTACATGGGGCTACCTTTGAAGATGGTTCAGAAACTGCAGCTTGTGCAAAATGCAGCGGCCAGATTGGTAACAGGGACCAGACTGTTTGAACGTATCAAATGGATTCTGGCCCACTTGCATTGGCTGCCTGTATGTTTCCGAGCTCAATTCAAGGTGCTGGTTTTAACCTATAAAGCCTTACATAGCTTGGGACCACAATACCTGATGGAACGCCTCTCCCGACATGAAGCCAGCCATACACTATGCTCAACATCCAAGGCCCTCCTCCGGGTGCCTACTCAGAGGGAAGCTGGGAGTCTGGCAACAAGGGAGAGGGCCTTCTTAGTGGTGCCCCCCAAATTATGGAATGATCTTTGTGACAAGGTGCGCCTGGTGCCAACATTGTTGTCAAGACTTTCCTCTTCTCCCAGGCATTTTAGCATGTGCTTTTAAATTGTTTTTTTTTAAAAAAAATGTTTTTAAATTTGTATATTTGTTTTTAATGTTTTTAATTGTTGTAAACTGCCCAGAGAGCTTTGGTTATGGGGTGGTATAGAAATGCAACAACAACAACAACAACAACAACAAGAAGTTACATTGTGTGATGTGTTAAAGTGTTTTTTTTTTGAGGTGTTAAAGTGTTTTTAGTGCTTTTGTTTACCGCCCTGGGCTCCTACTGGGAGAAAGGACAGGATATAACAACAACAACAACAACAACAGTTTTGTAGGTGTCTAAAGCTCTGTCCAGCCATTCAATACCAAACACATGATGGGGGTTTCCAGAATGCTCCTGGCAAGCCCCAATCCCTAGATGCTTATACACAGCAGCCACACACACAGCCAATATGAATTTGCCATCAATCTGAAGGGCTCCCTCCATGCAGATGTGATCAGGGTTTGTGTCCTCTTGGTGGAAGCCCTTCATGCATCTGGATGTGTGTGGAGCTACCTTCAGACTGAGATCAATTGCAAGTCTGCCAGGGTGTCTAGCTGGCACATGATGTGTTTGGTGTGAGTTAGCCATGGGAGTTCTGGAGAGTCCCCTCAGTTCAGGTATTGAACAACTGAACATGATTACTAACTAAATAGTGTCCACGGTAACTGGAGCTCGGGTGGTCATTACTTAGTCATATTCGTTATAACCCTATATTTACTTATTTAATTACTGCTCCTTGGATAATAACTCTCAGGCAATTATTTTAATAAAGGAAGAGTTGCATCAAGAGCATTCTAATTTGCAAGTGAAAGCTCAATTTGGCCTTCTAAAACACTGAGTATACCATTCCGCTATGCCCTGAAGCAGCTACTTCTAGACCCCACAGAAGCTTATGACTCAATTATCTCCTCTCGTCAGTTAAAATGGTGTCATTGTTTGTAAAATTCATTTACTAGCTTCATGAATTTTTCTGCCATAATCAATATGCTTCTGAAATGATTGATTTCAAAGTTTTAGCATTAGGGACAAACAGTAGAACTGCCTAGACAGGAACTATGTTTTGTATGTAAAATAGGCAATCTGCCTTCAATTGTACACATATATGTGGCTGCATCTCAGGGATATCACATGCAGCTACAGTATTTTGTGTTTTTGCTGTTTGTTTGCTTTATCTCTGAAAACACTTAGATAGTGGGAGTTCCAGTGAAGATGTTTGTTCTGCCATCGTTGAAGGTAGTACTACCAGTCAAGACCTCCACATTATAATTTGTGGCCCAAATTGTACCTTCCTATATATATATATTTGTAAGTGTCACACTCTTTGTGAATGCGTCAGTTCAGGTGCATGGTGGTTGCTGCTGCTGAAGTATTCATGGCAAGGGGAGCAGGCAGGAGAGGCGGGCAGCTAAAGTGAGCAAACTGCAGTGTGAACCCTTCAGCTGCCCATGACAGTGGCAGCAGAGGCAGCAAGAGGAAAAAAGGAACAGGAAGCAAACTGCAGCCATGCTAGGCTCAAGGCTGGGGACAGGGGAGAAGGAAGGAAGGAAGCAAGTGGGGAAGGAAGCAGTGCCAAGCCATGCTAGGCTCAAGCCTGGGGGCAGGGGTGGAGGGGGAAGTCTAGTAATTGGCTCACATAGCAGAAGCTATTGCAGCCTAGCAGGAGGCTGGTAAGCGGACTAGGAGGGGCAGGGGCATGGCTCCAGTCCAAGGGGGGTGGAAAGCCAGTCAGCGGTTGAGCCAGGGCAGTGGCAGTGGTGGCTGCAGCCTAGGCATGTGGGAGGCCAGTAAGGTTTGTGAATGCCCGGGGAAGGGAACAGTTTGTGAGTGTCCCTGTGTGTATGTTCAGGACTGCCTGGGGGTGTTTGGGGGTGCCTGGTGTGTGTGTTTTAGGGTTGCCAGGTCTCCAGCTTTTGCACAGAGACTCTAGTTTTTGGGAGTCCTCTCCAGGTCTCTGGGTGAGTCATGTTAGTCTCCAGACTCTTAGCTTTCATGTAAAAAATTAAGTTTCTGGGTAGTCTGGTTCAAGACATATACACCAAAATGTCAGCTGCCCTCCCGCAATTTCTGTTAAAAGCCAGTTACTTTAATCCGTGCCCTTTCAGGTTTTTAGCCGATAAGTGAGTGACATCAGGGTTGTGATTGACAAGAGATTTGCTGGCTTCCAGGCAACAGCTAGAACCCACTGCAAATCTTGAAAACAGTTTCCTTTCCCTGTTTGTCTGCACATCAGAAGATGAGTGAGTGTATAATATGTTATGCTTTTTTAATTATAAGGAGTCAAACAAGTTTAAATATTACTGTTCTGTTGAAAAGGGTAGTTTATTTGTCTAATTCATAGCCTGTTTTGAAAACCTTCCCAATATGAAATTTTAATCCTGTAGAAGGAAAATATCTTCAAATACTCAAATTTAGGAGAAGCAGTCAATTGGACAAGTTTATTGCAATAAAGAAAAGCATTGATGTACATCAGGGGAGAGGGTCACCTGCACACAGGAGAAAGTCTCTCTGCCTATTACATAGATGTACTTTCTTAAAAAAAAGCAGTTGGGCAGGGCTTTCTTAGAATTATTATTAGAATTAGAATTTATTACCCCCACTTTACCCAAAGTCAATGGTTTTATTTGGTAAGAAATTAATACTGAGGTTTTTTTTAAAATGTTCTGCAATGACCAACTGGTTTTGACAATAAACTATTATGTAGGGTGTATGTATTTTTATATCTCCAGTGAATGTGTACATGGAACCTTTCCAACAACCCTGTGAGGTAGGATTGGAAACCAAGGCAGTTTACAACAAGAAATAAATCCATTTTAAATCCAATAACCACAAAACAAGTATAAAATAGTTGCAAAACAGTTTAAAGTGGCATGATTCTGAATTCTGGGTTGGGTGAGTGAAGTTTCCTTATCATTTGAGGTTGCAGTCCTGTGCATGTTTCCCTGTTTGAATACATCGGAACTTGCTCGCAGTCGAGGGGCGAAATAAAACACAGAGACATCAGCTTGAGTTGAACAAGGGCCACTTTATTAAATTACAGCAAACAGAAAACCCAATTTAAAGTGACCTGCAGAGGGAAACCTAGGTGCGGGAACTGACTTTAAGCAAGTAGCTTGCCATACAGCTCTCGGGCAGCCAGCCCCTGCTGGGGCAAGGGCAAGCCCATGTGCTTACCCCTTACTCCGGCCACACCTTGTAGGTGAGTAGGGGGGCCTTCCTACGTCATCCCCACCCGGGGCCGGATAACCCTTGGGTAGATGAGATAAGTTGGCCCCAGAGGCAGCCCATATCCTGTCCTCGAGCTGGAAAAGCCCTGACAGACAGGCCTCCGAAACCGCCAATCACCTCCAAAGGTGCCTAAGGGGGCCACCTAGCTGTCCTTACCTATTTCCCCTCCTGCACCTTCCCACCACAAAAGGGGGACAAATCTCTATTTAGTCCCCCTTTACCCCACTGCCGAGAAGCACCTCTCGCAGACACCTCTGCAGGTCCCCCAAATATGTCGTTACCTGCATCTTACAGGTGAACATCATCGGCCCTGTATAGTTCACTTTTCCAATGCTGAACGTGGGGATGAAGAATGACTAACCCCCATGCCCAAGAAGAGCCAACTGAATCAGCTGGTTAGCCTTCCTTCGCTAAACCCTGCATGTGAGCATGTCCGACCACAGCAGACGTACCGAAGGCTATCGTTGCCTTGCCAATTGCATGTCACACACGCCTGCCAACTGAGGGCCTTGTCCTGAGTAACTGAGGCCATCGTAGCCTCTCCGCTGCATGTCACACATGCTTGCCAACTGAGGGTCTTGCCCTGAGTAACTGAGGCCGTTGTAGCCTCTCCGCAGCATGTCACACATGCCTGCCAACTGAGGGTCTTGCCCTTAAGTTACTGAGGCCGGCGCAGCCTCTCTGCTGCATGTCACACATGCTTGCCAACTGAGGGTCTTGCCCTGAGTAACTGAGGCGGCGCAGCCTCTCCGCTGCATGTCACACATGCTTGCCAACTGAGGGTCTTGCCCTTAAGTAACTGAGGCCGGCGCAGCCTCACTGCTGCATGTCACACATGCTTGCCAACGGAGGGTCTTGACCTGAAGTAATTGAGGCCGTCACAGCCTTTCTAGCTGCATGTCGTCACATGCCGGCGATCTGAGGGCCTTGCCTCCAGTAACTGAGGCCATTCCCACCCGGGGGAAGGACCACCGCTTGTGAACCCGTCCATATTGAATTATGCTGGAACAAATTGGGTAGGAGCCCATCGAAATGCATTCCTCTCCGGCCAAGCCACTGTAGTGCAGCCCATTGACCAAGGCCCAACTGTGAGCCCATGCTCAATTTCGAGGCCCTCCAGGCTGCCCAGAAGCCCATGCTGTGGCCGCCTATTAGGATGTGCGTCTGCTCCATCTCCGTCCAGCAACCTGCTAAATAATTATAACTTGTTAGGCTTTGGAATTCCCAGGCCCTCTAAAAGGGGTGAATATAGCCCTTATAAACCTGAGGACCAGCGTCCAACAGCCTGCACCTTTGCCTGGGAAAACCCCTAACCTGCTGCCGTAGAAGCAGCTCCAGTCCAAGAGTGGATATCAAACTCTGAGTGGTCATGCCCTAGACCTGTAAAAGCCTGCTTTGTGAGCACCCAAAACTAGTATTTTGTGAGGGGGTCCTCACTTGCATGGGGGAATAAATATCCTTCTCCAGATGCCCCTGGCCAATGTACGGTCAGCCCCATACACCTCTGGTCCTTCTTAGACCTTCTCAACTGTATACAGGCACAACCCCCTTTCCATGTAGACGTCTGATAGCTGGAGGGCACGTCGAGACGGGTCTCACTTGGATCCAGCCATCACCTCACCTATCCTAAAAGCTCCAAAAAACCAGCGTAAGGGCTACTGCCTGGAATAGTCTGGCTTCACAGCTGGAGGGCATACTGTATTCCCACTGGCTCACCATACCCAATAAAATGTCCAGTGAAAAAGGGGGGGCGACGGGGATAGGGAAAAGCTTAGCTATGAAGGAAAGTCCCGCCAGCTTACCTTGAGGTGCTTGGACTAACAGGCCCCTTCTCCTGCCATCCATTGGGAATTTCAACAGGTGACTCAATGGAAAAGGCCATTCTGGCACATAGTCCTTGCCGGCCCAGAATTCCTGAATCGCCCTACCTGCTCTGTGGTAGCTGGCGAGCGTGCCGGGGGAAATGGAATCTACAGGAATTCCAGTGCGCAGTTCACAGGAATAGGCCATCTTTGCACAGCCTCTGCGGCCCTTTCTGCATTCTGATAGCTGGTGATCACACTAGGGCAATGGATAGGCTTATGGCCATCTCCAACTGGGGCAGATCGTCCCTACTCCCAGCTGTCAAGGGAATCCCCAGGTACATAGCCATACTATAAGCTGTGACCTCAGGTGTTAACCTGCATCCCAAAATCTGCCATACCCCTGAACAGCCAATCACACAGATAGTGCCCCACTACTTCTGGGCCCACATGTCTCCTGATTGCTCCCTCCCAGAAGAATCTGAAGCACTCCATGTAAGAAATATAGCAGTCCATAGGCAATGTTCTGCCGCATAAATGCATAAAGCACCTCTGCCACATGTGCGCACCATGTTAAATGAAGTGTAGTGCATGGTACCTAGACTATCAGGTATGAACCACTTACAGCCGAACCCCTTCAGTAAGACTGGTGGTGAATCAGGTGTAATTTGCATCACTCTGTCCCTGGCAAATTACTGCCATAACAAAAACAGATCAAAGATTGTAGGCCATGAAGGCCAGCCCGGAGTTGGAGGCCATAAAGGCCAGTCGGGAGTTGGAGTATGGGACTAGGAAACCAAAAGGAAAACACCATAACACAGACAAACCTTCCCTTAAACCGGGTAGCCAGCAAACAAAGTTCGTAGTACCTTGAGTCTAACCGGGGAGGGACACATGTCCTTGAGCAGCTTAAGCTGGGGGCTTCTTACCCCTTTGAAGGGCTCTTGTCTCCTATCTCACTGTTGCATATATCCTTCTGCAAAAGGGAAGGAAATCATTTATGAGTAAGTACACTTTACCAACTACTAGTTCATTGCAGCTAACCCAGTTCCCTTAAAGCAGAGACTTCAGGTAATTGTTATCAAAAATCCCAACAAAGAAAGGTTTTGTTATTGTTGTGAAGTCATCAGGAAAGGGTGAAGAGTCTGCCTGGATCTTAAAATGCAGCCTCTGTGTCAAAAACAGAGTCTAAGCTTCCATCAAGGCAGCTCCTGTTTCAGTAAAGTCCAAGATCTTGGAAATGAGGATAAGATCCTGATAAGTGATCTGTCTTTCCTCTTTATCGCTATCCACCCATCCAGCCACACTATCATCTGCGAGACCTGCAATTCCCTGCAGAACTTTGCATGTCCTTCTGTAAATGTAACAAATGCCATATGCTTTGTTTTTGATATGAGACCAAATTCAAATAACTGCAACTTCTGTCTCAGAGTTAACAAGGAATGTGTAACTGACACTTGGAAAAGGATCACTGTCACCTAAGTAGTGGTTGTGATTTAGACATTTCCCAGCAAACCCTGTCATCTGTGCACACCATTAGTATCCAAATATGAAAGGCCCAAAAGGCTCACTTGGCCCCTCAAAAGGCCACATGTAATATAATAATAGAATTAACTACCTCAACCTACTATATTCCTGGGCCTAGCAGGAAGTCAGAAGCCTAACCAAAGAGCTCCACCACCCCCAAGCAACCACCCTGTAATAAAATTGATAGCATAAAGTACCTTGAACCTAATATAGGCCCGAGTCAAACAAAGGCTGCAAGCCTAACCAAAGAACCCTTCACAACGGCCAAGAGAGGCTGCCAAGGCCTCAGCCACATCCTTCACTGTCTTGCGCCCCCTACCTAGGCTGAACTCACACCCAGCCTTGGCAACCAAAGGGGTGGTAAATAGGGCCTGTTGAGACTCGAAAGGCTTGTGCAGCCTCCTCTCCTGTAATTAGTTCTGAGCCTGCAGCCCACGGCTGTTGGGGAGATTCGAAACCCTGGTCTCCCGGGTCACAGTCCAGACACCTCAACCACTACCAGAAACTTATCCCATGTGCATGGGGTGGTGGTGGTTTAACATTGCCCAAAGGCCTGCATTTAATGAGGGGACCTTTCACCCCCCCTTTCTTTTCTCAATTGGCAAGATTACTCAAATCCTCCCTGGCCTGTAATAATAATTATGAGAAAATTATTATTATTATATTATTATTATTATAAGCCACTGACTATATGGTGTAATTCACTTATTCCCAGACCTCAGTCTATAACAATAAGTCCAAATTATTATTATTACAAGCCACTGACTGTATGGAGTAATGCACTTATGCCCAGTCTTTAGCTTATAACAAGAGGTATTTTAATTACTGATTCTATTTTAACGTCAATATTGGAGCAATGTGATGTTGCTTTACTGGCTGCAGAAACAGCCTTGAGTATTTTAAAGCCAACGTTGTAAGCAATGTGTGATCTTGCTTAACTGGCTGCAGGAAAAGCCTTGTATATTCAGAGACTTGAAAACCAAAGCCTCCACGTGTGATCTTGCTTTAACTGGCCATAGTAATAGCCTTAGAGGTGGTGCACCTCCCTCCCCCTCCCGCCGGGGGGGGCACAGCGTTCGGCTCGCAAGCCTTTTAAAAGGCCTACTCCAGCTGCAGCCGCTGCTCAAGCCCCTTGCCACTCGGCCGCAATCACCACTCCCTTCGGGGAATAGAATAGGCCTAAACGGCCCACTGGAAGCGGCCTGAACCGCAGCAAACTAGCGCTTAATGGCGCGGAGGCCACCAACTCAGCCTGTGCTGCCAAAGATCATCGCCTCCAAACGGTGCCGATCTTGCGGCCGCCTTAAAATGGCCGCCGCTGTTCTTCTCTACACTCGCTCTCCCTCGTGGTCCCTTGTTGTGCTGCAAAGTGGAAGGTAGGAGGGGCAGCTGGACTTAAATAGTCACAGAAGCCCCGCCCCTCCATGCTGCACGTCGTGCGTGTGTAATAAGGCACGACGCGTGACTTTGCCCCATACTAAGATGGAGATGGCAGCTTCGCCCCCATCTGCAACCATGCCCCGCTTGTCAGCTGCGCGGCGAGCAGGGCGTCTTTTCTGAGTAAACATGCATAGGATTGCACTATAAATATCTTGACAGGTTGTATAAATAATGAACATCTTTGACATGCATTGCTTATATAAATATTTCTTCATACTATGTCTCAATATGTCTCAATATGTCTCAATATGTCTCAGCATTCTGCAATAACCACAGCTTCCAGATCACGTTGTGCTACACTGGGATTTCTGTGACCTTGGCTGACTGGCTGCCAAGTTTTTTAGTTTTGGTTTTTGGTTAGGAACCCTGACTGGTTGCGGGATGCTGAGTTTTCTGCTGTACTCATGGGAATCTTGTTATGGTTGGTATGGTATTGCATTTAGGGAATGATCACTGTCTTTTGTTTTTCTTTTCTATTTGCATTTCCTTTACCTCTGACCTCACTCTCTTACATCCATAAAAGTAATAACAGTGGTTCCGTGTGGTCGGCTCAACCTCCTTAAACCCACTGATAATGCACCTTGTTTGCATGATGGCTTGTTTCTTGCCCAATAGTGGTAAAAGAGAATTCACATACTGGGAAGTGTGGCTTCAATTGCTGTTGTTCCCAAGCTGCTGCCTGTGAAGGTAGACCAAACCATGTGTATTAGGTTGGCTGTCAAAGTGAGTTTACAGCAGCCCACAGGATAGGCAGGAAAGGGTAGAGAATCTTCTTAACTCTTACTCATTTCACAAACCTCTCTCTGCAGCTAAGGGTCAAGTCTGTAAAGAAGTTTGGAGCAGCTATGTTAAAAGGCAGGCAGGGCATTCCAGGCAGGGGGTTGCCAACCCTGCTTTGATAAGGATATTGTTGCAGAGGATCCCTAGTCAAACCTTATCAACAGCAGAATCCTAACAATATCTGCTCAGGAGTAAGCCCTGTTGAGTTCTATGGGGCTTAGACCCTTAGTACGTGTGTTTAAAATTGCAGCCTTTAGAGGCATCCATCTTTACTCCTGAGTATTCCCATCTAACATCTCCCCAACACTAGGCTCCCTTCTTCCTACAATGGCCTTCTGGTGACTGTCCTGGCCTGAGGGCACCAACCCTTCTTGCCAGAAGCAAGTGGGCTAGATTAAATGTTTCCTACCCAGGCTCCCTAAACAGGTGAGAAGGAATTATCGCAACACTTCAGCTGGACCTAGGAACACCCTCATATAGCTAAGATTTCTATCCTAATTTCCAATTTGAGAATTTTTGTTTGTTTGAGTAGTATGCTCCAAGCAACTATGGTTGATGCTTAATGTATTATGCTTAATGACACCATTAGAGCCCTGCCCCATGACATGACTAGCTCCCCCAAAATCTCAGGGTTTCGGATCCTTCTGACCTGGCAACCTTAATGTGTTTGGAAGTGCCTGGGCTGTGTGTCTCCCTGTGTGTGTTGTGTGTGTGCATGTGTGTGCATGTGTGTGAGTGTGAGAAAGAGAGAGTCCTTGTGTATGTGCTTGTGTGTGTTTAGGGGTACCTGGTGTGTGTGTTTGGGGTTGGGAATGAAATGAGCATGGGGCTTTGCCCCCTAGTCTCACCTAAAAACAAATATGGAGCTAATATGGAGTAAGGCATACCCCAAAGTATCTGCAATATATTTCGCTTCTTCTGTGGCTGTTTGTGGCCATAATAATCCACCTCTTTGCTATTTTGTGCTGTTTAGTCTTCACAAAGAGGAGCTTCTTGTGTTGTGAGGTTGTAACACAGCAAGGAAAAAGAACAAGGATTGCCCAATTAAGGGATGGCTTAATGGCTGCATTCCATTCTGGGCTATCTGTGGCAGACCACATGCCTTTTCAAGCCCCTGAATGCTTCAACAAAAAAGGAGGGCAACTTTGCAGCTAGTAAGTAAGGTGGTAAAGTTATGGGGGTTGCTTTGACTCAGTCCTAGATATAAACTGATAGGAAGGGCTGTGTGAGACGGCTCCCTCAAAAGGGTACAAGGAAGATGGAAAGAAAATACTTATTGGAAATCTTCGGCAGGGGATGCAGCACTAATTTGTGATTGCCACATGATGAGCTGGCCACATGACACAGGCAACATTTTCAAACAGCTTTGCCAGTTATGTGTTTCAAGTCTGCACATCTGACCATTTTGCTATCCCAAAAGGACTGTTCACTCGAGTCCTCTCCACACATGCATTCACATGGATGGGACAGCAGGACCCCTCCCACATTCAAACATTCAGCACTACATTGAAAGTGAAGCTTCTGTGTGTAGAGCTGTACATGTGTACATTCACCACACAGTCAGAACAGATACTATGCCCATCAGTTACATGTGCTTCTGAGCTGTCACTGCAAATGCTGCGTTAAACTCACAAACACTGGAGGGGGGCAGTGGGGCACAGACATTTGGGAGCAGAGTCAGGAGACACAATCCTATTGCCCCCTTCACATACTGGGTATTCACCTGGAGGGGGCTTGAGTGAACAGCCCTTTAGAATGGCTGTTTTATTGTGTACTTTTAAAACTGGAGGCTGGCTCACACATTACACTGAACACAGGTGCAAGCTGTCTCTATACTTGTATGAGTGTTTGTGTAAAAAGTGTACACTTGTTGACTTGTACAGCTCAACTGTTGTGTACACAGGTAGGACACTCACTTAATGTTACATGTAAATAACTACACAAATTTACATCTAAGCTATTTGTGTTGAATGTAATACTGAATTCAACACTGAATAAAACCTCCTTTTTATTGAATGGGTTATTTTGTTGTTTTTATTTATTTGTGAACCCCCTTGGTATTTGTTCAAAACATGAGGGGCAGTATATGATTTCTTTTAGTACATACATACACACATTTGGAAGAAATTCTTCTATTCCCTTAGGAGTTCTTCTATTTAATTTAAGTATGTAAATAGACTAGAGCAGGGAAACTACCAAACTCAACTTGATTTGTGAATAGTTAAAAAGAAAACAAGCTTCTGCAGTTTGAGATTTTCCATCTGGTTTTGAGAAGAATATTGCAGCAATCAGCAGTAACTTCAAGGCACTCTCTATGCACTGGTGCCGACTTTAGCTTCATTTAACAGCCTTGGCAGGAAAGTCACATATTAGATGGGTGAAAAAAGGGAGGAAAATAGAGAAGAGGGTAGTTAGAGAGCTACATAGCATGAAGGGAGACAGAAATCAGTACATACAGCGAGGAAGCATGGAAATTCATTCTTGCCAGTGGGACCCGATAGGCAGGAACGAGTTCACGAAGGGGAGACAAGGCTTTTCACAACATTTTCATTTCAATTTTGGATTATTGTGCTTCAGTGAAATGGGAATACACATAAAATCTGAAATGGCCATCTTGATAGATATTTTGCATGCTACTGTGTGTTGGGAAATTCATCTTGTTTCAGTTCCGTTGGCTTTTAGCAAAAATATTATGAGTTGCAAACCTAGCTGTACTTACCAGAAGCTCAGTGGGGCTTAATTCTGAGTAAATATGTTTAAGATTGGCCTGTAATTTATATCAGACTATTTTTATTAATGACTTCTACAGTGTTTAAAAGACTTTTATAAGCCTCTTCTATCTGTTGTTGAAACCAATCCTGTGATCTAGCTAAATGTTCTTCCCACTTTACTGATGGGGACATGAAATGGCGTGAGAATGTCTTCCCAATGCCAACAGGCAATCTCATGACTGAAGTGGGTCTTAATCCCAGGTATCTCAGTACCAAATCTAACAAGCTGGATCCTTCTTAGAGTGAATTCTCCTTAACTTTCCCTGGACCTTGAGGTGGATGGAATTTTAAAAAATCTTAAATAATTCCCAAATTCCCTCCAGAGAGGCTGTGTGATATAGTGGTGAGACTGGCAAACTGGGAGAGACCTGGGCTGAAACCCTTACACAGCCATGAAACTCACTGGATGTCTTTTGGCGAGCTCCCATCTCTCACCCTAATCTATATCACATGAAGCACATAGGGATAAAATGGGTGGGGAAGGAGATAACTATGTATCACAACTTCACCCTGGGTTCCTACTGGAAGGAAGGGCAGGACATAAATCTAATAAACAAACAAACAAACTTAAGCTTTTCAGAGAAAAGGCAGGATATAAATATAACAGATAAGCATCTAGCTTGCAAGTCAGTGACTGCCAACATTTTTAGGCTTGTGAGCTAGGGATGAGGGAGAAATTCAATTCAGCTTGCATGTAAAGGTGAGCCTACCTAATATTTCTGAAACACAGCAGTCCTTGAAATTTGCACTTCCCCAAATTTTGCAAGCACTGATGTACATTAGGAGAGATGGTCACCTGCACACAGGAGAAAGTTTCTCTGCCTATTACATAGATGCACTTTCTTAAAAAAAGCAATTGGGCAGGGCTTTCTTAGAATTATTATTAGAATTAGAATTTATTAACCCCTCCTTTACTCAAAGTCGATGGTTTTATTTGGTAGGAAATTAATACTGATTTTTTTTAAAAAAATATTCTGCAATGTCCAACTGGTTTTGACAATAAACTATTATATGGGGTGTATACATTTTTACATCTCCAGTGTGTGTATATATGGAACCTTTCCAACAACCCTGTGAGGTAGAGTTGGAAACCAAGGCAGCTTACAACAAGAAATAAATCTATTTGAAATCCAATAACCACAAAACAAGTATAAAATAGTTGCAAAACAGTTTAAAGTGGCATGATTCTGAATTCTGGGTTGGGTGAGTGAAGTTTCCTTATCATTTGAGGTTGCAGTCCTGTGCATGTTTCCCTGTTTGAATACATTGGAACTTGCTTCTGAGTAAACATGCATAGGATTGCACTATAAATATCTTTACAGGTTGTGTAAATAGTGAACATCTTTGACATGCATTGCTTACATAAATATTTCTGCATACGTCTCAGTATGTATCTGATTTCACACTATGGTTGTACATTATTTCCTCTACATTTTAGGTGTGCCCTTCTTGTTTGGGGTGGTCATGGTCCCTCTCCATTGTTTTCACTCTGAGGGACAGATTAGGCTGAGAGATGTTGAGTAGCCCATGGTCACCAAGTAAACTTTGTAGCTTATTTCCATTTAAAAAAATAATTAAAATGATTTATATGCAGGCAAAGTTTATTAAGTGGATTCACACAATGCATTTAAAGCACATCCAACTCGCATTTAAAGACCATGACCTCTTCCAAAGAATCCTGGGAAGTGTAGTTTCCCTCCACCACAGTTATAGTTCCCACCACCCTTAACAAACTACAGTTCCCAGGATTCTGTGGTGGGATTCATGTGCTTCAAATGTATGTTGAATATGCTTTAAATGAATGGTGTGGATCTGCCCTAGGTATGTTGTGCCTTCATTAGTGAACTGAAAAGAGCAGTTTTAAAAGATATTTTTTAAACAGGGGAAGGGCTGTAGCTCAGTGGTAGGGTACATGCTTTACATGCAAAGGTCCAAAATGCACTCTCTGGAAAAGACTATTGCCTGGAATCCTGAAGAGCCAATGCTAGTTTATGTCATCAGTACTAGATAGTACCAAAGGGCGTAAGTCGATATAAGGCAGATTCCTTTGTTCCTAAAAGAGGAGAGAGACCCAAGAGCCACAGTGACTCTGAAACATATTTATGTATTTTATTTACAACATTTATATACTGCTTTATTATAAAAAATCTCAAAGAGGTTTACAGAAGGAATTAAAACAATAAAATTATTGGCAAAAGCAGTTAAAGACAGGTATTTAAAAACATTCAAAATAATAAAACCAACAATGAGTTAAAAATAGATAAAAAGCATAATAGCTTCTACATGCTTGGGTAGGCTTGCCTAGACAAAAAGTGTTTTTAGCAGGTGTTGAAGAGAGTAGGCCCCTTCCTAATGTCAATAGGCAGGGAGTTCCAAAGCATAGGTGCTGCCACACTAAAGGACTGATTTCTTACAAGAGCAGACCAAGTACTGTGTGGCACCTGTAACAGAAAATTCACCTTGTACTTGGTGTGGTAGCAAATCAGCAACCAGTGCAGATTTCAGAGCAGAGATATTATGTGCTGATGAGGCCTCACTCATGTCGGCAAATTCTGCACTAACCACAGCCCCCAGGTCAGGTTGTGCTAGATTGGGATTTCTGTGACCTTGGCTGACTGGCTACCAGGTTTTTTAGTTTTGGTTTTTGGTTAGGAACCCTGACTGGTTGCGAGATGCTGAGTTTTCTGTCTTACTCATAGGAATCTTGTTATGGTTGGTATGGTATTGCATTTAGCATTTAGGAAATCACCATTGTCTTTTGTTTTTGTTTTTCTATTTGCATTTCATTTACCTCTGACCTCAGTCTCTTACATTCATAAAAGTAATAACAGTGGTTCCGTGTGGTCGGCTCAACCCCCTTAAAGCTACTGATAATGCATGCAGTTCTGCAGCCAAGTAATGTGTACAAAAATGCATATAGTGGGATAAAGTATGCATTAAGATGCAAATATAAGTGCAAAATATAGAGAGATACAGTCTATTAGGGAAAGTTGCTTTGCAAACATGTGCATATTAAGCAAAACGTGTATTAGGAGAAATTTGCATTAAAATCCTGATGAATGTTCATGAGGCCTTTAATAAAGATTAAGAAACACAAACTGATATGCAAATATGGAAAACTGAAATTAAGACTGGAAAAATGAGAAGCTAAGAGAAACCAGACTGACAGATTTGTCCATCTCTAACTCTACTCTCCCTGAAAAAAAAATAGAATGAATGCTCAATAAACAGGTCATCTGGAAGTGACCCAAGGCACCTGCTTTTCTGCAGTATTGATCAGTGGGTGAGTGTGATATCTGAAACCCCAAAAGAATACAAAAAAGGAAAATATTGTTCTCAAAAGTGTCAACTGCAAGGCTTTATTGTCTCTCAATGCAATTTGGAAAACTGAATCTGTGCCCCTCTCCCTTGGTTTTTATCTAAAAACCCACCATATTAACTGTTGCTTGCCCCCTCTTCCATTGCATGGAGTATGAGGCTATCAGTAACTACTCACCATGATGGCTATGTTCTGTCTCCATGGTCAGAGGCAGCATTCTTTTGAATACCAGTCGCTGGAAACCCTAGGATAGTGCTCTTGCCCTCAGTCCTGCTTGTGGGCTTCCCATAGGCATCTGGCTGGCTACTGCAAGAACAGGATGCTGGACTAGATGGGTCATTGGCCTGATCCAGCAGGCTCTTCTTATGTTTTTATTGGATTGACCAGATGTTGACGTTCTAGTGCTTCAACCATTATTTAATAATTATTTGTTATGAAAAGAATCCTAATGAAATATTTAATAAATAGGGAGCATCAAACAGAATCAGACAGTACAGGGTAGACAGCAAAGTTCTATACTACAATTTTAGGCATTTGTCTGAAATATGCATCTGTCAGCCTATTCAGTTCTGTTGACCTAAGCATGATCAGGTAGACAGTCAGAATGATGGAGTAGTCAATGGACATTTGTATTAGGTTATCTGCAGTGATGGGTGATGGCTCCATGGCAGTGGGGCAGTAGAATCCACTCTTGATTTTAGCCTGACCTTTCCAGGAGTTGTCCAAAGTGCTGAAGCCTATTCCCAAAACTGTTTCAGCACCTTGGACAGCTCCTTGAAAGTTCAGACTAAAACCTGGAATGGATTCCACTGCCCTACTTACATGGAACCACCACCCGCCACTGGTTATCTGAAAATGTAATCACATGGAAACTGTTCCCCACAGAATACTATAAGCAATGTAAAAATAGCCAGAATAATGTGAGTTCTTCATATGAAGCAAACTTCATGTACTGCTGGATATTTGGAGGAGTGTCCGCTCCCATTGGTAACTGTATGTGTGAATTCAAAACTGTCTGGAAAGTTTTACTTTTCTTACTGTTTGCTTTTACTCATCTTTTCCATAGTTTAAACCCACTTCCTCTGTTTTGTCACCAATAACTAGGATGCTGTAAGTTATTTCTGCTGTAAGTGCTGTCTCACTAATCTTCTGGAGTTCTTTGAGGGTGTCAACAAGCTTATAGATAGAAGTGATATGTTGAAAACTGCCAATATAGTTTCCTTTAATCTAGTGGTGAGTTGAAAGGTCTCCTGCAGCTTTGCCACTCTGGGAAAGTCAGAGGAGACTTTTCAGCAATTTTAGGCAGTGTGAACAGGACAAGGTGTTGAGTTAAGTTGCTGGCAGCAGGCAGTCATGCTCCTGGCTACTGATGGGTGCCATTTTTGTTTACCCACCAATGTCAAAGTGGGGGTAGAGAACATAGCCCTCCCTCTGATTTGGTGTCATTATATGATCTTGTCATAAAGCAATCAGAGGGAGGACGATGCTCCGAAGCAAAAAAGAGAGCCCCAAACAAAATTGGAAACAGGGTGGATTTTTTTTTTGCTATGCCCACATGTCAATCTTTCCTCATAGATACCTAATTTCTCCAGCTCTTTAGCATGTTATATTTTATCTTCCAGGCCTTCTCTTATCATTGTAGCTCTCTCTTGAGCCTTTCCCAGTTTGTCAATATCTTCAGTGAACCATGGTGAATGGAGTACTCCAGATGAGCTCCGTCTGAATGCCAATATGTGGCAAAGACAGGGCAACAGCAGATGCAACGGAAGCAGCTTTAATGAGTATTTTTCCTGATGCAGTGACAGCTCTGTCTTCCGAGAAATAGAATTTAGACCCTGTGGTGTAATGGGATCATCCTGACCGTAACACTCTCTTGGCTACTCAGCACTTGATTGCCAGCCACACAGCATCAGCAGTACTCTGCTCTTGACTCCTGCTGGGCAGTGTGACAGCATGTTCATCTATCTGCAGCTGAAACTGTCACATCAGAAAAATCCTCCCTTCCTATTTTGACACCGTGCACAGTAGCAGCCCTCCCTTTGCCGCCTGCCTCCAGTCCTCCTAGTTAATTTACAGCAAATTAGGGTTACTTTTTTGTTTTTTGACAAATGCTATCACAGAGGGTCTGCAAGCTAAATTGAGTATTTGGAAGAATGCCAACATGCTTTAGTGCTTTAGGATGGGCCACATTTTATTCACTAACCCTCTTTTGGACAAATGCCCCTCTCCCTCCTTTTCATGTGAATCTGGAAATGTCTATTCTGCTACAACAAATCTGTTTCTTTTTACAGAAATGTCTTGAGTCATGACTTACAAGAGCGCTCATCTTTCCCAGCAGATGGGACTGTTATCACAAATAACAACGTCTCATGTTAGGTGTTTAGACTCTTCAATATGAGGAGCTGTGTCTGGCCTTTCAAACAGAATTTCATTGCCATAGATCAGGATTTCCATTTACAGTACCAGTGCATAGAAGACCAGACACATCTGGCGATATATCAAGATACAGATATAGAAGCAGCTTGCGATCATATGCACACTTATCTGAAGTAAGCCCTATGGAATGTAATGGGTATGGGACTAAACTTCTGAGTAGACATGCATTGGTCAACTTTTTAAACATTTATTTAGACATTCATTTACAGGCTGCAAACCTAAGGGGGGGGTGAGGTGGGCAAATTATAAAAGTAGTTTAACTACCTCATCTGATGCCCTGCTAAGATCTCATTTCTGCCCTCATTTTTTTTAAAAAAAACCCATTTCCTTGGTAATAATGGAAAGAAAAGGGAAGTTTAGATATACTTGAAGGGTGTCTACATTTTCTCCCAGTTTTTTCTTTGGGGGGGAGGTCATGTCACCCACTTCCAGTACCCCCCTTTTCGGTCTTCTGACATCAGTTGGGTCAGCACTTCAGAGGAACCAGTGGCATCGCCTCCGACTCTGACATCATTATCTCCCCCTCAAATGTCTCCAACATGGAAGAGGGTTATTCAATATATCATTTAGCCCATGGGATGCTCTCCCAGGGATTGCACCTGAAAACTCTAACACTCAAGGTGATAAGTGACATGACATGAAAACTGAGCATTATATATAAAAAAGAAGTATCACAACATGGCATAGAGAAAAACAGATCCAATCTGCCTCACATATGATTAACTACCAACATTGAGTAACAAGGCTATGCATTGACTCCAGAAAGTGTTCATGCTGAAGCCTCTGGGAAAAATCAATTCAACTTTATGCATTATGGTGTAGTCACTCCAGAAACCTCTCTACATGTCCTTGTGTTAAGGACTTGGCATATGGAAGATATAGGCTGCAACCCCAACAATGTCTACTGAGAAAGAAGTCCTACTGAATTCAGTGGGGCTTACTTCATTGGAAGTAAAGGTTACTCCTTTATTATGCTGGTGCATATAATCTGACTGGCTGTGAGAGTACTTTGTTTTTGGCTACTTATACTGTAGACCATCAGGCAAATAATCTAAACTTCCTCACTGCTTGCACTACCTGCCAGTTGTGATAAACCAGATTAGCCATATCAATTACCTCCACCCTCACCCAACAGATCTACAGTATGAGTAGCCAAAAAACAGGTGCCCTCACAGCCACTCAGAAGACATCCAAAAAAATCCCTACTTAGCCCCAGGATGTGACTGGTTATTCCCATACTGCATAAATGGATGAGAGAGTGGGGTGCTTTGCTAATTGCTAAAGATATAACAAAAATTATTAGTAAACAGTCATCTGGCAGGGAGGGTGCTTGTGCTACACATTTATTACATCACAAAAGTAGCTAACATTTACCAATCATATTCCACAGAGTAAAAGCATTTTCCTGGGGAAATATTCACACACACTAGTGGGATCCATTTGGTGGTGCTGGTTCAGATCCCAGTCCACTGAACTAGCAGGTGGTTACAGTACGTTTTTGTTATTTTTCCACTATCATTTGGTTCTACTGATTCATTTTTTCTCCTGAATATTTCTAACAAAGTTTTCCTTTCAAAAAGGAAAGGAAAGCAGCTTTCTTTTTGCCCCTGCCCACCCATCCCTTTGCTTCCTCCCTCTGCTTCTGAATTTTATTGGACCTACCCTGCCCCAAGCCATGGGAGAAAGCGAAAGATGGCCGTGAGAGAAATAGTGAGACTGCCTGGTTAGTTTCATGGTTGCAAAGCAAAGATGCATGCTGATCAGTTTCATGTTAGCAAAACAAAGACACATGCCAGTCAATTTCACCTTAGCAAAGCAAAGCTCCATGCTGGTGAGTTTCATCTTAGCACAGCAACACAGCATGGGGAATACAACAACAATAATATTGTTATATTCAATGCGGTTTTTAAAAAGTCTGCTGTCAGAAAAAGTGGTGGAAATTCACAGGACTGTTCTGAAAAGATAATGAACATGCAAACTGTGTGGAAATCTGGTGACAAGTTTGATTTTAGTGTAATACTTGTACACACACCAATACAAATGATTGGTTTCAACAGAAAGGACCCTTGATGGAAGACAAAAGATTGTGTATAATACATTAGAAGAAGGGGAAGCAATAAGGCATGTAAGGGCCTAAACCAAGGTTTTCTACTAATAGACAATCCTATTTCTGACTGTAACTATTGCAGTTCATGCAGAGACTTAACATAAGCATGTTCAGGATCAGAGGCCACTAGTAGACTAGAAAGGCATGGCAGCAGATTCATTACAAAAACCTCTCAATCTCAACTTGGAAGCTGTTGGTGGGAGAGCACTAGGAACTATCTTTCAGTCCAAGCAATCTCCTGGACAGCTTCCCTGTTGTCCAACACTTGACCTCTCCGTTCTTGCTAGCAGTGCTGGACAGCGCCTCTGCTCCTTAGTATTCTGACTGATAGATCTCTAACTCTCAATGGATCTTGCTAGCTCAGTGATCCACTTCAGTTACGTGAGCAGCTCTTGGGAATTAATGACCCTGGTGCTTTCTCTGTTTGCCCCTTTCAAAAAGCCACTTGTGCACATAGATAATATAGATGCTCAGGAGTGGTGATGTCATGTGCTACAACTGATCTGTGCTTCCAGCACCAGATTAAGGGTTCTCTTTATATGAGTGATAGAAGAGATCACCACCACCACACATCTTATATTCTGCTGAACAAAACATAAAACTGTGAGCATCTTACCAGATTTCTAAATGTTTAAAATGTCCTCACTATGCATCCTTTTCTACACATTATTATGATTTGTTCTTGAATGCTTGTGACAGTTCTAATGCCTTGCCTCACTGTCCTATTTGCTAAGGGATTTTGTTTTAAAGCTTGGTGTAAATTGCTCTCTGTATCCCACAGGTAAAACTTTTGCTTCCTACGGTAAATTGAGCTGTGTTGAGGCAGTTGGTTGGATCTAGTTCCGTGGTTATGTGAATCACTCATAGCACAGCAGCCAATAAAAACATAGCATAAGCTTTGATCCAAAGTACATTAAAGGTTCGATGGAACATAAATTCCAAGTGAATGCATTTAGGACTGTGGTGTTAGAGAAACATAATCTCCAGCAGAACCCTCAAAATACAAAAAAACAGGTTTTCTTAGACACAAAATGGCCAAACAGAATTTATATAGAAGAAGCTTCCTAACAAGTTTAATCACACTGGACTATTCAAACAAGTCATGTGGCATAGCAAGGGTTGCAAGAATTTTTAAGCATTACCTTTGGAACGGGAATGAATGGTAATTAAAAGAATAAATTGTACTTATCACATTCTTCCAGGTGGAAAAACCACTATGTGTTCGACAGCAAGAACTGTCGGTGAATGTTTGATAATGTTAAGACACAGCCATTTGTCCTAAGGCTTTTAGCAAATCACTAATTCCTTATTTGCTACAGAAAGGTGCAACTTCCATATCCTGCTCTTGTGTCGCATCAGAGATATCATGCTAGGGCTGAAATGTTTAAGCTCATCAGTCTTATGCTTGAAAGATATGACCCCAAATGACTTTCATTATTTTTCATTCTAAAACCAAGTTCTGGCACTTTCATCCCTAGCTCATACAGCCCATAAACTAATGCACCTTGCCTACTCATTACCTAATGTATTATTGTTTGTTTGTTGTTGTTGTAGTGCACCTAGTACCTAGTACATGGTTAGAACAATAAATTCTGAAGAGCTACAGAAGCAGTTTTTTAACATATGGATAGTATCTTCTCAGTAGCCCCCACTCCTCCATCTCTAGGTAAATCCTTTCTAACACAAGTTTATCTTCACCCATCTACAAATAGAAAATGACAAATATTTGTTATTATCTTCATTCATTTGATAAAGTGTGATCTTTTCAGGTCAGAAAATACCTTGTATCATGGAGTCTTAGAGTGATAGCCAACTAAGGGTATAATCCCTAACCCCCTTACCTTGGAGTCAGCCCCACTGAACTCAATGGAACTTACTTAGTAGATTTGGTTAGGACTGTGCTGTAAGTTATACTTGGAGTAAATTCACTGATATTAATGGATAAATTAAGTAATTAATTTAAATGGGACTACTGTATAACTAACTTTAGATATCACCCTTGGTGATTTAATGAATAGGAGTACATGAGTCTTTTACAGTTTTCAAATTTTGTTTTGTTTTTATAGTTGTGTTGTATATTTTCCAATTCTGGAGAGAAACTAGCAATTTCAGCGGGGTATAATCTTTTCCCTTGAAAGGATTGAGATTATGCCAATATTCATCTTTTTTTAATCCTATTAAATTCTGTTGCTTCATCTAGTTGCTGATGTTTAATAAGAAAAGTTGCAAGAATTAAGCTATCTTTAGACTCTTCTTCAATATAACAATTCCTTTCATGTGAGAGATTCTGACATTTATTGTTCTAGAAAGAGAAATATAAATTAGGATACTTTCATGTACTTTCATATAACTTGTTTAAAAATCAACATATCATGCACACACATTAGTAGTCATATTACGTACTGTCATTTTGAATGTCTGTATCTGGATACACAACCAGAAGGGGGCAATATGATTCTTTGTAAAAATGTGATGTTTCATTGTAGCTTCTGCATTCAGAGGTTGTCTATAATTTAGTGGTGACTTTGATACCATGCCAACAAGCTTATTCCGTCTTTGTGAGTTTGCTGGAAATATTTTCTTGAATAAGCCAATTGGCCTACTTGTGTAAGTACAACATAGGACATTTGGCTTTCCTGGATATTTTTAAGCACTGTTTTCATAGTACAAGTTTAAAAATGACAGCACTGGGTGTATAAGATCAATTACCTTTCCAAGCCAAGTACTTTAAAGTGAGGGATATTTGGGAGGCACGTACATAAATGTAGCCTATTGTTGAAATTAATGTTTTGTCTTCCAACTATTGTTATTATTGTTGTTGTTATGATTATCACCACCACCACCACCACCACTTGTAAGTCAACTCATACCCAATGGTCTCTAGGTGACTTGTAACAGATTTTATGGCATACAATATAAAACAGATTTAAAAACATACAATATAAAAACTTAAAACCCAAATACAAAGGAATAACTAAAACAGCCAACATCAAAGGCCAAAGGCCTGAGTGAAAAGGAAGGTCTTTGCCTGGCACCTAAAGATGGATAAAGAAGGCATGCCTCCCTGAGGAGAGCATTTCACAGCCGAGAGTCTGCCACTGAAAAGGCCAGTTCTTGTGTTGCCACCCTCCGAGCCTCCTGTGGAGGGGGCACACAAAGAAGGGCCTGTGAAGATGAACACAGGGTCTGGGTTGGTTCATACAAGGAGAGACAGTCTTTGAGATACTGAGGCCCTGAGCTGCATGGGCCTGTGAAGGAGGAGTGACTGACTTTAGGTTTCATAGGTGTCCCATATGGATTTTTGTCTAGGAGATAGAAAGTAATGTCTAGGTTGCTGTTGGGATCCGGTGTGATGGCTGAGCTGTTGTAGCCTTGAACTGGGGAGAAGTGAGCACATCACCCAGCTCCTTCTCTTCCTACAGGATGCTACACACCCACAAGCAATTCCTTCTCAACAGTACTCCCTATATCTCCTAATAACTGTATCAAATGGGTATACCTATTGCCAGGTATATTTAGCCTCCAATAAATGGGATCCTGCTTGTTTGCCTACAGTAAAAAGTAAAAGTTTGTTAATTCTGCAGTGATTATAATGAGTAGAACAGGATTGGGTGCTTATTGCTAAAGGGTGAAATACATAGATAACTTAAAATGATCTGAAAAAATGGCTACCTTAAGTTACTCTTTTAAAGTACTCACTGTACTCACAATAACAGTGGCTATTTTTTCTTCTTTTCTTGAGTACTTGATGGCAAAGGATGAAAACAGCCTTAGATGAATAGAAATAGCGCTGTATACACTACAGTTAGCTGGCTGGCTGGCTGGCTAGCCACATAGGCTGTAACTCAGGCCTAATTTCTGATCTTCCCAATATGTGCAGCTCAGAGTGAGGCCTCTTCAGATTTCTGTACAGAAAAATCAACCCAGCAACCAGTAAAACAAATAAAATCCAATCACTTTCCACAATTAGTTTCCAGTTGCTTAGTCTTTTATGTAGCATAGGATTGCCAGGTATTGGTTTTTGCCTGGAGACTCTGGTTTTTGGGGGAACTCTCCAGGTCTTCGGGTGACTCACCTTAATCTCCGGACTCTTAGGTTTCATTTTTTTAAAAAATTAAGTTTCTAGGTGGTCTGGTTCAAAATATATAAACCAAAATGTCAGCCCCCCCCCAACTTCTGTTAGTACCGGCTGCTCTAATCCCTGCCCTTTCAGATTTTTAGCCAGTAAGTGAAGTCAAGGTTGTGATTGACAATAACAATAGCTAAACATCATTTCAGGTTCTGAGAAGTGTATTCCTTTCCCGCTTGTCTCGCATCAGGAATTCAGTAAGTATATAGCTTTCAGTAGCATAGAGTACTTTCTCTCTACAGGATTGGGACTTGCTTCTGAGTAAACATGCATAGGATTGCACTATCACAAAAGATCACAGCAGCATCTTGGTAGGCATAAAAGTGTACATGAAGGGTTTTTTAAAAATACTTGGAAAAATGGTATATTTATACTTTTTATGTTTCAAATAATTTTTGAACAGAAGTTTTAAAAAGTGTACATGCTACAATGTTATATTTTTCTAATTAAGGAGTCAAACAAGTTTAAATTTTACTGCACTGTTGAAGACAGTCAGGTCCACCTGGCACCTTCACTAACATCTTTTTAGCACCAGGGAAAAATGCTTACCTCTTTTCTCTCTTTGAACAATGATGACGTTGCTTGCTGTAAACTGTGCTACTGTTACTGAAGGTTGCTTTGTGGATTTTCCTTTGTGGATATACTTATGCTCTTAAAAATGTTATAAGTTGCTTTTAAGCCTTTTTTGTGTAACAATCAAGTTTTAATTAATAAATAATAATAATAATAATAAATTTCTTGTTGCAACCAATTGTACTGTATACTTAGTTCAATACAACCATCTTCACCAGAAAACCACACATTCAGTTAATGTGGCAGGGTAGGAGCAGGCTTGATGGCACAGTCATCGCGACAGGCTCCACCTGTGGCCTCCACACAGTGTGAAGCCTGCATGTATAGGGTCTGTCTGCACAATTCCTGCCTTGTGTTAAGTTCCTGATCACAGACAGAGGTCACATCTTGCCCTTACATTTTAAAGCACCATTATACTACTTAAACAGTCATCAGGGCTGGTGCCAGAGGGCAGCCAGGTTGGGCTCTGGCCATGGGCCCCTGAAGGGCCCCTCCTTCGGGTGGGTGGGTAGCACTCCCATTCTGCAATCCCTGGCAGCATCAGCTCCAGACCCTGCCCTGGATTGCAGACAGGGAGTTCCCAGACACCCCCCTACAATTGCATAAGCCAGTGACACCCACTGCACACCTCACCTACTTCTCCCATTGTGGCAGGTATGCATGCATGTGCATGTAGTGGACATGTGTGCCATCAACCAAGATCACACCTGAGGCATCAGCCCCTTAGGGAAGCCTTGGCTGCTATCTTGATTGATGGCATGCATGAGTGCAGAACATGACCAGCATTTACTGCAGCTGGAGAGGTAGGTGGCACATGCGGGTGGGCATCATGGGCTTGCAGCAGGCTGGTGCCCAAGGCATGGGCCCTGATAGTCATGGCTTCCCCCAAAGACTCCTGGGAACTGTTGCTTGTTAAGGGTTCTGAGAGTTGCTAGGAGACCCTTATTCCCTTCATAAGGCTAAAATTCTCACAGTGGTTTAACGATCAAACCCTCTTCCCAGGGAACTGTTTAAAATTCTGTAGTACAATGCTGCTTTAAGTGTGTAATGCAGATGGGGCCATAGCCAATGCACACACATTTATATGTGCATAAGGCTTTATAAACAAGTCAGCCAAATACATTATGGTCAGTGGCACAGGCATCAGGCGCAATCCCCCTTTCCTCCCCCATGCCTCCACAGAATATATGAAGAGCCTTTACTTATTAGTGAATTATGGTTTTATTTCAGCTGGCTAGGTTAATGAATGGGTTCCTTCTTCTCCTTTTTCCTCTTTCTGCACATGTCGTCTTCTCTTTGCATTACAGAATTTACAAATATAAATAGAACTGTAGGACTAAGTGGAATCTGACTTGTATAGCTTGTTTTTTCTCAGAAACTGAGTGCCTGAATCCTGAAGCCATGTGAATTGCATGGGCTGCCAGGGAGGAGTCTGTATGTTGACACAGCTCTTTCCTGAAGTCCAAAATGAGTCAATGGATACATTCTAAGTCCCATTGAATTGTCATTTTCTGGCCAGGGAGGAGATAGCAGTTGTAAAATATATTTGCTAGGCTTTTTTTCTTTTTAGAGGAAATGTTTTAACTTATTGTTACTCCCCTTGAGACCTTTGGGTTTGAAATCTAATCAATCAATCTCTGAAATCTGATGGGTATCTGCTTCTTGTTCCTCTGAACCAATAAGATCTATGCTATTAGTGAACAAGTAGTATCCATCATCCAGGGTCTAGTTCTAAGGGGATAAATCTGTTACTGAGTTGTACCAGGACAGAGTGAGGCAACTGCCTCATGTGGCATATTTTGAGGGCGGCAGCAACAGCAACCCCCTCCAGTTATTCCTTTGAGACCTTTAGCCATTCCCCTCTGTTGGAGGTAATAATAATAATAACAATAACAACAACAACAACAACAACAACAACAACAACAACAACAACAATAATAATAATAATAAACTTTATTTCTACCCCTCCCTTTTTCCAATAGGACTCAGAGCGGCTTACAACTAAAAACAACACACCATTAAAACAAACAAAGTATACAATTAAAAATAGTATTAAACTTTGAGAAAAATTAAAACCATAAAACACACGTTAAAAACAGCAGACAATTTAAAATAATAAGACCATATAATGTAGTCACCAATCCTAGGACACTTAATCCTAGTCGTTCTCTACCCAAATGCCCATTGAAATAAAACAGTCTTTACCTGTTGCCAGAAAGATGGCAAGGAGGGAGCTAATCGCACCTCACTCGGAAGAGAGTCCATAGCCTGGGGCGGCCACCGAAAAGGCCCTATCTTGTGTCCCCATCATATGTACTTGCGAAGGTGTGGGGAGCACAAGAAGGGCCTCACCTGAAGATCTCAAATCCTGGGCAGGTTCATGTAGGGAGATATGATCTGCCAAATAGCCTGGACCTGAGTCGTATAGGGCTTTGTAGGTCAAAACCAGCACTTTGAATTGTGACCGGAAACAAATTGGCAGCCAGTGGAGCTGTTGTAACAGGGGGGTTGTATGATCCCTGTAACCAGCCCCGGTTAGCACTCTGGCTGCAGCTCTTTGTACCAATTTATGTTTCCGAACAGTCTTCAGAGGCAGCCCCATGTAGAGAGCATTACAGTAGTCTAAGCAGGATGTAACCAAGGCATGCATCACCCTAGTCAGATCAGGCAGATCCAGGAACGGGCTCAGCTGGCGCACCAGTTTTAATTGGGCAAATGTGCTCCTGGACACAGCAGTAATCTGGGCCTCAAAATTCAAAGCTGAGTCCAGTAGTACACCTAAACTGCGAACCTGAGACTTCAGGGGGAGTGCGACCCCATCCAGCACCGATTGAATCCCTATTCCCTGATCTGCCCTCTGACTGACCAGGAGTACCTCTGTTTTATCAGGATTTAATCTCAACTTGTTTGCCCTCATCCAGTCCATCACTGATGTCAGGCACTGGTTGAGGACCTGTACGGCTTCCTTGGCTTCAGGTGGAAAAGAGAAATAGAGTTGAGTGTCATCAGCATACTGATGGCACCAAACCCCAAACCCCGGACAACCTCTCCCAGCGGTTTCATGTAAATGTTAAATAACATGGGGGACAAAACTGAACCCTGAGGGACCCCATAGGTCAATGGCCAAGGGGTCGAGCAGGAGTCCCCCAGTACCACCTTCTGGGTTCGGTCCTCCAGGAAGGACTGAAGCCACTGTAACACAATGCCCCCAAGTCCCATCTCAGCAAGGTGGCCCAGAAGGATACCATGATCGATGGTATTGAAAGCCGCTGAGAGGTCCAGTAGAACCAACAGGGACACACTCCCCCTGTACAGTTCTCTGCGTAGGTCATCCACCAAGGCGACCCAAGCCGTCTCTGTCCCATAGCCAGGCCTGAAACCAGATTGAAATGGATCCAGATAATCCGTATCATCCAAGAATCTCTGGAGTTGGGCGACCACCAAACGCTCTATTATCTTGCCTAGAAATGGAGTATTGGAGACTGGCCGGTTGTTACCCAGTACAGAGGGATCCAGGGAGGGCTTTTTCAGCAGTGGTCTTATAACTGCCTCCTTTAAGCATGATGGAATTCTGCCTTGTTGTAGAGAGGCATTAACCACTCCCCTGACCCAATCAACCAGTCCCCCTCTGGTACTTTTAATGAGCCAGGAAGGGCAAGGGTCCAGTGAACAAGTGGTGGCACTTGCCCACATCCTTGGGCAAAACAAGTTGAAAAGAATCCATTTTAATTGGACAAACAGGCGCCAAAGTTACATCCTCAGAGACTGTATCAATTTTAGCATCCAAGTCGGAGCGAATCTGAGTGACTTTGTCTGCAAAGTGCCGTGCAAATTCTTGACAGCGGTCTGCTGAGTGGTCAGAATTACCCTCACATACTGTAAGGGTACTAGCCTACTACTCAGGAGCACTGGACGATGCTATCCCTTTGCCAGTGTTGACGTACGATGGAACTGCCTCTGTATATGAACGGTATATACTTCTAAATACGGAATATGTGTGTGAGTGCACCATCTTGTCCTTTGCCTCAGGCAGCAAAATGTCTTGAGGTGCCCCTGTTGTACCATTACAGAGGGCAGCTGAGGGTTTATATGACTGAATGGGTGATATTCAACTAAATAATAGTGCTAGTGCAAGGATTAGCACAAGGATTAGTGCTAGCATAATGGGGCTCTCCCCGTGTGTGCCCCGTGTCATTCCCAAATCTGGTTGGTGTTGGGAGGGGGAAACCCCAGATCAGATTTAGGGTGCACATGGGGACAGGATAGGGGAAAATGTTCCATTGCAAGGCAAAATCCTTGCACTGACAGAACCAATGACTTAGCATTATGTTGAATACAGTCCAATATTTCCAACATACAACAGGAACAACAACTCCCTGTCAACAGAAAACTAGATGTCAGCGAGAAGAAAACCCTTCTCTGTGACATCTAGTTTTCTATGGGCAGGTTTTATTTAAATGGAGGAGTATTTAGTCATGTGAACTCTCATTTGCAATATGAAGTAGTAATAGCCCAGTCACACTTCTCTGAGAACTAAGCCCCACTATGGCCTCTCCAGAATATGAAGAGAGACAGTAAAGAGCTCAAAGCATACATACACACAATACTTTTGAACATCATTAATGCATGATTTAATGGTTTGCTCCTGTTGGAGGTCACCATACCTCAAAAAGAGATGTACTGCAGGATCATACAGAAACACATCTCTTGTTTTCTTATTCATTTTGATTTATTTCATTTATGAATTGCTTCCCATAAAACATCCTGAAGCCATTTAACAGTAAGAATATTGACACAAACAAGCCCAAGTCCAATGCAGACATAGTAAGGAGTAAAAATGTCAGTTTAAAAGGCTTGTTTGGAAAAGGAAGATCTTCCATAAGTACCAAAGGGATAATAGAGATAGTGCCTGCCTGATATGCAATGGGAGGTAATTCCAAAGGGGTAGAGAGGAAGATGAAAACTTTTTACTTAGTGTTGTTTTTGAAGTTGTGTTTTGATATTGTATCTTTGAATGCCTGAAGTGACTGGAAAAATGACATAGAAATCTTTAAAAATCAACAAATTAATATAGCAAGAACCACCACCTAATCAGACTTTCTAGATTCATGCTTTTTGTTGATAAATTACTTTTAGCATTACTCCTTAAAAAGAAACAAAACACCTCAAAACAACATTTCAATTGGATAGTTTAATGTGAGTCACCCTCCTCATTAGTGTATTATTCATGCACATTTTATAATCTTATATGTAGCTGTTGACAATGTGTTGGTATGTAACAAAGCAGTTTTGGACTTCTGAAAAATTTGGATTTTTATGGCAATAATGTTTTTTATTAAATGTATTTTATTTATTTTTCAAACAAGGGAAGTAACAATACTTCCTCAACACCCTGCTCATTCCCTTCCTCCCACCCTCTTTCTCCCCCAGTTGCATGTGGCAGATTACATTCGGGCTATTGAAAAGTAAGTACAGAAATGAACTGTAATAATGATCTCAACCTAGGATTCCTCTCCACAGGTGAGCATAAGATGATGGAGGTGTTTAAGCCTGAAAGTTCACACGAGTAATACAGCAGTACCATATTTCAATGAAGTTGTCATCTTCTTGAGTTCCATTTAAAGCTCTTCAATATTTCATTAATTTTTTCACTAAGGCTATTATCCATATTTTTGTCTCCAGGTCACTAAACATAAATTGTCCAACTGCTTCCAATGTTGAGTGACTACCTGTCTCGTCGCAACAAGCAAAGAAGTGATCAGTTCCTTATGGCAACAATGTTTGACTAAGCATGGAGAAGAATGAATAACGCAATGACTGACTACAAAGTTAAGATCTGTATAATAAAAAGTTATAAAATGAAATTGGATTCTCTGTAGGAATTAAACTAAAGTCTACCCTAAGGCTGCAGAAGCTTAGCTTATAAATGTGAACTTTCTTTAGTTTAAAGGTTTTAAAGGATCAGCTGAAGAATTATTTGTCCAAAGGATTTCAGTAAGATGGCTTCAGAGACATTTCATTTTTGTAATTTGTGCTTCTGTAACCTGGAACTGGCTGTGGGGCACAACCTTTTGTCTAGAGGGAGTTCTGTAATGAAGTACAATATGTTTGTACTATTTAAAATGCAACCATTTGTAAACTGATAAATTATTTATTTATTTATTATACATGTATACCGCCCCATAGCCAAAGCTCTCTGGGCGGTTTACAGTAACTAAAAACAAATACAATTTAAGATACATCTTTTAAAAAACAATTTAAAACACAATTTAAAAATTTAAAACAATATAAATAATGTGTTGTGATTAAGGGATGAAAGAAAGTCTGCCATTGTAGAATTTTGGAAGATGCGTGGATGTGGTTAATAGAAAGAATATGGGTAAAAATATTGCAGTAAAATAAATATTTATCACTCCCCAAATACTGGGCCTTATTTTCCTTAGGATAATTGTCCACTTCCTATAAGATTCTTCTGGAGCATTTGCAATGTACCACACATTGCCAATATATCAGAAGTTGAATTTGCATATAGAATGACTTATTCTGCAACATCTCTTGTTTTTCTACTTCCTCACAACTATCCAACACCCATAGGAAGTCTCAGTCATTTATCACTGTTGGCTTTCCTGTGTGAAATGTTTTTAAAAGCTCTTTTCTATATATACACCTATACTGTGAAATTGATGGAAGACCTATCTGCACCACACAATCCAGTGATGTGGTGCAGCATGGGGTCTCCAAGGCACACATTTAATGAAACGTCCTCCCTCACAAGGGCTGTTCAAATCACTTTCACAGAGAGGGCAGCTCTGCACATACATTCCTTCACAAGGACAAAGCTGTCCCTCCACTGAGGTGGATGTGGCTTCCCATGCTAGGTTGTCTTCACTATGCATGATGCAGTGAGTGACTTTCTATAAGCTATTATGTGAATTATTATTTTTCCATGTCCAAACCTAGTAGCCAAATGACATTAGTATCTAAATAGAAAGAGGGCACTATACAAAGTTGTGTAATAACCTAGTAGTGAACCCACTCAACAAGAAAAGCAAGTTGACTATGAATACTGATCAGAAAATATTCCTGTTTTGATATAAGGATCACATTTGAGGGATCTGTAGAAGTGCAAAGCAACATTTGAAAGAACAAACTATTATTTATTTATTTATATCCCACCTTTCTTCCAAGGAGCTCAAGGTGGTGTACAAACATGGTTCTCCCTTCCCCATTTTAGCCTCACAACAAGCTTCATGGCCAAGTGGGGATTTGAACCCTGGTCTCCCGGATCCCAGTCTGACACTATTACACCATACTGGGTCTCTATGTACTGGATTCTTTTGGTATTGGATCCACTTGGCATTTTTTGAACTTCAGGTAATTGTTTTCATTACTAGGTACAATGCCTAATTATTAAACTTATGTTTTACCTGTGGTTTTTATTTGTTTTAAACACCATATTATTTTGATTGATGGATTACTTTTTTGATTGTTGTGTAAGCTGCATTTAGGGTAAAAAGCAGTCTATAAATATTGGAAATAAATAAATAAAATAAATTATGGTACTCATGCATCTGTCAATACTTGAGTTAAATTTAAAGCCTAGTTAGAATTTCATTGAATTTAATACTCAGATATTTTAATATTTGGCTGAAATTCAGCACTACAACTTTGGTACTGGAGACCTCGGGGGGGGCATACCCTGCTAGAGTCATATATATAGATCTAGAGTAGGGATGGCAAACTTATAGCTCTTCAAATGTTGTTGGACTCCAAGTCCCATCAGTTTCAGCCAGCATGGCCAATGGCCAGGGATCATGGGAGATGTAGTCCACAGACATCCAGAAAGGCACAGGTTCTCCTTCCCTGATATTAGTGCTCATCTCCACTAAAACACCTTTCCTGCATCCTTGAAAAGTACTTCCATTCAAGCCACTTACTGACTCCCGTATTAGTTGACAGTGGCCTAAATTCATAAGAACATGAGAAGAACCTGCTATATCAGGCCAATTGCCCATCTAGTCCAGCATCCTGTTCTTACAGTGGCCACTCAGATGCCTACGGGAAGCCTGCAAGCAGGACATGAGTGCAAGAGCACTATCCCCTCCTGCAGTTTCCGGCAACTGGTATTCAGAAGCATACTGCCTCTGACTATGTAAGCAGAGCATAGGCATCATGGCTAGTAGCCATTTATAGCCTTATCCTCCATGTATTTGTCTAATCATCTTTTAAAGCAATCTAAGTTTTATGATTTTGTTTTGTATGTTTTATGAAAATTTGAATAAAAATTATTGTAAAAAAAAAAAAAGATGGTGGCCATCACTGCCTCTTGTGGGAGTGAATTCCATAGTTTAATTATGCACTGTAGCTGCTTTCAGACATGGGGCTTATTGCATTAATTTAATGGATTAAAATGGTAGTGCTTCTGTCCCAATTTCTAAAATTCCTTTCACACTGCAGTCCCTGTTGCGTTAAGGAACAGTAGCTTTTTGAGCCGATATCCTGGCATTTCGAACAAATGTCTTTCACAAGGCTGCAGTAAACAATGTCTTGTTTTAATCCCTCACCTGTTATACACATAGTTCCCCACTGTGTAGGAGGTCTAAGATCTCATCGCTTCACCATGCAATCCCTCTCCATTTAGAATCTGACTGTGCTGGAACACTGGTACAATTTTTGTCAGGCAAAAAAAAAAAAGTGCACCTAAAGGGTGGAAACACACTGCATGCTGGGATGCCTGTCATGTGAGCAGCCGCACCTAGCGAAAAACTCCAGTGACTTTCTGGGTTCCCAAGCTTGCAAATGGATTATTTCTGGTATCATTTATCCCAAAAATTAGCACTAAACTTCCACTATATTCCACTAGGATTCCAGAACTAGCTTGTACGCCGTGTGAAAGAGCAAATATAATGCGCGAATTACCGGGTAAGAAATCATCAGAATAACAGAATAACATACAGTGTGAAAGCAGCCCAAGTGAAGAAGTACTTTCTTTCATCTGTTCTGAATCTTCCAGCATTCAGCTTCATTGGATGTCCATGAGTTTTAGTGTTATGAGAAGAAGAAAAACTCTCTATCCACTTACTCTATAATTTTATGCACTTCTCTCACGTCACCTCTGACTCGCCTTTTCTCTAAAGAGCTCCAAATGTGGCAACATTTCCTCAAAGGGGAGCGGCTTCATCCCCTTGATCATTTTGGTTGCCATTTTCTAAACCTTTATCAACTCTACAATATCTATTTTGAAGTGAGGTGACCAGAACCATGCACAGTATTTGAAATGCGGCCCCACCATTATGATATCAGCAGTTTTCCTTTCCTTTCCTTTCCTAATGATCTCTAGCATGGAGTTTTCCCCACAGCTGCCATATACTAGGTCATCATCTTCATTGAGCTATCCACTACAATCCTAAAGTCTTGTTCTTGGTTAATCACTGCCCGTTGAGACCCCATGAGCATATATGTGAAATGAAGTGGGGTTTTTTTTGCCCTGACATGCATTACTTTACCTTTTTTTTTTTACATTGAATTGCATTTGCCATTTCATTGACCATTCACTGAGTTTGGAGAGGTCCTTTTGGAGCTCTTTGCAATCATTTTTTTGCTTTAACAATCCTGAAGAATTTAATATGATCAGCAAACATGGCCACCTCATTGCTCACCCCTAACGCTAGATTGTTTAGGAACAAGTTAAAAAGTACAGACTCCAGTACTGATCCTTGGGGGACTCTACTGTCTAAATCCCTCCATAAGGAGAACTGTCAATTTATTCCAACTCTCTCCTTCATGTTTCCTAGCCAATTCATGATCCACAAAAGGACCTCTCCTGTTATTGCACGACTGCTTACCTTACTCAGAAATCTTTGGTGAGGTACCTTGTCAAAAGCTTTTTGGAAATTCAAGTACACTATATCAATTGGGTCACCTCTATCTATATGTTTGTTGACCCTCTCAAAGAACTCTAATTGGTTAGTGAGACAGAGCTACATTTGTAGAAGCCATACTGGTTCTGCTCCAGCAAGGTTTGTTCTTCTAAATGTTTGGTTATTTTATCTTCAACATAGCTTTCCACCAGATTTCCGAGAACAGGTGTTAAGCTAACCAGCCTGTAACTTCCAGGATCCCTCCTGGATCTCCTGTCAAAGATCAATATTAAATTGTTTTTTAAAAACATAAGAATCTGTGCCTACATAAGACATGAGGGTATGTGCCTGGTGAGATGTGTCTGTCTCTTATTAGTGACTTTCAGCAGGAATTTAAAAACATTCCTGTTTACCCAGGCATTTGATGGCTGAAAGATACTTTTCCTGGCAACCCTGGAGCCACTGGCTGAGAATATTTTAACCATTTTAAAAATGTTTTTAATATTGTTATTACCAATATGTTTGCTATCCTGGACTCCCTCAGGAGTAAGGGCAGGATATAAATCACCACCACCACCATCATCATGATCTTTACATGTAGGAGCAATGCATATGTATATTAGAGACTCAGAAGTTTCTATTCATCATGCATTCTAGTCAATCAATCAGCTAGCTATAAGCCGCAACAAATTGTTAAAAAGAGGCTGAATAATGAATGATGAGGTGAATGAATGATGAGGTCATGGGGCGTGGCCAAGGACTGGTTTTCTTCCCTTCCTCCTGCTTTTAAAGATTCTGTGGATGCTTAAAATACATTTTTTTTTACAAACAGAACCTAAAGAAACTGAAAAGTGCCTTACTTTGGTTAAGAAGTCCACAAAAGACAATAAAATTATTGATAAAACAAAACAAGCATTTATATAAGTATAAATATAATGGTTAGAGCATTTGTCCAGGATCTGGAAGATCCCCACTCAGCCATGAACTAGAAACTATTTCAACAACTGTCTCTTTCTGTCTGCCTACACACGCACACTAGAGTTGCCAGGTCAGCTGTATCCCAAACCCTGAGATTTCAGCAGTGAGCCCCAGTGATGTCACAGAGCAAGCCCCAGTGATATCATGGGACAGGCCCCAGTAATGTCATTAAGCATGATACATTAAGCATCAACCACAGTTGCTTGGAGCACACCACTCAAACTAAAAAAATTATCTGATTGGAAATTAAGATAGAAATCTTAGATAAATGAGGATATTCCCAGGTCTAGCTGAAGTGATGGGATAATTCCTTGTCACCTGCTTAGGGAGCCTGGGTAGGGAACATTTAATCTAGCCTACTTGCTTCTGGCAAGAAGGGTTGAAGTGCCCTCAGGTCAGGACAGTCACTAGAAGGCCATTGGAAGAAGAAAGGAGCCTAGTGTTGGGGAGATGTTAGATGAGAGCACTCAGAAGTAAAGATGGATGCCCCTGAAGGCTGCAATTCTAAACATACTTACTAAGGGACTATGCCCCATAGAACTCAACAGGACTTACTTTTGAGTACATATGGTTAGGATTGTGCTGTTGGTAAGGCTTGACTAGGAATCTTCTGCAAATATATCCATAACAAAGCAGGGCTGGCAACTCCCTGCCTGTAATGCTCTGCCTGCCTTTTAATGTGGCTGCTCCAAACTTCTTTACAAACTTGACCCTTTACTGAAGGGAGAGGTTTGAGAAATGAGTAAGAGTTAAGAAGATTCTCTACCCTTTCTTGCCTATCCTGTGGGCTGCTATAAACTCACTTTGACAACCAACCCAATTCCAGTGAGTAATAATGGACAGAGAGAAAACACATGTGGTTTGGTCTACCTTCACAGGCATTAGCTTGGGAACAACAGCAGTTGAAGCCACACTTCCCAGTATGTGAATTCTCTTTTACCACTATTGGGCAAGAAACAAACCGTCATGCAACCAACAAAGTGCATCATCAGTAGGTTTAAAGGGGTTGAGCTGAGTGCATGGAACCACTGTTGTTGCTTCTATGGATGTAAGGGAGAGAGGTGAGAGGTAAATGAAATGCAAACA
Organism: Rhineura floridana; assembly: GCF_030035675.1. Taxonomy (NCBI): domain Eukaryota; kingdom Metazoa; phylum Chordata; class Lepidosauria; order Squamata; family Rhineuridae; genus Rhineura; species Rhineura floridana. The sequence goes on along the minus strand of NC_084480.1, from coordinate 66,580,074 downwards.
GAAAAAGAAAAACAAAGGACAGTGATGATTTCCAAAATGATTTCCAATACCATACCAGCCACAACAAGATTCCGATGGGTAAGGCAGAAAACTCAGTATCCCACAACCAGTTAGGGTTCCTAACCAAAACCCAAAACTAAAAAAACCTGGCAGCCAGTCAACCAAGGTCACAGAAATCCCCATGGAGCACAAGTTGACCTGGTCAGTTAGTGCAGAATGCTATGGCATGATTGCTGACAAAAGTGAGATCCAGTCAGTACATAATACCTCTGCTCTGAAATCTGCACTGGTTGTCCATTTGCTACCAGGCCAAGTTCAAGGTGTGCTTTCCATGTTAGGGGTGTCTGTTCTATACTCTTGTAAGAAATTGACCCTTTAGTGTCTGCTCTTGTAAGAAATGGATCCTTTAGTGTTGCAGCACCTATGCTTTGGAACTCACTGCCTATTGACATTAGGCAGACACCTTCATTGTACTCTTTTTCACATCTGCTAAAAACATTTTTTGTTTAGACAAGCCTTCCCAGTCATGTAGAAGCTATTATGCATTTTATCTGTTTTTAACTCTGTTGATTTTATTATTTTGAATCTTTTTGAATACCTGTTTTGAACTGTTTTTCCAATAATGTTATTAATTCCTTCTGTAAACCACTTAGAGGTTTCTTTTAGAATAAAGTGGTATATAAATGTTGTAAGTAAAATACATGAATAAATTTCAGAATCATTGTTGGCTTTGGGTCTCTTTCTTCTTTTAGGAAGAAAGGAATCTGCCTTATATTGACTCAGGCCATTTGATACCATCTAGCTCAGTAGTCATTTCCACAGATTGAATTTTGGATCTTTGCATGCAAAGCATGTGCTCTGCTACTGAGCTGCAGCACTTCCCCTGTTTAAGAAACTGTTTAAGAAATTGTTAAAATTTTAAAATTGTTCTTTAATTCAACATGCAGCATACCTAGGGCCGATCCACACTATGCATTTAAAGCACATTCAACATACATTTGAAGTACATGAATCCCACCACAGATTCATGGGAACTGTAGTTTGTTAAGGGTGGTATAATTGTGAGGGGGAAACTACACTTCCCAGGATTCTTTGGGGGAACTAATGCACTTTAAATGTGAGTTGGATGTGCTTTAAATATATTATGTGGATCTACATTACTTCATAAACTTTCCCTGCACATAAATCATTGTAATTAATTTTTAAATGGAAATCAGCTACAAAGTTTATTTCATCACCATGTGCAGCTCACCATCTCTCAGACTAATCTGTCTCTCAGGGTGAAAACAGCAGAGGGGGACCATGAGCAAGAAGGAGAAGAAGGGATTTATTTCTTGTTGTGAGCTGCCTTGGTTTCCAACCTTACCTCACAGTATTGTTGGACAGATTCCATATATACACACACCGGAGATGTAAAAATACATACACCCCATATAATAGTTTATTGTCAAAACCAGTTGGTCATTGCAGAACTTTTTTTAAAAAAAAAACAGTATTAGTTTCCTACCAAATTAAAGCAGTGACCCCCCCAGTAAGCCCTGCCTAATTGCTTTTAAAAAAAGGATTGGAAGGGAAGGCAAAAATTAACAATACAATCCTTTGCTATGTTCACTCAAAAGTCCCTTTGATTTACAGCACAATCCTTACCATGTCTACTCAAAAGTAAGTCCTACTGAATTCAATGGGGTTTACTCCCAGGTATGTGGGATTACCACTGCAGCTTTACTCCCAGAAAAGTGTTATTGTTGTTATATGCCTTCAAGTCGATTACAACTTATGGAAACCCTATGAATCAGCGACCTCCAATAACATCTGTTATAAACCACCCTGTTCAGATCTTGTAAGTTCAGGTCTGTGGCTTCCTTTATGGAAGCAAAACAGGCTATGAATCAGACAGATAAACTGCCCTTTTCAACAGCCCAGGAAAAATAAACTTGTTTGCCTCCTTATAAGAAAAGTATAACACATTGCTGCAGTATATACACTTTTTCAAATTTCTGTTCAAACTTTTTTTGAAAGCATATTATGTGTAATATTTTGCAAGCAATTAAACCTCCATTCACACTTTTATTATAATCATAACTGAAATTGTTCAATGTGCATTCCTCCGAAGATCTTGCTATGATCTTCAGTTCTAGATTTTTTGGTTTATTATTTTAGAATGGCAATCTTGCTGCTGTTGAAACTTATACACTCACTCAACTTATGATGTGCAGACAAGCAGGAAAAAGAAACTGTTTTTGGGATTTGTGATAGGTTCTAGCTATTGCTTGGAGGTCAGCAAATCTCTCATCAATCACAACCCTAACTTCACTTACTGGCTAAAAACCTGAAAATGTGGGGATTAGAACAACCAACTTCTAATAGAAGTTGCAGGGTGTGTGTGTGATAATTTGGTCTTTGTCTCTTGAACTAGACCACCCAGAAACTTATTTTTTTTTAACGAAAGCTAAGAATCTGGAGATTTGGGTGACCCACCCAGAGACCCAGAGAGGACCCCCAAAAACCAGAGTCTGGACAAAAACCAGAGATTTAACAACCCTAGTTAGAGCTTATTCTATGGGAAATAAAATCAAAATGGAGGTCCTGGAGGTGCTGAGGGGACCTCTGACCTCCCTAAGCCACTCGTACTAGAATTTTATCCCTGGAGACTGGGGTGAGACCATAGCAATTATTGTAATTGGCTGTGCTATCCAGAGATGATTGGCTAGTGCAGAAGATGGACAGAAACAAGTCCAGATTGTCTCTAAATGTGAGGTGCTGTATTGAATATGAATGCAAGGAACACAGAACAGGCACTAGGCTATAGATAATGTATTGCATATGCATGTAAGGAACAAAGAAGAGACTGGGCTAACTGTTTGGAAGGTTAGGATAGTTAAGGTGGGCAGTGCCCCACCTGCCCTTAATGAGGGGCCTCCACTGATACAGAGAATAAAACAATAAAAAGCAATCTGAAAACTGAATACTACCAAAGTTTCTGTAAGGATTGCTGTGAAAGGTGCTAGAGGAGAGATGTGGCCTCCAGATGCTGTTGGACTACACTTCCCATCATATCTGACCATTGGTCATGCTGGCTGGGGCTGATGAGAGTTGGAGTTCACAGCTCCTGGAGGGCCACAGGTTCGCCATCCCTGCCCTAGGGCATGCTATGAAGGCACATGATATAACAAGCTGATCTGGATTTGGTCAGTGCCTGGTCAGAGGCTGAGTATTCTATGTTGAGTACCATAGTGGATGAAAAGTGGAATAAATATGAATGTATGAATGCATGATGTATGCAAAGTGCTTCCAATACTTTATGCACTATATAATGCAAATTTCTAGAGGAGAACAGACATAAATATCTGAAGTTGGTAGAGTTCTAGCTGACCCTGTGTTAATGAGAAAGCAAACAGTGTCTGGCAAGTGAGGGATAAAGAGTTCATAAATCTTTGTTTGTTTCGCTCCTGATTGAAGGAACATTGGCCATTCATTAAGTGCCTGGCTATTCAGTGGATATATTTTTAACATTGCCCAATTTGCAGATAAAAGGTTTAATGTAGAAAGAGTCATTGTTTCAAGTATTCAAAGCATACAGTCTCAACAAACGTTAGACAATTTGGATTATTAAATCCCTTGTTGACCAGCTGTCGTGCTGTGCGTAAGTGCCTATTTTGAAAAGTAGGCACTTACAAAGCACAGCTGGGGACTGAGTAAAAGAGTCCAAAACATCCTTAGATTTCTTATCTGTGACTTTGTGCAAAGAAACCCCCCCACAAGCTCAGTTGTTAAATTCCCTATGGCATTTGATGCAGTAGCAGCACTTCAGACACTGCTGTGTGAATAAGATGTACCATGATTCTTGTGGAGGATGCTTAACAATGACTAAGGGTGCACCTGATCCACAAGTGCAGTCAGGCTACAGTGACACTTCTTGGCAAGCAAACAGAAGCATTTATTCACACAACATGTAATCAACCTATGCAACTCATTGCCACAGAGTGTTGTGCTGGCAACAAGCATGAACAAATAATTAGGCAATTATATGAAGGACATGTATACCATGGAGGAAGCTATAAACAGGTGCATAATGATTATATATAATGACTATATCCATCTAATTTTAGGTGTCAGCATTTAAGATTTCTATCATCATCATCATCAACAACAACAACAACAACACCTATTTGGGAAACTTCCTGAATGATCTGTTTGGCCTATCAGTAGCCAACATGTGGAGTCATCAAGACTATTGGTCTGATTTCTTCAGATTAGTCCCAGTGAAGCCCACTGGCACTATTCAAGAGCATCACTCCACTGATATTATCATTCCGCTACATCCCTTCAGCCCAGCATTCTCAGAAACTGTCAGATGTTGACCAATATTGTGGTACTTGATTGTGCAAATGGAGTTAAGATGGTGTTGCTGCTACATCTCATACATAATAGATTGGGTTACATTAGTTGTTTCCAGATTTAAGAGCAAATAGATATTTTAATCCATTCAATATGTTGTACAGAAAATATGAATGAAAAATTATACTGTTAATGAGAAGCTGCAACTCTGTACATGCCTCTGGACTATTGCTCTACCACTGTAAAGTAACAGAGGAAGCAAATCTTGGCTTAAAATAAATGACTTCCTAAGCAGCATGAGCATTGTGAACATGCTGGAATCTTGTCCATATCTAATGCAAGTATATGCCTCTATTTGGCCATTAACTCTAGTGAGAATAAACTGAATTTTCCACCACTAATTGGATTAAGAGGTTACTCTGTTCATAAGAGGTATTCACTTCCTCTGAGTATGGATGCATCTTAGTCTTGTGTCTCAACTTTGACCATTCCGCCTTGGCTGCCCCTGCTAGGAGTCTAGTCTCTTGGTCTACCCTCCTGCACGAGACAGTGCTGGAAGATGATACCCCCAGGTCAGAAAGCACTCACCGAGCTAATGGGGAAAAAACAAGGACAAATATGAGTAGTGCCGTGACTAATGGCACAGCTGGGTCAAAGCAGAAAGGAAGCTCAGAGGCTGATGTGCACAGATGCGAAAGGAGAGTCTGAAGTTGTATGATCTACAATAGGAACATGGAATGTGAGAAGCATGAACCAGGGAAAGTTAGAAATGGTTATGCAACACATGGGACATATCAGCATTACAATACTTGGCGGGAATGAATTAAAATGAACAGGAATGGGACATTTTCAGTCAGGCAACTACAAAATATTTTATGGAGGAAATGAGAAATTAAGAAGAAACAGGGTTGCTTTAATAGTGAAAAGTCATGTAGCAAAAGCAATTAGGAGGTATAACGTAAGATCTGAGCAAGTTATATCACTGAGATTTAACGGGAAACCCATTAACATACACATCATCCAAGTCTGTGCTCCAACAGCAAATGCAGAAGAAGAGGAATTGGAAATATTTTATGCAGAAGTACAGGAAGAAATTGACCATACACCAAAACAAAATGTGCTGATGATCTTGGGGAACTAGAATGCAAAAGTAGGCAACAGAGAAGAACTAGGAATTGTGGGGAAATGGGGCTTAGGAGATAGAAATGAAGCAGGAGAAACACTTACTGAATTCTGTGAAACCAATCTTGCAAACACATTTTTTGAGCAACCAAAAAGACGACTATACATGTGGACATCACCAAATGGTCAATATAGGGATCAAATTGATTATATGATTATTAGCAGAAGATGGAGAAGTTCCATACTTTCTGCAAAAACAAGACCAGGAGCAGACAGCGGTACGGATCATGAACTGGTAATATCCAAAATCAGAGTAAAGCTAAAGAAGAACAACAAAGCAATCATAATGCCAAAATACAATTAAATAACATCCCAGAAGAATATAAAGATCAAATAAGGAACAGATTTGAGGCGTTAAACTTAGTTGACAGAGAACCAGAAGAACTATGGAGTGAAGTCAGAGACATTATCAGGGAAGAATGCAAAAAGACAATACCTCTAGTTAAAAAGAGAGAAAGACCTCAATGGATGACTGAAGAAACTCTGAAAATGGTTAAAGAGAGAAGGAAAGCAAAAGGAGATAGAAACACGGTCAGAACCCTAAATGCAACTATACAGCGACTAGTACATAGGGACAAAGAGAACTATTACAATAGTTATTGTATAGAAATAGAGGAGGACAACCAAAAAGGGAACAACAACAGCCCTACTCCAAAAGATTAGAGAAACTAAAGGGAAATTTAAACCACGAGTAGGGATGTTTAATAATGAACAGGCCACACACTGACTAACAGAGATAAAATAAGATGGAAGCAATACACTGAAGAACTCTATAAAAGAGATGCCAGGATGACAGATTCATCATGGAGGAACTGTACAATGAAGAACCAGAAATTTTAGAATGTGAGGTGAAAGCTGCTCTTAAAAGGCTTGGAAGAAACAAATCACCAGGAACAGATGGCATACCAATAGAGTTGCTACAAGCTACTGGGACGGAATCTGTCCAAATCTTGAGAAAAATTTGTCAACAACAAAAATACTCTGGACAAGAGGCTACTGTAAGGACAGAGTATGGAGAAACTGATTGGTTCCTAATCAGAAAGGGTGTGAGACAGGGATGTATTTTATCACCCTATTTGTTTAATCTATACGCAGAACATATCATACGGAAACCAGGATTGGACCAAGAGGAAGGAGGTGTGAAAATTGGAGGGAGAAATATGAATAATTTAAGATATGCAGATGATACCATACTACTAGCAGAAACCAGTAATGATTTGAAACAAATGCTGATGAAAGGTAAGAGGAAAGCACAAAAGCAGGACTACAGCTGAACGTCAAAAAGACTAAAGTAATGACAACAGAAGATTTATGCAACTTTAAAGCTGGCAATGAGGACATTGAACTTGTCAAGGATTATCAGTACCCTGGCACAGTCATTAACCAAAATATAGAAAATAGTCAAGAAATCAGAAGAAGGCTAGGACTGGGGAGGGCAGCTATGAGAGAACTAGAAAAGGTCCTCAAATGCATAGATGTATCACTGAACACTAAAGTCAGGATCATTCAGACTCATTCAGATTCATTCCCAATCTCTATGTATGGATGTGAAAGTTGGACAGTGAAAAAAGCAGATAAGAGAACAATCCACTCATTTGAAATGCGGTGTTGGAGGAGAACTTTGCGCATACCATGGACTGTGAAAAAGACAAATAATTGGGTGTTATAACAAATTAAACCAGAACTATCATTAGAAGCTAAAATGATGAAACTGAGGTTATCCTCTGGACACATAATGAGAAGCCATGATTCACAGAAAAGACAATAATGCTGGGAAAAACAGAAGGGAGTAGAAAAAGAGGAAGACCAAACAAGAGATGGATTGATTCCATAAAGGAAGCCACAGACCTGAACTTACAAGATCTGAACAGGATGGTTTATAACAGATACTATTGAAGGTCACTGATTCATAGGGTTGCCATAAGTCGTAATCGACTTAAAGGCATATAACAACAACAAAATTGGATTAAGAATTATTTTGAAATACTTCTTTCCATGTGGGACACCTTGGCTCAGCAACACCTTATGATCAACCTGAAATAGTGGAAAACCTGTATTATTATGCCTGCTGACAATTCAGTATGGATGTCATTTAGAGTCTCTTCCATCTATCTTTGTCCCTAATGAAATGCTTTTACAATTCAGTGGTTTACAAGTTCTGGTACATATAAATAAATAAATAAATGAGATGACTTTGTAGTAATAACCAATGCCTATGAAAATGCCTCTTGAAATTGTTCAGGCTTTCACCCCTGAGACTATTCCATGCTCCATCTTTTGCTTGTGTAAACTGGTTTAGCCTTGTGAATGACTGCAAGAACAGACCAACTTAACCTTGGCAAAGATTCCTCCTCTATGCTTCTCCTCCCTGTCTCATTGCCTCCCTACTGTGTCCTTTATTTCCTCTCAGATTAGTCAGGAAATCTTAAGGGAACAGCTTACTGTTCTCCCTGAAGAAAAACTATATTAGGAGGGTTCTAAGGAACCCAAGGTGGACACGTGAAGGCTAGCCTATCTTTGGCCATCCCATCTTTTCTTGAGCCCAGTCCCTTGGTGGAAGAACAACCAGCTTGTAACCTGGTTTTATTGCTCAGAACAGGCTGGCCATCATAGAAGCTGTGCATACCCCTCACTGAAGGACCCCTAATGGGAGAAAGGGTGGGATATAAATCAAATAAATAAATAAAATAATAAAGCCCAGTATACAGGTCTGACCTTAGATTCACAGGTCAAGGTGACACTTAGGAAACCTCTCTCCCACCACTTCTTCAGGACAGATAACTGTTAGTGTTTTATTCCTTTCTGTGACTTCTACCTCTCCTGTTTCTTAAATCTGTTTTTATTTTTGTCTGTTTAATGTCCAAATCCATCTGAGCATTCCTCTGGTGTGTCTAGTCCATGACTGTAGCTCCGCCAAATCCTCAGTACCCTCCCATCTCCATATGTGGGAAATTTCCTCCCCCCATCTATTTCTCTCTCTTTCATAGAAACAAAGAATGTGGCAATGTGTGGTAGGGTAGCCTGTGTATTGTTTTGTAGCTAGTAGCCATTTTATTGTTCTGTACCGTTATAATTGGCGCCTCAAGTCACCGAGCCATGTTACTCAATGTCTGTCATTTTGTCTATATAAATACTATTTTGTCCATACTTTATTCACCCAACCAAGCAAGAGTGCATTGGCATTTGGTAAACTGGCATTAACATACTACAATAATCCCTGTGGAATCCAACTGTCTCCAGATTATAGATCCCCAACACCTGCACTTCTGTGGGCACACATGTGACTTTTATATACCTCTGAAAACAGGAACATGGGGAAGCCCCATAACAAGTACCCACAGCTGCACTGGAGAATGAACAGAAGTTGCCAGGCATTAATAATCTGGCAGACTGGACTGATTTTTCTTTAGAGATATGTATAGTAATAATGTACGCAAAAACAGTAAGCAAAGTGGAAAATTAAACTCAGTAATGTGTACAGATATAAGTTTGATAGATGTGTTAATGCTGTTAGCTAGATAGAGACTGATAGAACTATAATTTCTTAAAGAGCTTTTGTCTCCTATATTCGTTGACAATAATGTATTAAACAAGTATGTTGTTCCATTTCATTGTTTGTATTGTAGGAACTGACCAATTTTAATTTACAAGTCCCAGCTCTTTTGCAATTTCTTCTTGTGAGTATTTTGTTGGTTCTCATTTTCATTTTGGAGAACTGCCGCTTCTTTTGCAACCAGATGCTTCACAGCAAACAGAAAATTATTGGAAGACATTTATTATAAGATACTGCCACTGTCTGAAATTTCACAACAATACCTTGAACTTTCACATTATAAACTTTTTTTGGGGGGGGAGGAAGAGAGAGTGAATCCAGACAGTTTTTTGACCATATTAGCTACTAAAATTTTCAGAAAAGCTAGCAGACCCAGAACCATTTTCAACTGGTCAGTAGACCTGATCTCAGTTAATAGTTTTACCATTGGTCAATGGGTGACAGCCATTACCCCCCCCCAGATAAAGAATCTTTAACTCTGTGCCCTCATTGTAGGTCCAGTCCGGATGGCTCTCTTCATTTGCTGTTTGCGCTGGATAAAAAGCATCCATTGTTGCAAACAGGAACTTTCCCTCCAATGCAAAGAGTAGGTACATGAGGTCTGATTTGGATTGGTACCATAGCAAAAGATGAAGGGTTAAATCCTCTTACTGTGCTATATTGAGGTAGATGGAGCTCCCCCCATGCCTATTTACTTTAATTAATCCATTCAAGCTATTGCTAAATTAACATTAACTTGTTTGGTCATGAGAACCAACCCTTTTTGAACTGAACTTGCAATTAACCTCATTTAAGAGATGATCTATGCCCAAAATAGTTTCAGTCCAGGTCAGTCGAGCCACTTGGGACCTCTTGTATGCTAAAGCTATGTTCTCTCTCTCCCACCCACCCCCACCCACAGCTATGGCTCCATGTAAGAGCTCTCCACTACTGTATGGCTGGGAGCCCTACCAGGAATATGGGGGTGGGGGGGAGGAAGGGTGTGTGTTATGGGCAAAGCCCTGGAAAACATCGAAAGACTTCTTATCTGCAGTCTACCCAAGGGCCAATTTAATGAACTGGAAAGGGTGTTTTTTCCACCCGAATGAACCCCCAGCCAAAACCTGGGAGCCTATTTGACTTGCTGATGTGACACACTGCTTGCTTACCAGGACAATAATTCACTAATAGGCAAAAAACCCCTTGTGGTTTAAGAATGTACCTACAACCAACAGATATTTCTGTCAAACTTTAACAAGCAGGGAAATTGGACAGCTATAATGAATGCACCAGGGAAGCAGGAGACCTGACCTCCTCTCTGAGATATTGTGCTGCCCTACAAATTTGTCAAAATACAAACACAATTTGGGTTGGTATTTCACAGCCAGCTTGTTCCTTCTCCTGGGTCTGCTGTGCCAATCCACTGCTCCTCATCGTCCTCTGAGGACTCATCCAATAGAGGCATGACAGTTCATAAACTTTGCCTGCATGTAAATTATTTAAATTATTATTTTTTAAATAGAAATCAGCGACAAAGTTTAATGGGTAACCATGGGCTACTCACCATCTCTCAGCCTAATCTGCTCCTCAGAGTGAAAAAAACAGAGGGGAACCATGACCACTCAAAGTAACAAGGGCACATTTTAAATGTAATAATAAGGTACAACCATAGTGTGAAATCAGATACTTATCGGGAGATAGTATGAAGAAATATTTACATAAGCATGACTTTCAATGATGTTTATTATTTATACAACTTGTAAAGATATTTACAGTGCAATCTTATTCATGTTTACTCAGAAGCAAGTCCCAATGTATACAATGGGGCTTACTCAAACAGGGAAGCGTGCACAGGACTGCAACCTCAAGTGATAAGGAACTTCACTCACCCAACCCAAAATTCAGAATCATGCCACTTTCAGCTGTTTTGCAACTGTTTTATACTTGTTTTATGGTTATTGGATTTTAAGTGGATTTATTTCTTGTTGTGAGCTGCCTTGGTTTCTAATCACCAACCCTACCTCACAGGCTTGTTGAAAAGGCACTATATATACACACATGAAAGATGTAAAAATACTTACACCCCATATAATGGTTTATTGTCAAAATCAGTTGGTCATTGCAGAATAATTTTAAAAATAAAATAAAATAAATAATAGTTTCCTACCAGATAAAAGCAGCGACGCCTAAGTAAGCCCTGCCTAATTGCTTTAAAAATAGGACTGGAGAGGGAGAGAAAGAATTACAGCACAAACAGAATTGTTTTCTATATGCACTCAAAAGTCCCATTGATTTACAGCACAGTCCTAACTATGTCTACTCAAAAGTAAGATCTATTGAATTCAGTGGGGTTTACTCCTGGTATGTGAGATTAGCATTGCAGCTTTACTCCCAGAAAAGTGAGTATAGGATTAAAACTTCATACTGGGAAGGTTGTCAAAACACACTATGAATTAAACTGTCCTCTTCAACAGCCCAGGGCTTGTCTGACCTCATAATTAGAGAAGTATAACATGTTGTAATGGCATCATGAGCTGCATGTACACTGCTTTCAAATTTCTGTTCAAAAATTATTTGAAAGATAAAATGTGCTATTTCGGCAAGTAATTTAATAACCCTGCATGTACACTTTTATTATAATCACAACTGAAATTGTTTACAATAAACAATTGCCTACCAAGATCCTGCTGTGATTTGTTTGTTCTACATCTCATGTGCACAGAGAGGTATGGACTTTTACTATTGCTGAAAGCTGTAAACTTATTGAATTTATGAGGGTGATACAGGTAATGGATGTTGGAGAAGGAGCTATAAAGACTGTATGAGCTGCTAGACAATTTGTCTCATATTCATGCAAATGAGTTGTGTACATTTTACAGGTGCAGTGCTTTTGTGTGTGTGTGTGTGTGTGTGTGGTGGACCTCATTGGCACCTTTTTTCTTTTCCCCCCCTGCCCATGGTAACCATTTTGTGCTGGCTCTCATAACACTTTTATCAAGGTATGAGTACCAGCACCTCATCTTTTACCAAAAAAGCAATGAACAGGTCTAAATGTTTTAGTAGGAACTAAATCATGCATTGTTCATCTTCCAGATCTTTGCCCTACTCCTCCGGGATATTTCTCATTTAGAAATACTTTAATTTGTACTTTTACTTTCATGGACATTGGTAATGGTGCCTGATAGCTGAACAATCCATTTAATTCACAGCCCCTCTCAAGCTCATTCCTCACCTTTTGGAACATTACATCAAATTTACCAGAGTGAGTCAAAGTCTCAAATTGTATATATTTAATCTGATCTTTAAAAAAATAAAAAAAACCTTTTTTTAAAAAATTCCAGGTTAACCCTGCCTTATTCCTGGATGAGATGCTTTATGACTGTGCATGTTGCACAGTCTGTGGCTGCATGGAACCTGGCTTCCATGTATTTCTGGTTTTTGTACCATGGCTGGACATGAAGGAGACAATGTTGAAACTGGTGCCCAGTATTGTTTTGTTTTTTGCTGCTCCTATTTGATTTAAAGGTGTAGATCTGTGCCATGTTTGAAATTTCTCTTGCACTCCCCCCAATCACTCTCCATCAATTGATGATAAAAGAAATTACACCCAAAAGGTATGAAAGAGGAGAGAAATTTTGGCAAACTTCTCATGGGTGGGATGTATGATTTTTGTTGTGCTTACTTTTCTTTCAAGGGAGCCAAAGGGTATTTGTGAGTGTCCTTTCATTCTTGAAATGATCTCTCCAGTGGTTTGTTCTCTGAAGCGTTCTTAGGTGCCTGCACACATTTCCTAAACATCTTATGACATTCAGAGTTGAGTTTTCCTGTAAGCATGGGAAGGTGGGGAGGCTGCCTACTGTGTGCCTGATAGCTGTTAATTTTAAAAAAAGCAAAATCCTTTTTACTTTAAAAGAAACCGGTGTGAATTTCTTAAAGGTAAAAGGTACGGCTTCCCCTAGACAAATCAATGACAGCACCAATTTCAGGTGCTCAGTAGCCAGCCTTCTTGGTTTCCCATGATTCAATTAAAGCTCAGGGGAAGATATCATGAGGTAAGTTCTGACCTTGGACTGCAGGTAGCTGGGAAGGCTGCAAAGAGCTGGAAAAACGTTTCATGGAAAGAAAAAGCTCACACCACCTATGGCCGCTTCTCAAAGATAAGGTATGACTAACCCCACACTCACTGAAGTTATAGAGAAATTCCGAACAAATTCTAAAGTGCTGGAAAAAAGAAGCAGAAACATGAAAACCTTTTTTGAAGAGGCAAGAACTTTTGAGAAATTAGAAGCCAGGTTTTGGTGTAGCACTAGTACGGATGCAATCTGAGTAAGATGTAAAATTGCCTCCCTGGGCTCCTGCTGGGAGGAAGGGCGGGATATAAATCAAATAATAAATAAATAAATAAATAATAAAATATGAAAACCTCTATATTACACAATAAACACTGAGTCACCTATGGGGAAGTGTTCCAGAACGACAGCACAAAAGAGCAAATTAGCAGATTGTACCCAGTGTTATTAATCTTATTTCAGGATTGTTTAAATAAACAATTCATTGATACTTGCAGGAAATGAAGAAATCATAGCCTTAGAAGAGCTTGTTTTGCCTATGACATTGTCTCCATGGCTCTTTCTTTCTATGGGTTGATTTGAGATTTGCCCCAGTAGTAGACCTTTTCCCTCATTTTTGCCTTTTAGTGATGCCATTGCTGTGTAGTGATAAGCTGCTTAATAATGAGATCAGATGGACTATTGCAAATATTGACCTCAACTTTGGATAATTCGACTGTTTGCATTTGGGGGTAAATAGTCCATGATTGCCATTCTGAACTGCACATGTTCCCACTGCTGGCTATTGGAAACAATAAAGAACATAATAAAATGTTGTGCTGTGTGGCTAGAGCTAGTCCAGCTGTGGAATGTGTGACTGAAAGCACGAGTTGGCTTCTTTATATGACAGTAGATAGCAACAATATTTCAGAGGAGATGATTGGTGCCCCCCTTTTGTGACTTGCCTGCTCAATGAGTTGTTTGATATCCATGGTGTCAAAATGGAAGAGGAAACAATGCTGACAGTCTAACTAGGAAGGTCCCTGAATAATATTATACAACTTTTTTATCTTTAGTACACAGCTTTTTAAAAAGAGGAAGTTATGCTATAGACGGAAGAAAAAGAAGACTGTAGTTTCCTTTTAAGAGACTTTCAGGAATTTTCATTACTGAAAGAGTACACAAACCCATATAAGACAATGGCAAACAGGATTTAACTTTAAAAAAAAAATCAATAAAATACAAAATTTAAAAAATAGTGCACAGTAAGGAATTGCCTCAAATTATGTCTTAAGAGGGGATCCAGCACCAACATTTGAGTTGGTGCTATTTTATGTATTATGGGTTTTATGTATTCTTTTTCTCTTATTTGATTTTGTTGTAAACTGCCCTCTGGCTTCTGCAAATGATAAAAGTAAAAATAAAATAAATATATGGCATCACCTTATTGTAATCACCACACATTAACTTCAGAAGTCAGTGGGAACTGGAGGAGGGACTTGAATGATAACTGTCAAAATTGAGCAGGATCATGTGGCAGAATGAAGTTCTTAACTCTTTTGAGCAAAGTGTGCATTGAAAAAATACTGCTGTGAATAATTACACCAAACACCATGTGAAAAAAAACTTTTGAAAATGAATCTATAGCATATTTGATTATTTAGATCTGAAATTTAGTTTCAGCAAGATGAATAGAATAAGTAGGTTGAAGCCTTTTTGGTCATGCAGCTTCCAGGGGCTGCCTGATTGGCGTTAACCCATGAGGCCTTTTCAGTGGTGGCTCCATGTTTGTGGAATGCCCTCCCTGGTAAGGTGCATCTGTCTCAGTCACTATTGACTTTTAGAAGGAATTTGAAAACATTTGTTTACCCAGGCATTTGATGGCTGAAGGAGACTATTCTAGCAACCCAGAGATCTCTTTTTTAGAATGTTTTTAATTGTAACTATGTTTAGAATGTTTTAAACTGCTTTTAGAATGTTTTGTTGTTAAATTGTTTTGTTGATGTGTTTGCTGCCCTGGGCTCCTTTGGGAAAAAGGGTTGGATATAACTTTAATTAATATTATTATTACTAATGTGCAGGGCTGCGCAGTGCAACTCTGTCCTCAACATCCCAGTCCACTCCAACCTTGACCATCACATGAATAGGAAAGTTTGAAAGGGACTTCTAAGTGCTTTTGGCTGAATAGCGGGAAATCTGTGTTATCAGGGTTCCCAGTTGCAAGGATCCTTCTAAGCATGTTCAGCTAAATGCACTTAGCATTCTCCTTTGAACTTTCCTACTTAACATATATTGCTTATAGTCATTATGGTCGAAAGTGCCCAATCTCTTTCCTCAGTTTACTGATACACAACTGTAGACACACTTCTTGCTGATAGTGCAAAGTAGTCCACTTGAGTCTAGACAGCAAGGTCCTAATTGATGGCTTTTGATAGCTTTTTTGGCTTTGCTAGCCAGTGGCTATCAGTTTGTGTAACACCACAGTTGTCTGGCTGGGGAATCAAAGAACAGAATTTGTAGTTTGAATGTAGCAGAGCAAGAGATAGGGACAGGTTTGAATAAAGTTTGTTGGAAATGGTTGCTAAGAGGTTTATGGGAAGGGCTGTAGCTCAGTGATGGAACATCTGCTTTGACTATAGAAGGTTGCAGGTCCAATCCTTAGCATCTCCAGGTAGGTCTGAGGATGTTCCTTGTCCAAAGCCCTGGAAAGCCGCTGCCAGTCAATGTGGATAACACTGAGCTAAATGGACTAATGATCTGACTCGTTATAAAGCAACTTCCTATACTTCCTGTGAGCTATCTGATCAGCAGTACCAGCTCCGCACTATCGTAGAAGCTACAGTAATATTCAGGGCTAAGTACTGTCTATTTGCTTGCATTTCATCTAATCAGTCTGCTCTTTGAAAATAAATAGTTTATTGCAAAAAGCATCATAAGCCTCTGTACCCCTTTCTTACAAGGAAGGGGAGTTGACCTGTACAAGGATGCTCTGGAAGAAGAAAGAACAAGTGGGACCTACAACAAAATGTTGCAGTGTGGAGTGCTCCTGTTCAGAGTGCCAGACTGTCATCCACACCCTCTTCCAGGACACTCCACTCCATTTCTCTGTAGTTTCTATCTCCCCCCACCAAACATTCAGCATTCTGTGTCATTTCATTCAGCGGACACTGAATGTTTTCACTCCTAATTGGACTGGGCTCTTTTTTGGGGGGAGGGGATGCTCCCTTGGGTTTCCTTCCTAATTATTTGTCTTACTTATGCAAACCTTGGTACCCTCCCTCCCCACCACATCCTTATACCTTCTTGTTTCAACTCATTTTGGCTACAATACTGTCAGACTTTCCAGCTGAATTTGTTATTAGAGAGAATGATATATTCTGCTGGGAAATAAACACTTTTTATATTAAATATCATTCTGTACAGCCAATGTGACAGAGAGAGTTCACATCTGGGCCCCAGTTTCAAACATTATAACACACACCCCAGTGCTAACAGCCAGTTTCTTTTTGCAAAGGTACTAGCATGAACAGACTGCAGGCCCATGGTAAATTGTTCTTTTCTATTTTAATAGATGACACTTGTAATTCCAGAAAATGAAAATTTTATTTCCTTGGACACTCTGTACCTCTTGCATTGTGCTCTGTTGATTTAGCTGTCTTCAGCAATCTGGAGGTGTTTTTTGTTCCTTATTTCTAATAGTCCTTCAGGCAGGTGGTGATTGGAGCAGTATCAGGACAGGGGTGGGAGCAAGATGCAATATGGTACAACGTGATGCAATTAAATCTTAAGAATCATTTTATTTCTTTAAACCAATGCTCTAGAGGTATCCAAACTCAGTTTCTATCAAGCCCTGGTAGTCTTGGAAATGTTGAGGAATGTGTACTAATAAAAGTTGGAAATATAGATACAATTCAGTAATCTTTTTCATTATTGGAAACTCTGTGAAATGCTTGTGAGAGTTAACTACTAGCTGTCTGTGATAAAATGAAAATGTCACCGGGGTAGATGTTAAACATGATGCAAACAGTTTTTCAGACACAGCAAATGCACAGTAATTAAGACACTGAAGTATGAATCAGTAAGCTCCTAGTCTGAATCTTGTCTTTTTCCATGAATCCACTATGAGCTAGATTGGATGGTATTTAGCTTTGACCCAACTCATTGCATGGGTGAGAGCATCCCTGCCTTCCCTCCATACCCAGTATACCCGCCCCACCTCTGACATCCCTAGGTGTGTAATGTGTGTGTGTGTGTAATACTCAGGTGCTGCCTACATGTGTACAAAATCAATCCAATGTGAAACAGATGAAAATCACATGGTTGACTGCCTCAGTAAAATAAATCCAGTAAGTGACCACATGATTTTACCATTTGAACATTCTCTCCCTGTGTGGATATGTGGTGACATCAGAGACAAGCAAGAGCACTAGGGGGACAGGGAGCAAAAGTGCACTCTCATTTCCCTCCATGTGATGGCCAAGACGGGGGAAAAATATTATCTAATCCAGCTTCTGTCTCTCATCCTTAACTTTCCATCTGTAATATGGCACTATTATATGAATTCCCTAATTACATTTCATTTTATCATCATTTTATTTGTATGCCGCCTTTCCACATAAAATTGTGCTCAAGGCGGCTTACAGCAAGGTGAACAAAAATACATCTCAAAAACAATTGCAAAAACAATTTCCTAATAACAAAAAATAATAAAACAGTGACATAACAAATATAATAAGCAAAAACAACTTTTCAACATTATGAACATTATAAAACAATCTTTAAAAACAAAGAAGTAACCATTAACACCCCAAGCCCCTAAAGAAAACCATTTACTATATCTCCTACAAGACTTCATTATTCAGAGTGGAGGCTTGTTTTGTATCGGCACAGTCTCTTTATAAGCAGAGGTGTGGACTCCAAAGTGTGTAGGCTTCCAAAGTCACAGAAGAGGCAGGGCGGGTGGTCTCCCAGGCTGGCAGAGCTTCTGCAGAAAACTCCTTACCAGACAAGGTCTCAGCAGAGGCACAGTCTTTGTAAGCAGAGGTGTAGACTCCTCCCCTTCAACACAGGTGTAGGCTTCCAAAGGCTGTTTCTTGAGGCTGCCAAAACTGGTTGTCAATACTGCAATGTGTGTCAAATGCGACACAGGATTAAGATGCACTTGGATCTTCATCTTGGGATATGTGTCAAGGCACGCCTTCCACTTTAATTTGCAATTCAATCTACCACACAAAAGGCATTTGTTAAAAATGTCAGAGAGCTTCAGAGAAAAAAATAATGGCACGTTTGCTGAAGCCTTCGGATTCACCGTGTATTGGAAAATGCTTTACATTCTCTTAGGTCACCTGTTATCCAGGTTGTTATAACGATTTCATTTATTACTTTGTTTTATGTTTTTTAAAAACTATACCACATTTTTCTGCATGAAGTGTACAGTTAGAGTTTATAAGAAGGGTTATAAAAATGTAGTGAAAAATTCTATTCAATAAAACCAACAGCAGAAAAAACAAAAGGAATAACATTAATTAGCATAAAAAAGTTTGGCAGGGTACAGAACGAATTACGTGTAGAGAGTCTATGTATATATGTATGTATAATGTCAGGGAATCCAAACTGTGTTTTATATGTTCCAGTTGACAAGAGAGCTGTCTCGTCCATATTTTGCACAAAATGGGAACTCGAGAAACTACACCTGGGAGCAGATGCAAAGACAGATTTCTGGTGAGCTTTCCCATGCTTAATGTGTGTTACAGTTTGTTCTCAATAAAGTGGTTCAGTTCTTCAAGCAAAGATGATATCTTACAGTATCACTAGGCTCTATTCAGTCCTTTGATGGAACATGCAGTATGATCTTTCCCCCATTACATGCATTCAGTGAACACACACACACACACACACACACCACACCACACCACACCACACCACACCACACCCATTTACGAACAGGGTTATTTTATTTTATTTTACAATATTTATATACTGCACACTGTCTATAGAGAAAGGTTGTTTTGAGGCTCAGAGACAGATTAGCTTTAAGAATAACAACAGTGGCCACAAAGAGGATATCAGGCATGTATTTTGGAAGCATATTGTTGCATAAGGTTTAATCACAGTAGAGGAACTTTGCTTTTAGGTCTTATAGATCTGATCTGGAACTATTAGCTCCTTCCCTCTGGAGGTCAAAGAGAGAAATTCAGAGTTAGAAAGTGTGTTGATGTGCAAAAAATGAACTGTACTGCAGACAAAGGGACACCTTTGGACTCATGACAGGTCGTGTGTTTGTTGAGGGTAATCTAGTGGAAATAGAAAATCTTAAATGAATAGCTTGTGACACCACCAATCTCTCTCTCTCCCCCCCCCCCCGGACTAGGAGAAGCCCTACTGCAGCCTCTGCATCTTAGATCCATGTCAGGGACCTGTAAATAACCCTGTTGAAAAAAACCTGTTATGCTACCTATAGATGTATGCAACTTGAATCAGTATTGTCAGGTGTGAAGGAGAGTTGCAAGTGGAGCCAGCTACTGCCTCCTGCTTTGGCTTCCCCCTTGCACTTATCCCATTTGTAAACATGGGTAAGCTGGAAGTGGAATGCTGAGGGGACAGCAAGCAGTGGCGGCTGCATGTCAGTGGGGCATTGGAATCCACTCCAGATTTTACAACTTTCAAGGAGTTGTCCAAGGTGCTGAAGCCACCTGGATAGCACTAGGGAGCAACTGGTGTATGTCACAATTTTAGGGGCAGGGTGAGCGAATGTGGCCCTGCTCTCTTGCATACAAGAGATGTACTGCCTACAGTTTTCCACACATAATTGAACACTGTTTGTCCTAGTCACTCCATATACAACCTCCATATCATTCTCCTGCCTTTTCTCTTTCTCATTCAGCATTTCTCCCATGATCTCATTAGCTCCTTTCTTAAAGTTCTTAGCTTTGTCCCACCTACAAGGTTGTCCCCTTGCCCATGGCTTTACCCTTGACTTTAGAACATCTCACCAGGATCACACAACAATTAGGAAAGATTGTATTTCACACCAACACATATATACCTGACATTTCTGGTCTAGGGAATTTCCATTGGGAAGAATCTCTCGACCAGTTTTAAATTATTTTTGGCAGAACAAAAACAACACAATTTGGACAAAATGTTTTACATGCAAAGATTGCTTTTTGGAATTATTCCTAAGAACATATGCATGCATGTCTGAAAATGTTTCATAGGAAAAGATCAGGCACACAACTTTCTAAACAATTACAATGGGGTCAGTGACATATTTTTGTAACGCTATGGGAAACATTCACAGCAAACATTTCAAAATCATCTTACAGGTGCAAAACATTATATTGGACTAGCCAAGCATGAAGGGAAGAGATACGTTCCTAACTATGTATGAGGTAGCTCCTGATGGATATGACTCACCTTGTTCACATTTCTGATATTGCCACACTAGAAGCATACAGAAGTGTTTAAACTAGACTCTTAAAAAACATGTGCCCCAATCCAGCTTAGGACATCTGTCAGTTTCAGTTCTCTCCATTTATCCATTTTTCCAATCTCAAATTCAGTTCTGCAGCAATTTGCATTTTTTAAAAATCCTCATGAAAATTCTTCAACATTTTAAGGTGAATTTCTGATATTAAACACATTCTGTATGCCGTTTTGATTAATGTACAAATTTTTGCAAAGCACTTTATCCTAATATAATATATTTTGTATGTTATTTCCACAAATACATTCACTTTTATGTACATTTCCCCTTAATATATGCATTTTTGTAAACATTGTTTGATTGGAGAACCGATTGCAAAATTTGGATAAGTGTGTGTTTTGAAAAATGGTCATGTTTCGCTTCTCATATTGTATTGGAAAGTGTGAATTTGATAAGTATGGCTGTCAATGCACGTCAAATTGACTCCCCCCCCCATCCTTTGTCCCTGGGATTCCTAACCTGACCCACCTACTGGGGCTGTAGCTCTGGTCTAAATAAAATTGGTAGAACAGCTCTTCCAGGTGGGAAAACAAAACATTGGATTTAGACCTCTCTGCCTCCTAAGAACAGCCTACTGGATCAGGCCAGTGGCCCTTCTAGCCCAGCATCCTGTTCTCACAGTGGCCACCCAGATGCCCATGGGAAGCCCACAAGCAGGATCTGAGTGCAACAGAACTCTCCCCCCCTTGCAATTCTGAACAACTAATTTTTAGAGCCATGCTGCCTTCAACAGTGGATGTAGAACACAGCATCATGGCTAGTAACCCCTTATCCTCCATGAAATTGCCTAATCATCTTCTAAAACCACCCAAGCTGGTGGCCATCACTACCATCTTGTGGGAGTGAATTCTATTGTTTATTTTATGCACTGTGAAGTAGTACTTTATTTTTCTGGCCTGAATCTTCCAGTATTCAACTTCATTGGATGTTCACAATATAGGTATTATATTGGGGGGGAGGGAGAGAGACTTTATCCATTTCTCCATATCATGCATAATTGTATACACCACTACCCTGTTCTCTTTTAATTGCCTTTTCTCTAAACTAAACTAAATAGCTCTAAATGTGGTAAACCACTTCACAGCCTGAACCATTGAAGTGGTGTACAAGATGATAAAAATGAGATAAAATACAAAAAGGTACAAGGTCTAAAGAAAAGAAAACAACAAACTGGCACAACAATAAAACCACTTGTATAAACTGAAAATAATAAAACCATTTCTACAGGTATACAATGAAGGTTCCATAAATGACTAGGTCACACCACATGGAAAGCCTCCTTAAACAAAAACATTCAGTAAGCACCAAAACATCATGATGTTAAATGTCTTTCTAATTTCAGCTGGTAGTTGATTCATAGTATTCCAAGTGTGATCATGCTGTATATTTATATAACTGCATTACGGTACTGACAGTTTTATTTTTGATCCCTTTCCTAGGCTGCATTCAGACATGGGGTTTACTGTGATAGTTTTACTGATTATAATGGTAGTGCTTTTGTCCTGATTTCTAACATGCCTTTCAGGACCTGTTGGTTTATGGAACTGTGGCCTTTTCTTCGCTATACCACCATGTCACACTGAATTTCTTTCATGCCAGTGGGCATGGTATGACACAAAAATAAACATCATTGGACATGTCACTATTCCCCCACACTTTCCACACATCCCCACTTCTGTCCCCCCAAGATTCCCCCATGAAAACAGCAGGAAAGGACTAAATGCAAGCATACTGCCCCAAATTTTGTCACTTTACTCCCATGATTTTCTGGGTTAATGGGGTTGCAAACAGATTTTTTCTGGAGGCAATTAACACAGAATCGAGTACTAAACTTCCAACAAGCCTTTTAAGTTGAGACCCATCTCAGTCTGCGTCTGTGTTAGAATTGCTTTTAATATGTCTTTTAATATCTTTAACCTTTTTTTAAAAGATGTTTTTAAAGTCTTTTTTTAATGTTTTCAACGTTGTTTTGTTTTAATGTATTTTAAGGTCTTTTTATGATGTTTTAAAGTGTTTTTAGTGTTTCTGTTTGATGTCCTGGGCTCCTGCTGGAAGGAAGGGCGGGGTATAAATAAAATAATAAATAAATAAATAAATAAACTTCCACTAGATTCAGCTAGATTTCTAGAAGTGGCTTTTACATCATGTGAGAGATGAAGTAAAATCAGGAAATTATCAAAACAATGAGAAAATGAAATAAACTGCTGCCTGAATGCAGCCCTAATGATCGCCACTAAT
Source organism: Rhineura floridana (assembly GCF_030035675.1). Classification (NCBI taxonomy): domain Eukaryota; kingdom Metazoa; phylum Chordata; class Lepidosauria; order Squamata; family Rhineuridae; genus Rhineura; species Rhineura floridana. The sequence continues at coordinate 66,557,249 of NC_084480.1, read as the reverse complement.
TCAATCCCAAGCATATAGTTAAATTACTTTTTTTGTGCATCAGTTTACTCTTGCTTAAATTGCATTTGCTTTTTTACTGCTCATTCGCTCAGCTTGGAGATATCCTTTTGGATCCTCTCCATCAGCTTCCTCTCCTCCCAACAGCTGATCATACTGTTAGTGGTGCCTGCACTCACATAGAATTGAATTGGGGCTTGTGGTACTAATTTCTGCAATTTAAAAAAAAAAGGAAGACGTGGGATGCCTTGACTGGTTTTTCTCCCTTGCCTCTGTTATTTGTATGTGTGGTCATGATTCCATTGCTTTCTTTACAAACCAAAGACAAATTTGCTAAGACACGAGACAATGAGCTCTTTTTTGGTATGAGGAAGGCTGTCTTGTCTGTCTAATAGCTATACTGCAATTGGCAAAAGCACAACTACTCATATTGCTCTGAAAGTCACAAGCACACCTTTCAAAGTTGTTCATTGCTTGAGGCTAGAAGTTTACTTTTGGATAAAACAAAACAAAAAGCTAAGAGTTTCAGAGGATTGTTGGGGCCTGAGGAAACTCTGTGACCATGTGGTAATGACCTGAAAAGCACAGGGTTTTTATTGATCTTCTGGGTTGTTACAGGGAAAGTTCGTTACAGAAGTCTTAAGGATCTGCATTATAAGCCTAGCAATTTCAATACCTAATCAGTTCATCCATGTACTTTCCTACAGCTGAAGGATGAGATATGATGACATATACAAACACCATCTGTTCCAATGGGAGGAGATGTTCTCATTTTCCTGTTTATTCATTGAAGCCCTGCATTTTGTTTCTTTGACAGATTGTTTCTCTCAGCTTTCTGTATAAAATAAATTCTGTATAGACTGATGTTTGCAATCCCATTAAACAGGAATATTTCCCCCCATGATTTCACTTCATTGTAATGTTCTACCATTCCTACCTTTACATGCACAAACAGAACTGACTGGGGAAGGGAACAATAACATATTTTCTGCACAACCTTCTTGGACATGGAAGAATCAACTGTCATTGTTTGGACTGGCTATAAGCCCTGAAAAGGACTTTATACAAATGGCTCCTTGAAGCAAAGAAAGAAAAGACGATTCTCTTTATGCATGAGTAGCTTTCATTCCTTCACACATGGAATCTTTCTTTTAGAAGTGGAGTTCTATGCAAGGAGTTTATTTGATGCCTTCTCTGTCAATCATTCTAGCAGTAATTTGTGATGCCCTGAATACTGTTAAAATATATCTGGTTGTGGGGGGGAAAACCTTGGCCCTGACTTAAATAACTCTGTGTGGAGCAGAGCTCAACAGATTGTCAGTAGTATCAACTGTTGTAGTGCTGATCATATGTTGCAGGAGAGACAACAGCAAAGTTCATGCTGAAGGGTGGCATGATTATAAGCATTGCCCAAGCTGGCTGTTGTGCTAATCTTCCATGTGTTTGTGTGTCCATGTCTAGTTCAGAAACATGCAGTTGTGGCTGGTGAACAGCTCCTCAAAAGTTTGGACTAAAACCCAGAGGCGGATTCCACTGCCCCACTGACATGGAGCCACCAGCCACCACTGAAGCTATGCATGCAGCCCTAGGCTCTGTAGCCATGCATCTACAGCACCGTTTGGCCTGCTTCATCACAAAAGAAAACAGATCCTGACAACATCATAACAGTATTGCATCATCATGATAATAGAGTCTGGTATTTGCATATCAGGTGAGCAGAACGTGTGACTCACAAGCCAAATGGAGCACTTGGCAAGTACTTGGCACCCTCCTCTGTTTTTGCAGGCAATAAAGACAGATGCTTTGAAGGTTGGGTCCAGCTTGGTGAGACAGGGGGCCTGCTGTAGATGTCAAGGCAGAAATGGTTTGAGATTCCTCTTGCAGGCTTGAAATGCATTTGGCTCTTCTTCCAGTCTGATCAGAAAAGTATTATCTGATGTGCAAAGAGAAATATATCCTGATGTTTTCTTCTTAGGCTTGTTTGTGCTACATCCAACAGGCAGAATCTGCTCCATTGTCTTCGTATCTGCATTTCAAAAAAACAAGATGCTTTTGGAAACTCTTCTATAGAATTCACCATTCCAGGCACAGAGGGAAGCACTGAGCAGAGCTCTGGGAGTCTTATGCACGTATCACATTAACATTATAAAAGGTATTAGCAATTCTTTATATTTTGCTTTGAGCATGCCTTATCTCACCTTGTGCCACAGGTTTTCACACATCATATGGTTGAAATCGGCACTGATAAAAATAAAACCTGTGGAGGGCTGAGTACTGATGCATTTGCAACTCTGGCTGAATGTTGGCTGGAACAAGCACAGGGAAATTTTTGTGTGAACATTAATTAGCATGGTTTTCATATCAGACAGCTAGAAGAACCACACAAATACAACTGTGTCAAATACACCAGAAACATATGGCATATAATAGTTTTGGCCTCATTGAAATGTGATCTAAAAGAAAATCCAAAATCCACAGTTGGGTGAAACCTTTCTTAGGATCAACCCAAATATCAAAAAATGGTGGCAAGCTTTCAGCTTCTCCAGAACTCTTAATCAGGCAAGATGTTACATAAAGCAGGGGGTGGGAAAAAGCAGAAAAATGATAAACAAAAAATCTACCCAGGAAATTGTGTTTCCTTTAAGGTTTGAGACAGATCTGGGTTACAACAACCAGTGCGGTATAGTGGTTAGACCAGGACCTGGGAGACCAGGGTTCAAATATCTGCTCATCCATGAAGCTCACTGGGTGGCTCTGGGCATGTCACTGTCTCTCAGCCTAGCCTACCTCATGGGGTTACTGAGTGGATAAAATCAGGAGGGGAAGAACCAGGTTTGTACACTACTTTGACAACCCTGTAGCCAGCCTTCCTTCTTAGGTGGGGCAGCCACATTTCTAGGTGGGGCATTTTGGGGGGGGAGTGCATAGGCCAGCCAATTACCCCCCTCCCCCATACACATACTGGTGGAGATGATGTGAGGGTAGGGTTGCCAGGTGTCTGGTTTTCACCCAGAGACTCCAGATTTTGGGCATCCTCTCTGGGTCTCAAGGATAGTCACCTTAATCTCTGGACTCTCAGCTTTCATTTTTTTAAAAATTAAGTTTCTAGGTGGTCTGGTTCACAAGATACACACCAAAACATCAGTTCCCCCCTGCAACTTCTGTTAAATCAGCTCATAGCAGGCTGCTCTAACCCCTCCCTTTCAGGTTTGTAGCCAATAAGTGAAGTCAGGGTTGTGATTTGTTGACCTCCAGGCACCTCCCCAAAAACCAGGGGAGGTGAAGCACAACTTGGGAAGGGGGGAGGCTGGGCACCCATTTGTCCCACTCTAGCTATAGGGCTGCACGTTGAGTTCCTTGAAGGAAAGGTAGGATATAAGTGTAATAATAATAATAATAATATATAAAGAAATAATAAATCAACCTGCAATCTCAGCCTGAAATCTCTATTTTGGAACTGAGTCTCCAAGCTGACCTCATGGCTACAACACCCAGCCTAATATGCTTATACTTTTGTTGTTCCATATTTCATGTTATGTCAAAAATGTCAGCATTTCATATTAACAAATATAAGAAAACTGTTCTCTCATACAGTGGAATTTTGGATACCTTTGAGGACTATAAAAATTATGTAGGGAAGTGGGAAATCAAATAACGGAAGGAATACTTCTGTTTCATAGAAACAACTTGGCAAAGGGGAATATTAGTTCTCTTTTAATTAATCTTATTTTGGCTCTTGTATATCTTCGATACTTCTGTGTGCAGAGGCCATCAACTGCCTTCAGTAGCATTTATTTTACAGCTCATCCAGTCGCTCAGTAAAAGCTAACAGAATCCTTTGCTCTTAGACCTTAAATCAAAGGGAAAGATAACAAAAGGAAATTTGTAAACACACATTTTAAGTAAGAAGCAATTCTTCTAACTTCACTTGTATGATGACAAATGAAAATCCACTTCAAATTGCTGAGTTTATTGGCTCCCTGTCTGGGAGCTAATTAGCACACAATGCTCAAATATTAAGTGGCTGCCAATGGTGTGCCCAGCAGATCATGAACAGGGAACCAATGTGTGCAATGACCTCAGATTAGACCGAACACTAGACTGTTATTACTATCACTTCATGAGATTTGCTGCTATCAGTTTAAAATACCTTGTTAATTTTTTTTGTTGCAAAATAGAGTTATTTCATTTCTTAGCTCTTCTTCAAGGAACAAGTGCACATTATGCTTTCAAAGGGGCTTCCCTAAAAAGGAAACAGTGCAAGTGGGCAAAAGTGAACATTTGTGATGAGTTCTCAGCTCTGAAAAACTCCGCTTGTGCAGGCCACATGGTATATCTGGCAAAATCTTGACCTTTTTCTTGGTAGCTGTCAGTAGATGTGACTTGTCACATTTATTGACAGAATGTGGGGTTGCTTTAAAACCAGATCATAAGAATAGCCTGCTGAAACAGGCCAATGGCCCATCTAGTCTAGCATCTTATTCTCACAGTGGCCAACCAGATGCCTATGGGAAGTCTAAAACAAACAAACAATGCATAAGTCTGCAAGAAGGACCTGAGCACTGTCCCCACTTGTGACTCCCAGCGACCGGCATTCAGAGGCATACTGCCTCCAACACTGGAGGCAGAACTTAGCCATAGTGACTAGTAACCATTGATAGCCCTATCCTCCATGAATTTGTCTAAACCTCTTTTAAAGTCATCCAAATTGGTGGCCATCACTACTTCCTGTGAGAACAAATTCTATAGTTTAACTGTGCACTGCAAGAAGGAGAACTTTCTTTTGTCTGCTCTGAACCTTCCAACTTTCAGCTTCCTTGGATGCCCCTGGTGTTCTGGTGTTGTGAGAGAGGGAGAAATACATCTCTATCTACTTTCTCCAGAGAGAAAACAACTGTGGAATAGCAGCAACAGCAACAGCACCAATAACAACATTGCAAATGCATAATATTTATAGCTGTTTCCCCAAGTGCTTAAAATATTTGTGTTGCACGTTGACAAATGTTTTAAAGCTAAGAGAGGCAGGCCTGAGATGGAGCAGCAAACAGCGCTCCATACCCAAGTCAAGGTAGTATCTAAGGCTAGCCAATTTATTTTGGTACCTGAGGCAGACACAAGCAACGCTCCTCTTCTGGCAGTAAAAATATAGTAAGTAAATAAATACCTAAATAAATCACAAAATCAGCTGTCTGAGGCAGCTGCCTCACACTGCTTAATGCAAGGCATGGGAGACCCAGATTATGTTGGTGGGTGTGCATGTGTGAAGTTTCCCATGGCCCTGGAATACTACCTGGCTTGCTCTGACCTTTTCTTGTTTTGAAAGGGATGATGGCAAGCAGTGGATTACTTTTGTTGTTCTAGCTGCGTTTCCTGAACTTAAACGAAGCCAAGTCGCCACCACTTGCAGCAGGATGGCTGAGACTGGCAGCCCAGTTGCCTTTTAAACATGGACCCAAGAGAAAGTGGGAAGACTACATTATGAAATCACCTTGTAAAACTGTAAGCATCCCCCCCCCACTTGAAAATGTTCATCCCTGTCCAAATGGCTGCATACCTCCAAACTTTGGGCAGGTTTTCAAGGCCAAATCCCCCCTCCCCTCAATGTGATGGAAAAAGCTCGGTTGAATATTGTGGCCCAGCCCTACTGTGCACCTTATGAACATGAGGGCTTCTTCCCTCAACCCCATAAGCTCTGCCTCTTTACTACCATTTTAAAACCAGTTGGGTGGATCTTGAATAATAATAATAAAAACACAAGCAAACAAAAAGAATAAAACTTTCAAGCTTGAAGTTTGCTTAGTCAGGAGAGGGGGAGTTTTCAAAAGTCACAGTGCTATATACATTACATGGATTGGGTAGTAGAGCCAGTTCCTTATTCTGGAAGATTTGTTTGTAAAGGAGGCGTAAATGTCATATGTGGTAAACAGGACCCTGTGGATAGACCAGACAAATTTAAAAATAAGTAGTGTTTTTGCTTTGTGTATTAACTTTTTGGTATCTCATTTTTGTGGATTTTGTTGTATTTTCTGTATTTTGGAAAAATTACTGAAATTATCTAATTTTAAAAAAATTGTCTAGGCTTGTTCTAGAGCTATATGGCCTTTGTCATGCTAAACAAAGCAATAAGTTGTCATTCTTTTATTACGTAATATTTTATCTTCATGGCAAGATTTGACACGCAGGATTGTTTGTTTTACCAGAGGAGAGTAAATAAAGGTGACAGTGAAGGTTGGTGTCAGTCAGGACATTTTTGCAGTGTAAGCTTGACAGGAAAGACCAACTCTTATTGAGACAAACATTATTAAAATGATGTAAGATTTTAAAGAAGCCTTTTTTCTGTTTGGCAAAATCATTCCTACTCCTGCAATTATTTGTATTTTATTTATTTATTTATTTATTTATTCTATTTCTACGCCGCCTTTTGGCCAAAAGGCCCTCAAGGCAGCTCACAAAAAAATAAACACAAATACAAAATACACATCAGAAAATAATACAGTGCACAAAAATTTAAATAACAAAATATTAACATTGTTACAAAAACAAGGTTCTTTACAGACCTAAAGAAAATCTGTCCCAAAATGTAGTACTGCCAGTTCAAGAATTTTAGTTCTCAAACATTGAGCAGCTGTTGCAAAGGATTTGCTCACCAACATCACCGAATTCTTCCCCGAAATCATCCTCCATAGATGTGAAATAGAACGTGTAGTCAGACTGGTTGAGGAGCGCCTTGAAGTCTCCCAGCATCACCCGCTCGGCTGGGATGGGCAGGTTCACCAGGTACAGTGTCTCCTGGTCATCCAGATGGTAGATTATCTTGGTCTCTGCCGCTGCCAGTCTCCGCAGAGGACTCCTTGGGCAAAAGGCTCCAGGCACCGCTGGCCGAGCCCGGGCCTGTTTGTACAGAAGCGGCCTGTCCACTGGCAGCAGCGGCATCAACGAAGGCAGGCAAGTTGCCTGCCTGCCTGCTTGTCTGCCCACCTTGCTTTCTTCATTTGCTCGGTCCAGCAGCCTCTCAAGCCAGGGGGGTGGCTCCTGCGGGATCTCAGCCCAATTAAACTCCAATAATCATAAATCACTTCTAGAGTCCTTGTAATCCCCAGGTTATTCTTCACATTTGCTCGTAAATTGTGATCAAGAATGTACTGAATGAAGCAGGATTGTTAACTACAATATTCTCTTATCCTGCTGTCCCAGTAATACATATTTTATCTATTCCTTTTTCAGTAGGTGTCATTTAGCAACAGCAGCAATGGAACAGAAGATCAGGGCCAGCTGCAATGTGTTGGTGGCCATCCTGCCACTCATTTGGTAGCTGAGAGGGCACATTTTGTGTGTGTGTGAAGGGAAGGCTACTGTAATGATTTTCGAAGAGGAAGCCTTAAAGAAAACCCTCACAGTGTGTCAGAAATAGCATTGGCATATTGCATTTGGGGGAAATAACAATAGCATTCACATCTAAGGATGGAAAGATCTGTCACTTTTGGTTCTCTCAGTTTCTCATTGTTCCAACCTTAAATTCAGTTCTCTGCATATCTGCAGCAATTTGTGATTTTTTTAAAAAAAAACTTCATGAAAACTTCAGCATTTTAGTACAGATTTCTCCTACTAAACACATTTTTGTATGCAGTTTTGAATATACACATTTTTGCAACCAATTTTTCTGAATATAATGCATTTTGTATGTTATTTTCACTAATATATTCATTTTATGCACATCTTATAATATATGATTTTTGTAAACATTCTTTGGTTGGAGGACTGCACTGCAAAATGTGGATAAGTGCAAATTTTGAAAGATGACTGTGTTTCAGTTCTCATATTGTTTCGGAAAGTGCAGATTTGATACATTTGATTCTAAATGTGAACTGAACTAAATTTCACCCCCATCTGTAATAAACAACTGTAGCCACTTATAGGAACAGAGGGTGTGTATGTGTCAAGTAGCAATAGTTCATCCATAGATATTGTCAGCATTGTGGCCCCCAAAATTTCACCAACAATGCCATGTGGTGGCACTGGGACTGTAGAAGATGGCATGATCCCAGATGCAGGTATTCACCCAAAGATGGAAATAACAAAAATGGAATGGAGGATTAGGGGAACTAGCAATAAAGGACACATAGAAGAAATATTGGGTAGTTATCAGCACCCCAAGGAAATTAATGTGGAGGTCTAGCAGAGGCTTTGTGGAACAAGTTAGCAGAGAGCAACATGATGAAGTTGGGAATGGGAGAAGGAGACGATAGGTAGTAATAGAATGGCATGAATTAGTGTTCGTTTGAAGGGAATTAAGGATGGATACAGTTAGGCATGGAGAGGGGTGTCCATAATCTGAGCCCGGAGGACCAGGACCCAGTACTCCCATTACCTGGTGGCATGACACTGCAGCTGCCATGCTGTTTCTTTCCATGTTGCCAGAGCCTTGTTTACTATGATGAGTTAAACACAATTAAAATTCTCAAGCAGGTTTCCAACATGAGATTCATGGCCCAGTATTCTATGTACACCGCCCAGAGAGCCTTTTTGGCTTAGGGCGGTATATAAATTAAATTAAATTAAATAAATAAATAAATAAATTCCAATGTGGCTAGGATTTTATTCCTCAATTTAATGGCTAATCACAATCATATCCCATTGCCAGGTTTGATATTCACAATGTGTGCTTCATTCCCAGAACCATCATTTCTTTGATTATGGGGTGGGGTGGAGGAGATTGTAATCAACTCAAGATCCTGATGCCTGTGCAATTGTCCCTTTCTTGTATCTTACTGAGAACTGGTGCCATTTCGTTTGCAGTTCTGTGGCACCAAATATTAGACGTTATCTGAACGTTCTAATAAAATATCTCACCCCACAGGTCAGGAGGAGTTAACAAGTCCATAAACCATATTCCAATGCGTCTTCTCTGTACCATTTGATATTTTGGCTGTGGTGTTGTTCCTTTCTATTGCAGATACTATGGGTGGGTGTCTGTTTTCTGTTCTCTGAAGAATTATTCTCAGGCATACAATTAGAGAGAGGCGGATGGTATTAAAGCTGCACTGGCCCTCATCCTACAGACCGCCTCTCCTTTGTGTCTGGAAATAACAGATTTTTATTTTGCAGGTCTGAATAAAATCTCCTGTCATAGGTGTCAGCACAAGCTGCTCTTATCCTCTCTTCAGGGTTTGGCCTTTTCAAGGAAACACTGCTCAAGCCAAAATGGGTGGTAACAGAGGAATAAATTCTATTTTTTAAAACAACAGGCCCAACAATAAAGTAAGAGCAGCAACTTTCACAAGCAGAAAGTCCTACTGGAGCTGGGGTGGGGCCAGGGAGCACAGACCTGCTCTCCTCCCTCATGCAGTGGAGATCACGTGAGAGTGAACACACCAGCATAAGGCTATTGTCTTATCACTCACTCAGGAAGAGTCCCCCTAGTAGCACTGCTCATCACAAGTAAAACATATCCAAACTGTCTCATATCAGACTGTAGGGGAAGTACCAAAGCTGGGCACTTTGCAAGCACGTTTAAGCCTTTGGGGAATGTTTGTGTCAGGTGCTTCCAAAAGCCTGGAGGTTTTGCAAGCACACAAGCAGCATTGACACTTTTTGGAATACTCCTGCATTCTTGTTTGATAACAAGCAAAAGTGTCTATTATTTTTGTTGTTTTTGACTGAGGGTCACAAGAGGCGTCTTACAGCTTCAAGAGTTCACTAGGGCCTAGAAGAATCAATTTCATTTCTCTAACTGTCTCCACTTTCCAGAAGACATGACAACAGACAAATGCAAGGCTGTGCAGCACACACAGAGAGAGATCACTTCAGCACAAGTTATCCCCTCCCCTCCACTACCTCCTTTTCCACTTTTCCTTGCTTGCTTGCTCTCTGTCATTGTCTCTACACTCGTCTGTCCTTACCCCTCAGGCCTTCTCCCTCAACAACAGATATCCCTAGGAGCCAAGCAACATGAAATAGGTGACTTGTCTCCTTTCAGTCTGATTGGCTCCAATCAGCAGGAAAGGACTGAAGACATAGGGACCCATCTGGGACCCTGATCCCCAAAAAAGTAAAGGGCCTAAGACCCTCCTGGGACCCTGGATGACTACACCTCTGTCTGGAGGCTAGACTATATCCAGTCTTTTAAGTGTATTTGTTGTGTCAGAGCAGCAGAGCACGTTAATCCACTTTAATTGAGCAAATCTAAATTTTCAGGTATGCACTTGAAGTCCCCACACAAAATACTGACAGCCTGGAGGCAACATTAATTAAGGAAGTATCTAACCTAAGTAAAATTCATTAATAGGCAAAAAAAAACCCTAGTGGTTTAAGAATGTACCTATAGCCAACAGATATTTCTATCAAACTTTAAAAAGCAGGGAAATTGGGCAGCTATAGTGAATGCACCAGGGGAGCAGGAGACCTGACCTCCTCTCTGAGATTGTACTGCCCTACAAATTTGTCAAAATGCAAACACAATTTGGGTTGGTCTTTCACAGTCCAATCCACTTCTTGTGTAGCTTGGAAGAATTTAGTAACATGTGCCTCTGAGCATATGGTGAGGGGTGGCAACACCTGCAGTCAGTCTAAATAACAGAAACAAGACGTGCTGTGCTGATCTTGTTTTAGCAGGGAGGAAGCAGCATTATTATTGGCTATAGGTACACTCTTAAACTGCAAGGTTTTTTTTGCCGATTAGTGAATTTCTCTGCTTTTTAATCTGGGAGGTAAGAAATGGGATGCTGTGCAAGTTTGCTGAGAATGGATTGATCATGTGCATGCTTATTGACTTCAATGGAATTTACACACCTGCAATCATGCGTAGGATAGGTGAAACTGACCACAGGGGGGTGGGGAGGGGAGGAGGAGGAAAGCCAGAGAGGAGGAGGGGAATGAGAGCAAGTTGGAGGGGAGGAGAAGGTCAGGTTTGATCATTTGTATGCTTATTGAGTTCAGTGGGATTTATTCCCGTGCAATCATGCTTAGGATAGGTGAAACAAACCATGGGGGAGGAGGGGGAGGAGGAAGGGAGGGCTGGAGTGGGCATGGGAGGAGGGAGAAGGAAGACTTAGGGGAGAAGGGAGAGGAGAGGAGAAGAAGGGGAAATAGAGAGGGGGAGGGGACGGGAAAGGCAGGTCTGATAATTTGCATGCTTATTGAGTTCAGTGGGATCTACTACTGTGCAATCATGCTTAGAATAGGTAAAACTGACCATGCAGGAAGCAGAGGGGACAGAAGAGGAAGGAGGGAGGGAGGAGGAGGGAGGGGCAAAGAAAGGGGGAGGTAAGAGGCAAAAAGGGGGGATAGGAGGGAGGAGGAGGAAGGGAGGGGGTTTGATCATTTGCATACTTTTTGAGTTCAGTGGGAATTACTCCTGTGCAATCATGCTTAGGATAGGTGGAACTGACTCGGGAGAGGGGCAGAGAGGGGGAGGAGGGGAAAGGGGAGGAAGGTGGAAGTGAAAGGGAAGGAGATTGGGTGGGCAGGCAGTGGGCAGAGGGAAAGTCCTATTCCCCTCACACAGCTGCAATCCCCAGAAGAGGGTCTGACTGTTAAACCATTTTAGCCACTGGAGCTCTGTCAAGGGAATAGAAGTCATTTAGCAACTCTCAGCACTCTTCACAAATTACACTTCCCAGGATTCTTTGGGAGAAGCCATGACTGTTTAAAGTGGAATAAATGTCTGGTGAGGGTGTGGCCCCCTGATTAGCCAAGCCAAACAGCTGTGAGTCTGGCTTTTAGAACACTGACAGTTAGTTCTTACTGAGCATGCCTGATGTTATAATAGACTTCAATGCTAAATTTCTTAAATTAATTAAAAATCAGCCAGTCATTTTTTTATCTTTTAAAGTGCAGAAGATGGAGGTCAGATTATGGTGCAAGGTCAGTAATAGGATTGGAGGTACTCTGTGAACATGGACAGCCAGCCAGATGGGCGACTAATAAATTCAATAAATAAATAAATAAATAAATAAATAAATAAATAAATAAATAAATAAATAAATAAAAGATTTTCAACAGATTATAAGAACACTGACACAAAAAAGTCCAACAGGGGTCTGGCTTTCCCCCTCTTGTTTTATACTTTGAACTCACAGTTCTCTCTGACTTGTGTGTATTGCCATGAAACTTAGAGGGTTGTTAAGCAAGTGTTTTTGAGTTCACGACAATACGTTTTGTAAGATTTTGTTTTGAAATGAGCTTATGGGAAGCGTCAGAATGGCGTGGGGGGTATTTTCATATTAACATTGTGGAATGTGAAAAATCCATGCTGGCTATAGTATACAGCCACTCTTGTGGCTGTATAAACCTAGGCAATGAACCAGTCCCCCCACCATATATCCTGCCTTGTTTCCCTGAGTACTGCCCTGCATGCCGTCCCTTACTGCTGAATCTTCCCACATGCAGAGTGCTCTGCTGGTAGAGCTGTATTTTGCTATGTTAAAAGAAACTCACTCTTATACAAGCATGCTTCTTTCCACTGAAGTCTAGTGCATGAGATTTGTTGGAGATCTATTGTGAACAAGTTCTTTGACCATCATTAGCAGCAGCAGCAGCAGCATCTTACATTTCAATTCCACTTCATTCGAGTGTTGTAGTCAAAATGGCACATGCACAAGAGGCAGGTATCAGCTTACATGGAAGCACCCAGAGAGTTGAAGATGTACAAAAATACTAAGTGGATGGAGGAATCCTACCCCCCTGCAAATAGCCCAATGAGGACTGAGCATTCCCAGTGCTGATGAAATGTTGACTGGCTAATGGGTAGAGGGCAGAATATGGGGGTGGTGGGGAAATGGCTGTAACCCAGAACAACATTGCATGGTTGTTTTTTGTTTTATCTTGTTAAATACATTGTTATAAATAAATATTTATTGTTATAAATAAATAAATAAATAAAATATCAGCAGATTTTTTCCTTGGATGCACTTTGGGCTCCTGCTTCATTTCAGGAATTTTGAATGAACCATATCTTGAAGTGCTCTACAGAGACTTTCAGTATTTCATCTACATATTCTGTCTTGATTCAAAAACAGCTCATCTCGGATGTCTCTCTCCTGTTTTCATCTCCTTTAATTCTTGCCAATGAAAACACCTTTTTAAAAATGGAAATTAGGTAGTTGCATGCCTTTGTTTGAAACACTGCCTCTAAACATTTTCTATGAGCTCCCTAATTCCCTTCACTTTTCAACTATTATTATTCCATTAAACTTCATAATCCCAAAAGGCCCTGCCAAAAATAAGAATTAACCTCTGGAGATACTTTTTTTCATTCCATAGGAAGAGGATATAGAGCAAATGCTATTTATATTCACTAACAGGCAAAAAAACTTTCAGTTTAAGAATGTACCTATAGCCTACAGATATTTCTATCAAACTTTAAAAAGCAGGGAAATTGGGCAGCTACAGTGAATGCACCAGGGGAGCAGGAGACCTGGCCTTCTCTCTGAGATATTGTACTGCCCTACAAATTGGTCAAAATGCAAACACAATTTGGGTTGGTCTTTCACAGTCCAATCCACTTCCTGTGTAGCATGGAGGAATTTGGTAACATAACGTTTCTCATGCTTAGTGTAGGTAAAACTGACCATGGGGAGGGAGGCCTGGAGTGGGTAGGGGAGGAGGAAGAAGGAAGAGGGTAGAAGAGGAAGAAGGGAGGAGGAAGGGAGAGGAGAGGAGAAGGGGGGGAAAGGCAGATCTGATCATTTGCATGCTTATTGAGTTCAATGGGATTTATTCTTGTGCACTCATGGTTAGGATAGGGAGGAAACTGACCATGGGAGAGGGCGAGGGGAGAGGAGAGGGAGGGAGGAAGGGAGTGTAGAGGGGAGGGGAAGGAGGAAGGAGGAGATTGGAAGGGGAGGGAGAGGGAGGGGCAAAGGAAGGGGGAGGGAGGGGGCAAGAGGGAGGGGACAGGAAGGAGGAGGAGGAGGAGGGGAGGTTTGATCATTTGCATGCTTTTTAAGTTCAGTGGGATTTACTCCCATGCAATCATGGCTAGCATAGGTAAACCTGACTATGGTGAAGGAGGAAGGGGAGGGGAGAGTAGAGGGTAGGAAGAAGGGGAGAGAGCAGAGCAGAAGGAGGAGGAAGGGGAAGAAGGGGATTGGAGGGGGAGTGGAAGGAGGGGATTTGAATGGGAGGAGGAAGGAGGGGATTGGAAGGGGAGGGGAAGGGTGAATGTAGGGAGAGGTAAGCAGCAAAAGGGAGGTGATGGGAGGGAGGGGGCAGGGCAGGTTTGATCATTTGAATGCTTATTGAGTTCAATGAGATTTACTCCCATGCAATCATGCTTGAAAATGAAATTGACCGCCTTCAAGTCAATTCTGACTTATGGTGACCCTATGAATAGTGTTTTCATGGTAAGGGGTATTAAGAGGTGGTTTACCAATGCCTTCCTCTGAGGCTGAGAGGCAGTGACTGGCCCAAGATCACCAAGTGAGCTTCATGGCTGTGTGGGCATTCAAAGCCTGGTCTCCTAGGTTTTAGTCCTAGGATAGGTAAAATTGACCATGGGGGAGGAGGATGAGGAGGGGAGGGGGAAGAGAGGGGTGAAGGAAGGGGTGGGAAGGGGCAAGAGGGAGGGGATAGGAGGCAGGAGGAGGGGAGGGCAGGTTTAATCATTTGCATGCTTTCTGAGTTCAGTGGGATTTACTCCCATGCAATCATGCTTAAGATAGGTAAAACTGACCATGGAGGAGGAGGAGGGGAAGGGAGGGGGAGGGGAAGGATGAGGAGGGGAAGGGGAGGGGGAGGAGAGGGGGAGGAGGAGAGGGGGGAGGAGGAGGGAGAGGGGAGGAGATTGGGTGGGTGGACACTAGGCAGAGGGGAAGCCCTGTCAGCTCTTCACTGAGACAGCAGTGTCGGTGGGGGTGCAGGCAGGGCTGGAGATTCCTTGGTAATTGCCAGGCTGTAAGTCCTCAGCCGGCAGCTTGGCTATAAATCTGCCAGGCTAGCAAGGAAGCAAGATAAGGGCAGAGGCCGTTCAAAGCTTACGTGCCAAGCCAGAAATCCAGAAGAGACGTCAGTGAAGGTCCGGGTCTAGTTTGCCGAGAGATCAGTCCAAGTCAAGGTTCAGGGGATAGGAAGACACACAGTGGTCACGCCTGACGTTGTAATCAGCAACAAGCTGAAGCCAAGGTTTGACTTTTAAAGAGCAGGTTTGTGAGCAGGTGTGAGCCATCAGCGTTTTGGCCTTAAGTGGACAGGCCTGCCCCTCTTCTGCCTGACCTTCTGTTGTCTACGTTCTGCAGGTGAGGGGGGAGTATGCTGTTCACTGGCTGCGTCTGGCTGAAGGGCTTCAGCTGTGTCTGGGGTGCTCTGCAGCTGAGGGGGAGAAGGAGCTGGGTTCTTAGGAGTTTCCTCCATTTCTCCTTCTGGGTCTGCTGCTTCTGGGTCTGCTGCTGTTACTCCCGAGTCATCCTCGTCTGATGAGTCCTCTGACGGGGCCATGATACGCCCCTTTCCTGTCCAAAAGGAAAACATTGTGAACAGTATAATTGCTTTTCAGGGTTCCCCCCACCTTTTCATTCTATAGCAGGCACAAATTTAAACTAAAGCTGTCCATGGCCACATCCACACCAGACCTTTATTTCACTTTAGGCAGTCATGGCGTCTCCCAAAGAATCCTGGGAAGTGTAGTTAGTGAAGGGTGCTGAGAGTTGCTAGGAAATGCCCTGTTCCTCTCGCAGAGCTTCAATGAGAGCGGCTGACTGTTAAACCACTCTGGCCACTTGAGCTCTGTCGGGAACAGGAGCCTGCTTTTAGCACCTTTCATAAAATACACTTTCAGGGATTCATTGGGGGAAGCCATGACTGTCTCAAGTGAAATAAAGTCTGATGTGGGTGTGGCCCCCTGATTAGGCAAGCCCAGCAGCTGTGAGTCTGGCTTTTAGAACACTGATAGTTGGTTCTTAGTGAGCATGCCCAACACTATCATTCAGTTCAATGCAAAATTTCTTAAATTAATTAAAAATCAGCCAGCCATTTGTTAAACTTTTAAAAAGCAGAGTATGGGGCAAGGTCAGTAATAGGATTCCAGGTACTCTGTGAACATGGCTGATTTTTAATTAATTTCAACAGATTATGAGAACTCTGACAGAAAGAAGTCCAAAAGGGGTCTGCTTTCTCTCTCTCTCTCTTTACTCTTTGAACTCTCTATTCTCTCTTAATGTTTTGTGTATTGCCATCAAAATTAAAGGGTTGTTAAGCAACCATTTCTGAGTTCAGGACTATAAGTTTTGTAAGGTTTTGTTTTGAAATGAGCTTATGGGAAGTATCAGAATGGCATGGGGGTATTTTCAATTTAATATTACAGAATGCATAAAATCCATACTGACTGTAGTATACAGTCACTCTTGTGGCTGTATATTATAGTTGTTTGGGGATGGGGTGAGAGAGAATGGAGGATTGCAAAATGGAAGAGGTACAGTTACAGAAAAAATAAAAGATTTTTTTTTTAAGACGTAGCAAGTAGCAACAGATCTACTTTTAGGAATGTCATAACATTTTATGCTCTGAGGATAAATCTATTTCAGAAAAGAATATGTGTTTGTAGGGGTCTATATATATTGCAGATGGCATTTATTTACTGACTAAAATATGACAAAAGTAGTAAAATGAAGGTTACGTTTTCTGTTGCATTTAAGCCCTACCATCCACGGCTGACCTGATCTGATAAAGAGTGATGCTTCATCTGTAATATGCCTTAAAACACACACACACACACCAACTTTCTATTTTGCATCTCATTCCTATCACACAATACCTGCCAATGAATTCCTGTTACCAGCAACTCAATGCGTGGATGAGATTATGGTGTCAGGCAGAAGCGTTGGGATTTGTAACATTTCGGGACAAGCCAGGCCTTTACAAAAGGGACAAGCTCCACTTGAACCAAGAATAAACCAGACTGTTGGCACTTAAAATAAAAAAGACAGCAGAGCAGATTTTAAACTGATTGCAGGTGTAAAGCTGACAGGAGGAGAGGAGGGTCTGGTTTGAAACAAATCTGCCCCC
The DNA here is from genome assembly GCF_030035675.1 of Rhineura floridana. Lineage (NCBI taxonomy): Eukaryota > Metazoa > Chordata > Lepidosauria > Squamata > Rhineuridae > Rhineura > Rhineura floridana. The sequence continues at coordinate 66,540,254 of NC_084480.1, read as the reverse complement.
TGGGATGAAGATGAAAAATGATGAAAATTTAAATGGGATAGGCGGAGAACTAGGCATTGTGAATGCAGGGGCACAGGATAGCAAGCCAGAGAAGTCAAAGTACCACAGGCCAAAGTCAAAGTGCCAAAGACACTGTATATATGTCTTTATATGCTTGTGTTAGAAGCCTCTGAGCCAAGATGGGCGAACTGAACTGCTTGGTCTTAGACGACAGCATTAATATAGTGGGCATAATGGAAACCTGGTGGAATGTAAATAGTGGAACACTGTTATGTCTGGATATAAACTCTATTGGAAGCACAGGGAAGGATGTATTTGGAGGTGGTGTCTAGGGCTGTGCACAGACCTCTGATCCACCTTGTGGCTCCAGTTTGAGGGGGGGCATAAGTCCTAATTGCCCTGAGTAGACCTGAGACCACCCACTCCAGCTTGAAGCTACTCCTGAATAAGTTTAGTGGGCAGGGCTGATGTTTCGTTAAGGTAAAAAAAAGTCTTAATTAAACAAACAGCTAGGAGGGGGAGGGCAAAGGAGATGCTCCATCTCCTTCCTCCCCCCAACTGAAAATGGAGTCAGTTCTACACAGGATCACTCCCTTGGCTCCTCAGGTATAGAGTCAAAGGAGCAATTCTGCATGATGCTGGTCTTCAAGGGGTTATTCTGCAGGAAAGCCCTGTGCAAAACACCCCACATTCCCCAGGATTGCTCCCTTGGCTCAACAGCTGATGAGTGGAGGGAGTGATCCTGCATGATGCTGATTTGCAAGAGGTTACCTGCACAGTGCCAACCTGCCAGTCACCTCACCCTTCCCTTCTCTCCCTCCTTGCTAGGGATCATTCAGAAGGAACTGAAAATAAAACTGCCGGTACCATAATGCCATTATGCAAATGGTGCAACTACATTTGGAACACAGTTCTAGTTGCCTCACCTCAAAAAGGATATTGTAGAGTGGGAAAAGGTTCAGAAAAGAGCAACCAAAATGATCAAGGGGATGGAGCAATTCCCTTATGAGGAAAGGTTACAACATTTGGGGCTTTTTAGTTTAGAGAAAAGGCGAATAAGAGGTGACATGATAAAAGTGTATCAAATTATGCATGTTGTGGAAAAAGTGGATAGGGAAAAGCTTTTCTCCCTCTTTCATAACACAAGAAGTTGGAGACACCCAATGAATGGGATGGAGAAAGTGGATAGAGAGAAGGTTTTCTCCCTCTCTCATAACACTAGAACTCAGGGACATCCAATGAAGCTGAATGTTGGAAGATTCAGGACAGGTAAAAGAAAATACTTCACACAGGGCATCGTTAAATGAAGGAACTGGTTCCCACAAGAGGCAGTGATGGACGCCAACTTGGGTGGCTTTAAAAGACGTTTAGATAAATTCAAGAAGGATAAGTCTATCAACCATGACAGCTGTGTTCTACCTCCGCTGTCAGAGGCAGTATGCTTCTGAATCCTGGGTGCTGGAAACTGCAGGAGACGAGAGTGGCATTACCCTCAGGTCTTACTTGTAGACTTCCCCCAGGCATCTGGTTGGCCACTGTGAGAAGAGAATGTTGGACTAGATGGGCCATTGGCTTGATCCAGCAGGTCTCTTACGTTCTTATCTTTCCTCTGGTAATGAGCAGCAACTCTGGTGCTAAGATGCAGCACCCATCCTCACTGACTGCACTTGTTGTACACAAACATTTGCTGTATTCCTCCAGTTGTTTCAACTCACAAAGAATAGCCTACTCTATAGTCTAATTGAATACATCAAGATGCTCTTTCCCTTTTTTTGAGATGTCATATTCCAGAATAATTGCCAAGATGTACTAAGACCATCCTATACAGCTATCCTTAAATTACACAAAGAAAACTAAATTCAAACAGCTTTCAAGAGAAGTAAAGGTTAGAAAACAATATTCATGCCACATAGTCTCATAAATCAAATCAATACACAACATAAAATGTCATTTTCATGAGGATCTCTACATTTGAATTCACAAATTAATGGCCATGAAAATGAAATGAGCATTAAAAGAAATAGAAAAACCTGCACTGCTAAGATTATTATTAATAAAGCACCCAGACAAGCAAATTTATTACAACGTGTGCATTAGAAACCTGTCTGTCTTCCAGGTTTTCAAAATGAAATAGCCTTATAAATGAACATGAGTAATATACTTTCCGTTCTCTTGAAGAAAGGGTACAAGTGGACCACTAGCAGACAGCCAGACATTCTTATTATGTAGAAGCAGAAGGCTAGAGGAGACAGACTTATGAAAAGTGTGGAATAGGAAATTGTCTACTTAAATTGCTCAATAGAAATGGGCATCTGCCACTTGTTGAAATGATCAGGGTTACAAAAAGGTGGTACAGAAATTACTTTTATTCTGTTAATCTATTACTGTAGGCCAGGGGTGAGGAACATGTCCAGATGTTGTTGAATTCCAAGTCGCACCAGCCCTACCCAACATGGCTGGCAGTGAAGGATGATGGGAGCTGTAGTCCAACAACATCTAGAGAGCTGTAGGTTCCCGACTACTGATGAAAACTGGCCTTTTCCTTCTTCAAGGTTCTAATCACACAGCATACTTTCAAGAGGAGCTAGAGCCTTCTTCAGGCATGTAAGATGGCTCAAACAGGGGAGGGAGATGTGAACGCACATGCTGCCTCACTCCGACATTGGGGAGTTCCCAGTAGATAGAACAAGTGACTCTCTTAAAGCCCTTGTCACACTGTGGAACAACAAGACATGTCAGTCTCTTAACACGGTTGTTCCTGAGCATCCTCTCTGGCACTGGGGAGCCCAGTTTGCACCTTGGTACACCAGTGAACTAAGGGAAATTAAGCAGGCTGGATGATGGCTAGAGAGCAAGTGGCAAAAGACATGCTGTGAGGCTGATTGGGCACAAGTAAAACATCATAACTGTGTCTACTGTGTGGTGGTGAGGGTGGTGAAGAAGGCCCATTTATCTGCCACCATTGCATCCACAAATAGCTATCCAGTAGAGCTTTTTCATATTGTCAGGGGTCTGTCAACATCAGCTCCAGGAAATGGAGTTTTAGACCCTTTGCAGACCCACTGTGAATTGTCTGCAAGGCACTTTGAGGGTAAACTTGCTCACCTCCATAGCAAGCTTGATGCCCCATCCACATCTACTGTTGTTCCCAGTGAGGTGTCCAGTGCAAAGTCCGCTGCAACTTCTTGGGATCAGTTTCAGTTGATGCGGCCTGATGATTTATTTATTTATTTATTTAAAATATTTCTATCCTGCCCTTCTACCCTATAATAGGGCAGTCAGGGCGGCTTACAAAAATAAAATCAAACATGTACATAATAAAATTGTAAACAATAAAATCACAAAACATTAAAATAAATTTAAATACAATTAAATACATACATACATACATGCATATATATATATATATATATATATATATATATATATATATATAGGGAGTGGTACGAAAGGGGACTACAAGGGTAAAATTTAAAGTAGAAGGCATAAAATCATAAAATCAGTGTCAGGCTCTACCTTCAGTCCTTCCTAAAGGCTCTCCGGAACAAGATCATTTTCAGAAGACTCCGGAAAACCATCAGGGAGGGAGCAGAGTGGACTTCTTGGGGTAAGGTGTTCTAAAGCTTGGCGGCCACAGCTGAAAAAGTTCTTTCCTGTGTGCCTGTCAGTCTAACATATTTCATTCCAGGCATGCAGAGGAGACCAGAGGCAGATGATCTTAAATCCCGGGTAGGTACATGTGGGCGTAAGCGGTCCCTCAGGTACATTGGTCCAAGGCTGTTTAGGGCTTTAAAGGTCAGAACCAGCACTTTGAATTGGGCCTGGAAGCAAATTGGGAGCCAGTGGAGTCAATAAAGCACAGGGGTGATATGCTCCCTGCGCCATGCTCCAGTTAACATTCTGGCTGCTACATTTTGAACCAACTGTAATTTCCGAACCGTTTTCAAAGGCAGCCCCACATAGAGTGTGTTACAGTAATCAACCCTTGATGTCACCAATGCATGTGTCACTGTGGCCAAGTCAACTGCCTCCAGGAAAGGACGCAGCTGGTAGACCAGTTTGAGTTGGCCAAAAGCACTCCTGGCTACCGCAGCCACCTGCTGGCCTGCTCCTTCAAGGGGAGTGCAACCCCATCCAGAAAAGGTTGCAACCCCGTCCCTGGTGCAGTTTTTCCCTTGACCAGCAGTACTTCCGTCTTGTCTGGATTAAGTTTCAGTTTGTTAGCCCACATCCAGCCCTTCATAGCCTCCAGGCACTGGTTTAGGATGAGCACTCCCTCCCTGCAATCAGGAGAGATAGAGCTTAGTGTCATCAGCATATTGATGACATTGTACTCCAAATCTCCTGATGACCTCTCCCAGTGGTTTCATATAAATGTTAAAGAGTATGGGAGACAAAATGGAACCTTGAGGTACGCCGCAGGGCAACACCCAGGGGGTCAAGCAGTAGTCTCCCAGCACCACTTTCTGGGTCCTGTCCATCAGGTAGGAACAGAGCCACTGTAAAACAGTGTCTCCCAATCCCATCCCAGCTAGACGGCCCAGAAGGATACCATGGTCGATCGTATCGAAGGCCACTGAGAGGTCCAGCAGCACCAACAGGGATGCACTCCCCCTGTCTGATGCACGGCGTAGGTCATCAAGCAGGGTGACCAAGGCAGGCTCTGATGATGAGGGCAAGGTCCTTGTGACAATGCAAACAGCAATGTATTCACTAAACCCTTGTCCCTCCTGGCTTATCAAAGCTTGCCAAAGGGGTATGACCGAGTGGATCCAGGATGCGGTCAATGCATCTGGTTGCCCGTTTGCTACCAGGCCAAGTTCTAGTTTCTGGGTTTGGTGTACAACGCCCTATACAGTTTGGGACCAGGATACCTGAAAGATCATCTTACACCTTATATAACAGGTAAATCACTGCGCTCTGCAGGTGAGGGCCTCCTGCAGATACTATCTTATCAGGAGGTCCATTCTGCACAACATAGGAAGTGGACCTTTAGTGTTGTGGCATTCACCCTTTGGAATTCCCTTCCCTTAAATATTGACAGGCACCATATTTTCAGTGCCTACTGAAGACTTTTCTCTTTCTACAAGACTTTTAATAGACCTCATCCCAGTCTGTGTTTGAATTGCTATTTAAGATGTTTTTAAAGCCTTTTAAAAATAGTTTCTAAAGATGTTCCATTTTAATATATTTCAAATACTGTTTTTAAGAACATAAGAACATAAGAAGAGCCTGCTGGATCAGGCCAGTTGCCCATCTAGTCCAGCATCCTGTTCTCACAGTGGCCAACCAGGTGCCTGGGGGAAGCCTGCAAGCAGGACCTGAGTGCAAGAACACTCTCCCCTCCTGAGGCTTCCGGCAACTGGTTTTCAGAAGCATGCTGCCTCTGACTAGGGTGGCAGAGCACAGCCATCATGGCTAGTAGCCATTGATAGCCCTGTCCTCCATGAATTTGTCTAATCTTCTTTTAAGGCCATCCAAGCTGGTGGCCATTACTGCATCTTGTGGGAGCAAATTCCATAGTTTAACTATGCGCTGAGTAAAGAAGTACTTCCTTTTGTCTGTCCTGAATCTTCCAACATTCAGCTTCTTTGAATGTCCATGAGTTCTAGTATTATGAGAGAGGGAGAAGAACTTTTCTCTATCCACTTTCTCAATGCCATGCATAATTTTATACACTTCTATCATGTCTCCTCTGACCCGCCTTTTCTCTAAACTAAAAAGCCCCAAATGCTGCAACCTTTCCTCATAAGGGAGTCGCTCCATCCCCTAGATCATTCTGGTTGCCCTCTTCTGAACCTTTTCCAACTCTATAATATCCTTTTTGAGATGAGGCAACCAGAACTGTACACAGTATTCCAAATGTGGCCGCACCATAGATTTATACAACAGCATTATGATATCGGCTGTTTTATTTTCAATACCTTTCCTAATTATCCCTAGCATGGAATTTGCCTTTTTCACAGCTGCTGCACACTGGGTCAACATTTTCATCGTGCTGTCCACTACAACCCGAGGTCTCTCTCCTGGTCGGTCACCGCCAGTTCAGACCCCATGAGCGTATATGTGAAATTCAGATTTTTTGCTCCAATATGCATAATTTTACACTTGTTTATATTGAATTGCATTTGCCATTTTTCCGCCCATTCACTCAGTTTGGAGAGGTCTTTTTGGAGCTCTTCGCAATCCCTTTTTGTTTTAACAACCCTGAACAATTTAGTGTTGTCAGCAAACTTGGCCACTTCACTGCTCACTCCTAATTCTAGGTCATTAATGAACAAGTTGAAAAGTACAGGTCCCAATACCGATCCTTGAGGGACTCCACTTTCTACAGCCCTCCATTGGGAGAACTGTCAGTTTATTCCTGCTCTCTGCTTTCTTCTTCTTAACTAATTCCTTATCCACAAGAGGACCTCTCCTCTTATTCCATGACTGCTAAGCTTCCTCAGAAGTCTTTCGTGAGGTACCTTGTCAAAAGCTTTTTGAAAGTCTAAGTACACTATGTCCACTGGATCGCCTCTATCTATATGCTTGTTGACACTCTCAAAGAATTCTAATAGGTTACTGAGACAGGACTTTCCCTTGCAGAAGCCATGCTGGCTCTGCTTCAGCAAGGCTTGTTCTTCTATGTGCTTAGTTAATCTAGCTTTAATAATACTTTCTACCAGTTTTCCAGGGACAGAAGTTAAGCTAACTGGCCTGTAATTTCTGGGATACCCTCTGGATCCCTTTTTGAATATTGGTGTTACATTTGCCACTTTCCAGTCCTCAGGTACGGAGGAGGACCCGAGGGACAAGTTACATATTTTAGTTAGCAGATCAGCAATTTCACATTTGAGTTCTTTGAGAACTCTCGGGTGGATGCCATCCGGGCCCGGTGATTTGTCAGTTTTTATATTGTCCATTAAGCCTAGAACTTCCTCTCTCCTTACCACTATTTGTCTCAGTTCCTCAGAATCCCTTCCTGCAAATGTTAGTTCAGGTTCAGGGATCTGCCCTATATCTTCCACTGTGAAGACAGATGCAAAGAATTCATTTAGCTACTCTGCAATCTCCTTATTGTTCTTTATACACCTTTGACTCCCTTATCATCCAAGGGTCCAATCGCCTTCCTAGATGGTCTCCTGCTTTGAATGTATTTATAGAATTTTTTGTTGTTGGTTTTTATGTTCTTAGCAATGTGCTCCTCAAATTCTTTTTTAGCATCCCTTATTGTCTTCTTGCATTTCTTTTGCCAGAGTTTGTGTTCTTTTTTATTTTCTTCATTCGGACAAGACTTCCATTTTCTGAAGGAAGACTTTTTGCCTCTAAGAGCTTCCTTGACTTTGCTCGTTAACCATGCTGGCATCTTCTTGGCCGTGGCAGTACCTTTTCTGATCTGCAGTATGCACTCCAGTTGAGCTTCTAATATAGTGTTTTTAAACAACTTCCAAGCATTTTCGAGTGATGTGACCCTCTGGACTTTGTTTTTCAGCTTTCTTTTTACCAATCCCCTCATTTTTGTGAAGTTTCCTCTTTTGAAGTCAAATGTGACCGTGTTGGATTCTCTTGGCAATTGGCCATTTACATGTATGTTTAATTTAATAGCACTATGGTCACTGCTCACAATCGGTTCAACAACACTTACATCTCACACCAGGTCCCGGTCCCCACTGAGGATTAAGTCCAGGGTTGCCATCCCTCTGGTCGGTTCCATGACCAACTGGTCTAGGGCACAGTCATTTAGAATATCTAGAAATTTTGCTTCTTTGTCATGACTGGAACACATATGTGGCCATTCTATGTCCGGGTAGTTGAAGTCACCCATTACTACCACATTTCCTAGTTTGGATGCTTCCTCAATTTCATATCTCATCTCAAGGTCTCCCTGAGCATTTTGATCAGGGGGACGATAGATCGTTCCCAGTATTAAATCTCTCCTGGGGCATGGTATCACCACCCACAACGATTCTGTGGAGGAGTCTGCCTTCTTTGTGGTTTCGAGCTTGCTGGATTCAATGGCTTCTTTCACGTATACAGCGACACCACCACCAATACATCCTTCCTTGTCCTTCCGATATAGTTTATATCCAGGGATAACCATATCCCACTAGGTTTTCTCCATTCCACCAGGTCTCCGTTATGCTCACTATATAAATGCTCTTCTCTAAGACCAAGCACTCCAGTTCTCCCATCTTGGTTCTGAGGCTCCTAGCATTTAAGATGTTTTAGAGTGCTTTTAGTGTTTGCTTGCCTTCCTGGGCTCCTTTTGGAAGGGCAGGATATAAATTTAGTAAATATATAAGTAAATAAATCCTACAGGTGCCAGACAAACCTGCTCCACCCCAACCTTGATTGAACTCTAAAGGGGGCTTCTACACTGAACATACTTAGAAGTCTTTCCACAACTGGGAATTCTGAACATAAGTTGAATATGTTTAGAAGTTCCCTTCAGACCTTCCCAGTTAATGGGAAGTTAGGTGGATCCAGACAACTGTTCACTAGATGGTAACTTACTCCTGGATAAGCCTGTTCTTTATATTGTCCTGTCAACTAGTATGGAGAATTTTGTCTTGAACCTTTCCTAAATGTAAATGTACCAGATACCTTATTGCTTATAAGTATTTATGGCCTTTTGCTCTCATCCCATATTGTCATCAATCTAATACTTCGTATTTGGTTTCCTGAACCAAATATTTGAAATGAAATTGGACTTCAGACATTTTGTCAACATGTAAATTTGACTCCCTTTCGAAAGTTGTAAACGTAATTTTGAATCTATTATACTCCTACTCTCATCCCTTTTTATTGGCCTAGCCCTTGTAAACATTAAATACTTATCTTTTAAAATCTAATCAGTGTGCCTAAGGCTATGTAAACACACATTTTAGAATAGGCCCTTCTCAAAAAGATCTAAAAAGTTAAGTTACAGAAGACAGGGAATGACAATGGAGTAAGGGCACATGAAAAGACAGAAATTAAGAGTCCCCCACCATGTATGCCAGCTCTACTGCATCTTCATCAATATCTGTGACAGGATTTGACAATATTTATTTATGAAAAGATTTATATACCACTATTCATTTTTTAAAAGAATGGTTTACAACATATATAAATACAAGATAAAACCATATAAAAAATTAGATATCATTAACTAACTAGTGTGGAATGACATATTTTCAATGACCTGCATAAGCCTGATGACACAGAAAAGTTTTCAGCAGGTATTTATAAGTCAGAAAAGAAGGTGCCTGCTGAATCTCTATTGGCAGAGCATTCCACAGGACTGGGCCAATGACACTAATGGCTCAGTCTCTTGTTGCTGTCAAATGAGCCTTGCCAACCAATGATGCTCCTGCAGGTGATCTCATTGACTGAGCTATTAAAGGTTCAAGCGGTCCCTAAGGTACCCTGGATCTAAGTTGTTCAAGGCTTTGTAAATTCATACATGGACCTTGAACCTGATCCAGTAGTAGATAGGCAGCCAGTGCAGATATTTTTTACAGTTGTGTCACATGTTGTCAGCTAAGTGCCCCCATCAGCAGTCTGGCCACCACATTCTGTACCAGCTGAAGCTTCAAAACCAGGCAGCCCCACACAGAGCACATTGCAGTAATACAGCATGTCCAGGAACAGCCATAGCTGGTGAACTAGATAAAGCTGGTAGAAAGCACTCCTATCCACAGAGGGCACTTGAGCCTTTACTGACAGTACACACAAGCTACGCACCTGCTCCCTCGAGGGAGTGCACCCCCATCTACAACAGGTAACATGTCTATTTCCTGGACACGGGAATCACCCACCCAAAGAGCCTGTCTTCTCAGGATTCAAGTATAGTCTATTGGCTCTCATCCAGTCCACCACTGATCCAGAGCTTTGACACCTTCTCCCGATTCAGATGTTATGGAGAATTAGAGCCGTGTATCACCAGCATATTCCTGCTGAGGCCTTCCCTAATTCCCACAGCATCCCCTGCCCCCTCTTTGCACTGAAATTCAACCTGAAAGAAGCATTCAGATGTGGCAAATAGAGTAGGTTCCAGTGAGTGCTTGGTTGTGAAGTGTGTGTGATGCCCACAACACTTTCTTTGGTATGCAAATCTGCCCATGGACCCAGAAAGGTCAGCAACCGCTGCTTTGAGAGTTCAAGGGTGATTGTATACAGCAGAGAAACCTCCTGTACTCATGAAGGTTTCTGCACAATGTAGAATACTGAAAAATCAGGTTTCTACATCACATGAAGAGCCTCCACAAGTAGAGGAGGCTTCCCCGCTGCTGACAGTCACCTTAAACTCACAGAGGGTGATGGGTATGGGGAGTGGAGCTGGTGTGTTCATATTCACCCCCCCCCAATGTTTGTATGTTTAAACAACTCAATAGATGCCTGAATAGGGCTTATATCTTGTGGCAAAGTCAGTTGTTTCCTATTATGCCCTGGAATTGTATCCATCCAGTTAGCTAGTTCCTATTTTGCCTGGTGTAGTATCCAGGTAGGATGCTTCACCAATACCTGCCCTGCAAACTAATTCTTCATAGGTTTTGCCTCCACCACACAAAGCTTCCTTTTTCCTGTACCACTGAGTCTGAAGTCTCAAATTCACCATGTCTTCTCATAAAATCCAGTGTTAAGGAGCTCACTTTCTTGACCCTTAGGTAGGTGGCTCACAGGCATCACAGGTTAATATGAATCTAACTGGGCATATTTGGTCTGAAGAGGAAGCATATATAAAAATACAAAATATCCAAATGCAAAGCCTGTGTTAGCAACAGGAGCTTTGGGATGAAAGCGTCTTGTTAAAATGCTTTTTTTCTTCTGACTCCTCTGCACCCACTCAGCTGTCTTGATGAACTGCAGCAGGTTTTGTAACCGTAGCACACAGCATGGAGCATGCAGAAGCACCCACTGTGTGAACTCGTGCCACCATGTCAGCCTTTTACATGTATAGGAAGTATACAAATATTTGCTTGGATCACAAAAATCACAGCACAGTATGCACAACATGCATGTGGATGCCCATTGTATGACTCATCAGGAGATAAGTTCCCCACCACACTCCCATAGGAAATTATGTGGGACCTGCTGACATATGAGTTGGCCTAGGTTAAAATATACTGGGTAGGTTTATATATAATCCCTAACCCTAAAATTACTATGCTTGTGTAATACAGTTCATTATTCTGGAACAAAGTTGATGAAGTTACTTCAAGAACTTGCCTAAATTTGTAAACTGCCTTGGGAGCTACAGAATTAAACTTAACTCATTAGAAAAAATATTCCATTAATTCTTAGAGCCTCATAACTGAACTAATTTCTGACTTCATTAGTTAACAAATCATGCATGCATTACTTTTTCTTTAAAACAAAAAGTCATAGTATATTGACTTTTGGGCAACAACTAAATGTCAACTTGAGATGACAATGTACAGGTTTAGCCATTGTATTCAACTGACAGCAGTGCTAATTCAGACAGATTTTGCTGCTATTTATATAATAATGGAGGTTATTTTCCAAGCTGCAGAGATCCAGATATATAGGAAAATACATCTGTAGGTAACATATGAATGTGGATTTTACAGCAGAATTATCTGTGGCTGTGTTTTTCCAGGACTGATTGGATGAAATAAATAAAAATACAGATGAAGCAATAATCTTCTCCTGTAGGTTCAAAGCAATGAGTAATAAAATTAACTCAATTCATCTCTGACATAATGATGGGAAAAACTCAGTGACATCATCATCAAGAGCGAAGACTGAAGCCATAAAACTACTGAGACATTAGTTATGGAATGTGGATTGCAATTAATCATGACTTGGATGCCTTTGGGTCAGCGATGCAACAGCGAACCCCGCACACCAATCTGCTAAGTAAGTGATTTATTGTTTCAAATTCTGATTAGATATTATTGAGCTATTTTGGGTGGCTAAAACATTAGAAACAGACAGAAAATGGCTGGAATCTAGTTTAATTATTAAACTGGAATGTAGTTTAATTTGGTGTTGGATCTTGATATCTGTGAGCAGAGTTCCACTATTGGAATGGGATACCCTTGGTGCCTGAAAGGGGTACCTTTCTTATATTTTTTGCTGATTCTTCCCCCACCCCCATCTCCATGTGCAAATCTGTGCCAGAGAGTTGGAGAACTGTCCAGAATATTGTCAGAGCTGTGGGAAATCAGTTAAAATCATGTCATCCCTTCCATTTACTGAAGACTCTGTTGGATTCCTGTCCCTTTCATGAATGCAAGAGGCCTCCCTTGAATGGATGGACATCTTATTGTGGAAGGGCACCTTTGCCTCCAACCTATTGGTCTTCTTGACTATTCTTGCTATGCATTTTGCTATAGTGTCTACATATATATTCTATCACTGAGCAAAATCTTTCCACTCATAAAGTCAGTACACCTGTACTTACTAGCTTTTCTTCTGTGAAAGGTTATCCTCCTACCTTGGAGGAAAATTGTTTGTTTTATAAGGTTCAAGGTTCAGTTCAGTTTTATTGTTTATAGCCAATGGACATTACAATATAAATACAAGACACAATGTAAGCATATATAGAAAAACACAGAAACAGTTGGTCCAATAAAACAGAAATATGACCCTGAAAATACAAATAAAATTTAAAACAGTTCAATTCATTTAAAACCTCCCCTTAAAATTTGTGCTAATATGATTAAAAAAGGCTGTTCTTAACTTTATTGCAGCCAAAGCAAATAAAGCTACAGCTGACAAATTTATTTGCTTCAGCAGCAACCATCTGATTTTAAAATCATCTGATTTACCTTCTAAGGAGGTCTAAAGAGAGGGAGAAACCTAGTATATAAGGGGCAACATAGAATAAATTGTACAACATCTTTGTTGATGTTGTTATGAGCCTTTAAGTCGAGTTCGACTTATGGCGACAGTATGAATCAGCGCCCCCTCTAGGATGCACACCTTAACATGGTGAGGGGGTTTGAGAGTGTAGAAGAAGCTGAGAGCAATGCCGTCAGGAGTCTAGACCAAGAGGCTAGACACCTAGCAGGGGCACCCAAGGCGGAATGGTCAAAGCTGAGACACCAGACTAAGATGCATCCAAACTCAGAGGAAGGCAATGGTAAACCACTGAATATCTCTTACCATGAAAACCCTATGAACAGAGTATCCAAAATACAACATGAGATAGTGCTAGAAGATGAGACCCCCAGGTCAGAAGGCACTCAAGGAGCTACTGGGGAAGAACAAAAGACTATGAGTAGCGCTGTGACTAATGAGTGCCCTATTATACGGTAGAAGGGCAGGATAGAAAGATTTTAAATAAATAAATAAATAAAATAATGACGTAGCTGTGTCAAAGCCAAAAGGAAGCCCAGAGGCTGATATGCACAGATGTGAAAGGAGAGTCTGGAGTTGTACAACACACACAATAGGAACATGGAATGTGAGAAGCATGAACCAGGGGAAGTTAGAAATCATCAAGCAAGAAATGGAATGCATCAACATTACAATACTTGGCATGAGTGAATTAAAATGGACGGGAATGGGACATTTTCAATCAGGCAACTACAAAATATTTTATGCAGGAAATGAGAAATTAAGAAGAAACAGGGTTGCTTTAATAGTGAGAAGTGATGTAGCAAAAGAAATTGGGAGCTATAACACAAGGTCTGAGCAAGTGATATCACTGAGATTTAATGGGAAACCTATTAACATAACCATCATCCAAGTCTACTCTCCAATGGCAAACACAGAAGAAGAGGAATTGGACAGATTTTACGGAGACGTACAGGAAGAAATTGACCACAAACCAAAACAAGATGTGCTAATAATCATGGGGGACTGAAATGCAAAAGTAGGGAACAGAGAAGAACTAGAAGTTGTGGGGAAATGGGTCTTATGAGATAGAAATGAAGCAGGAGAAAGACTTATTGAATTCTGTGAAGCCAATCATTCGTTTCTTCCAAACGCATTTTTTGAGCAACCGAAAAGACGACTGTACATGTCAATATAGGGATCAAATTAATTATATAATTGGTAGCAGAAGATGGAGAAGTTCCATACTTTCTGCAGAAACAAGACCAGGAGCAGACAGCGGTACAAATCATGAACTGGCAATGTTGAAAATCAGAGTAAAGCTCAGGAAGAACAACAGAGCAATCATAATGCCAAAATACAATTTAAATAATATCCCAGAATAATATAAAGATCAAATAAGAAACAGATTTGAGACTTTAAACTTAGTTGACAGAGAACCAGAAGAACTACGGACTGAAGTCAGAGATATTATCAGGGAAGAATGCAAAAAGACAATACCTCTAGTTAAAAAGAGATAAAAACCTCAATGGATGCCTGAAGAAACTCTGAAAATGGTTAAAGAGAGAAGGAAAGCAAAAGCAAAAGGAGATAGAAACATGGTTAGAACCCTAAATGCAACAATACAGCAACTAGTACATAGAGACAAAGAGAACTATTACAATAGTTATTGTATAGAAGAGGACAGCAAAAAGGGTAGAACAACAGCCCTATTCCAAAAGATTTGAGAAATGAAAGGGGAATTTAAACCAAGAGTAGGAATGTTGAATAATCAACAGGAGAACACACTAACTGACTGAGATGGAATAAAAACAAGATGGCAGACTTTTTTTTGTATTTTTGTACCAAATGGCAGACTTGCAGTTCTTTACTTATTCAAAATCTCTTTTGGCATCTTCAGCAAAAACTATATATGGTTTGTTTTAGTACCGTGCTGACACCAGTCTTCCAGTTTTCTCAAATGTTTGCCTCATTCTGAAGGCACTTTATAATTTCTTTATAATTTCATTAGATGTGGGCTTTTGAATTTACCTTATTGTTGAGAGGTACCAAAGATGGTGTATTTGTTTTTCTTTCTGGTAAACATTTCCAGCTCTGTATAGCCCCTCTGGCTACCACACTTTCTAATCTGAAAAAACACCATGGGGGGAATTACCTCATGATGTCTTCCGCAGGGCTTCAATTGATCCATAGATCCCCTGGGAAGGCTGCACAGTGTAGGCCATTGGTGAAATGATTTGCAGGACTTGGTCACCTCACAAGTGAGGTAACTGCAACAAAAAAACCCCCAAAACAAACAAAACCTGCCACCCCAAACAGTAAAGTGGCTTACAGTTTGCTTTTAACTTGCTTTCTTAGAAGCAATTACGCAAGTCCAAACACAACTAATGTCTAGTGCCTGACAGCAATTTGGGTTCTGATTTCATTACTGCAAACACAAGGGCAATTAAGGATGTAGAAGGCACACCACAGCATGATGCAGAAGGTCACACCTTCACCAAGTTAGAAGATAGCAGTTTCTGTATTAATAGTTAATACGAGTGATGTGCTGAAACCAGTCCTTTATTTTGTAAAGTAGTATTTGTTTTTTCACAGTCCAGGCCCCCAGAGACCTGGGCCCTCCAGAGATCCAGGGCTCTGAGATTTTGCCCTCCGGCCCCCCAGCCCTGTTAGTTCCCATTGAAATAATGACGCTTGACCCATAACTAACTTTGTAAACCGCCCAGAGAGCTTTGGCTTTGGGGCGGTATATAAATGTAATAAACTAACTAGCTAACTAACTTGCTCCAATGATTTTAGCTAACTTGCAGCATAATTCTGACCATGTCTACTCAGAATTAAGTCCTATTGAATTCAGTGGACCACTCTCTCAGGTAAGTGGGCTTACGATTGCAGCCTTAGCTTGGAATCCAACCCATAGTCTTTTAATTTTAAATTAAATCATTATTTATTTAAATATTGATGGATAAAAAATAAAGATACAATTTTAATAATTTGTACAAAATAAAGTGAATGGACAATAAAGACAAAAATGCAAAAAAGAAAAAAAAACACCCTAAGGCCTTTTTACTATTACAATTAAAAATTATTTTTATTTTAGTTTTTCTCCCAGCCCTTAGTCTTTAAGATGTCAAAGGGCATCTTTGCTAGTTTTTGCTTTTTGCTGCAGCATAACTACACTTCTTGAATTTTATTTTGCCAATTTTCCACTGACAGTCTGATCTGCTTGTATTTAGTGTTAAATCACTGAGAGAGGCACTTTGAACTCCATTTGTATCAGTATGCATGGTTTTATATCATTTAGCGATACTTTTAGAATTTCAGGCATCCTTAAATCATTGAACTGCCTGCAAATGTATTAAATGAGCATAAAGCACAAAGGAGCAATGCAGTGAAATGGTTGCAAGGTAGCAGTCTGGCTGATATTTCAGCAAATATTAAGAAAGCAGCACACTTAAAAAGTGACATTTAGTTATTTTTCTCTGTGGACTTAACAGAAAGGCGTTGAACTTTAGTTTTAAGTGTTCGCCCCTCCCCATTTTTATATTAAAGTCCTTACTGGAATACAAACAATAAATCTCTGTACAAAATGAGGGGAAAAGTGATTCTACCTTAAGCTATCTTATAATTTGAAATATATTGTTGCTCAGAAACTTGGCTATCCTGCAATTGCTTGGGATGAGATAAAGGCAGCTTTTAATGAGTCAGCTGATAGTAACTTTTCACAGTTCTAACCTAATTAAATTTTAGGAAATTGTGGCTGAACTGTATTCTGCCATTTATAAACCAACCACCACATTCAATGGTAGCTGGTATTTGTTGGGACTGGCAGGGGGGAAGGCAGGAACTTCATACAGTAGGTGGAGCCAGAGCCCATCATATCTGTCCTATGTTTCACTTCTTTGAGATAAAATACACCCATCCAACATCTTCACATACAAAAAGTCAAAGTTATAGGGTTTTTTAAAAAACAAACAGACAGATCCAATATCCTTAGGAACTTCTTTAAATGTGCTCTTGGAACAGTTGTTGGAGAAAAGGACCTCACTGGATCAATACATGAATTCCCATTGACTCCTGGAAGCCATTTCTAACCCATTTTATCTTAGTTCCCAACTTCCTCAGTAGGGTTGCCAGGCTCTGGGCCTGAGAATGATTCTGTATCTTTAAGAGAAGAGAAAGTTCAGCCAAGTGCAGGTTTTCTTGCAACACTGTAATGGGAAAAACCACAAGGTGAAATTCTCCCTTCCCCCTGCACAACTTTTAAAAATACAGAAGACCTCTTGGAGGCTGGGCCTGGCAACCAAGAGGTCTTCTGTATCTTTAAAAGTTGTGCAGGGGGAAGGGAGAATTCCACCTTGTGGTTTTTCCCATTACAATGTTGCAAGAAAACCTGCACTTGGCTGAATTTTCTCTTTTCTTAAAGATACAAGATCATTCTCAGGCCCTGAGCCTGGCAACCCTATTCCTTAGTGACTATTGGGATGGCTATAAGGAAATACAAAGATAAGTACTGTGCAAAGATGTCCCTCAGATTTATGATGCTCATTAGATAGATTTTCTCATTCACAGTAGTTGACTGATTGCTATCTCTGGGGCCTGGAAGAAATGTGCTGCCAGGTCAAATTAGCCTACCTACTTTCTGTTTTGGGCAAGGTTGTCTGTATACAGGGCTGTCTGACAGTAGGTTGCATTCAGCTAAGTCAGGGGTTGCCAACCTTTTCGGACCAGAGGGCACAGTTCAAATTTTGAGAGTGTGCTGGGGGCACTAGTCACAAAAAGGCTGCCATGGGGGGTGGCATAACATAAAATGGCTGCCATGGAGGCATTGCATAAGACAAAATTAAAAAGCAGTCATAGGGAAGCTTCTTGTATCTTGCCATACAGCTCTCGGGTGACCGGCCCCTGCTGGGGCAAGGGCAAGCCCATGTGCTTACCCGTTACCCCAGCCACACCTGGTAGGTGAGTAGGGGGGCCTTCCCACATCATCCCCACCTGGGGCCGGATAACCCTTGGGTAGATGAGATAAGTTGGCCCCAGAGGCAGCCTATATCCTGCCCTCGAGCCAGAAAAGCCCTGACAGACAGGCCTCCGGAACCGCCAATCACCTCCAAAGGTGCCTAAGGGGGCCACCTAGCTGTCCTTACCTATTTCCCCTCCCGCACCTTCCCGCCACAAAAGGGGGACAAATCTCTATTTAGTCCCCCTTTACCCCAATGCCGAGAAGGACGTCTCGCAGACACTTCTTCAGGTCTTTCAGGAAGAAGACGTTACCTGCTTCCGACAGGTGAACGCCATCGGCCCAGTATAGTTCAACCTCTGAATGCTGAATATGGGGATGCGGAATGGCTAAATCCCTGTGCCCAAGAAGAGCCAACCGAATCTGCCGGTTGACCTTCTTCCTTGCCCGATCAATACCCTTTGGGTCCCATATACCACGCCACACCCAGCGTGGAAGCATGTCTGACCACAGCAGACGTACGAAGGCCACCATTGCCTTATCACCTGCATGTCCTTACATGCCTGCCATTTGAGGGCCCTTGCCTCAAGTAACCGACGTCATTCCCACCCAGGGGAATGACCACCACATGCGGAACCGTCCACATGAACCTTGCTGGAACAAAGTGGGTAGGAGCCCATCTCAACGTATTCCTCTCTGGCCAAGCCACTGTATTGCAGCCCATCGACTGAGGCCCAACTGTGAGCCCATGCGCAATTTTTCAGCCCTCCAGGCTGCCCAGAAGACCATACTGTGGCCACATATTAGGATGCATGTCTGCTCCATCCCTGTCCAGCAACCTGTCAAAATAATTATAAATTTTTAGGCTTCGAACTCCCAGGCCCTCTAAAAGGGGTGAATATAGCTCTGTAAGCCAGAGGACCAGCATCCAGCTGCCTGCACCTCTGCCTGTAAGGTCCACTTTGCGAGAGCTCAAACTGGTATTTTGTGAGGAGATCCTCACTTGCATGGGTGAATAGATAAATATAACCCTTATAAGCACCAGAGGACCAGCGTCCCACGGCCTGCACTTAGGCCTGGGAAAAAACCCAAGACCTACTGCCGTAGAAGCAGGTCCAATGCCAAAGGAGTAGATTTCAAACTCTGAGGGGTCATGCCCCAGCCCCTGTAAGGCCCACTGTGCGAGAGCTCAAACTGGTATTTTGTGAGGGGATCCACACTTGCAAGGGCCAATAAATGCATATAACCCTTATAAGCGCCCGAGGACCAGAGTCCAACGGCCTGCGCCTTTGCCTGGGAAAAACCCAAGACCTGCTGCCGTAGAAGCAGCTCCAATTCCAAGGAGTGGATTCCAAACTCTGAGGGGTCATGTCCTAGCCCCTGTAAGGCTCACTTTATGAGAGCTCAAACTGATATTTTGTGAGGGGATCCTCACTTGCATGGCTGAATAGATAAATAATAACCCTTATAAGCACCAGAGGACCAGAGTCCAACGGCCTGCACTTATTCCTGGGGAGACCCGAGACCTGCTGCCGTAGAAGCAGCACCAATTCCAAAAGAGTGGATTCCAAATCTGAGGGATCATGCCCTAGCCCCTGCAAAAGCCCGCTTTGCGAGTGCCCAAAACTGGCATTTTGTGAGGGGATCCTCACTTGCCTGGGTGAATAAATATCCTTCTCCAGATCCCATGGCCAACGTACAGTCTGCCTCATACATCTGTGGTCCGTCTTAGACCTTCTCAACTGTATACAGGCACAACTCCCCTCCATGAAGACATCTGATAGCTGGAGGGCACATTGAGACAGGTCTCGTTTGGAACCAGCCACCACCTCACCTATCCCAAAAGCTCCCAATAATTTTATGAGGGGACCTTTCACACACACACCATTTCCTTTCTTGGGTGGCATTATTGCTTTAAATCCACCCCGACTTTTATTATTATTATTATTGTTATTGTTATTGTTATTATTATTATTATTATTATTATTATTATACCCAATGACTGTATGTGTGATTCCCTTATTCCCAGTCATTGGCTTATAATTATAATTATGAATATAATTATATAATAATTATTATTAGAAATGCTGTGTGGTGAAATTAACCTATTGCAGTTCTTAGCTCACAACAATAAATACACAAACAGTATCAGTGTCAAACAATGCAATACCAATATTATTATTAAACTAAAGACACTGCTTAATGTATAAAACCCATAATCATAAGCCATGCAGCACCTATAATTTATTTATATTCAATAGAATCTAATCGTGTAATTCAGATTATAATTGTGTTGAGTTCTTGTTTAAGAACTTCAGCCTTGAAGTGGTGCTGCTGGAGAGTACAGGCATCTCCCTCCCCCACCAGCCGTGTGTGTGTATGCCAGCCACGTTTGGCTGAGTAGGCCCCTTTAACAAAGCCCACTCCAGCCGCAGCTGCTCCTCCAGGCACGCGACCACCCTGCCTGCAGCCCACACCCCTAATGGGGAAATAAGGAGGCCAAAATCGGCCCGCAAAAGGCTCCTTGCGCCGCAAAAAACCGCTGTTCTGCAGCTCTGTCTCCGAGCTGCTCTGTCCCTTGCTGTCCACGTCGCACAAGCAAAGAGGAAGGTAGGAGGGGCGGCTGGGTTTAAATAGGCCCATGAGCTCCGCCCCTCCATGCTGCACATCACACACACGTAATAGTCACGACACGTGACATTGCCCCATTGAAAGATGGAGGCAGCAGCTTCGCCCCCATCCGCAACTATGCCTCGCTCGTCAGCTGTCCATGTCCTGCTTCATTGCCCCATATATGAACATCTGCGATCGCTTTTAATAGTACCCCTTTTAGATTATCGAAAATCAAACTCAGAACACTTACAAATAAACTTTTTATTATCAGACTATAAGAAAGAAATTACCTTTGAAGTAGCAAAATTTGCGGTAGCAGCAATTTCAATAAGTACATTTGTTCAGAGCTTACAATAGCTTTTTAATATTGGAGGGAACTCTTTTTAAACAAATATTCCTGAAA
Organism: Rhineura floridana; assembly: GCF_030035675.1. Lineage (NCBI taxonomy): Eukaryota > Metazoa > Chordata > Lepidosauria > Squamata > Rhineuridae > Rhineura > Rhineura floridana. The sequence goes on along the minus strand of NC_084480.1, from coordinate 66,519,510 downwards.
TTGTAAATTATTATGGTTAATGTATGATATGGTGTATGGATCAATGGATCGTTAATAAATTTTACTTACTTACTAGCTGCGCGGCAAGCGAGGTGTCATTTGCAGACAAGGAAGGGGTTGGCTTGTGCAGCTGTAGCAAGCTGAGCAGGCCCTAGCCAGCTGGAGAGGCCTAGCCTCAGAGGGAGGCAATGGTAAACCCCCTCTGAATACCGCTTACCATGAAAACCCTATTCATTGGGTAGCCATAAGTTGGGATCGACTTGAAAGCAGTCCATTTCCATTTTCCATTTGTGTGTTATTTTCACTCATATATTCATTTTTATGCACACTTTCCCCTAATATATACATTTTTGTAAATATTGTTTGGTTGGAGAAATGCATTGTGAAGTTTGGATAAGCGTGGATTTCAAAGCATGACTGTTTTTCCGTTATCATACCCTTTCAGAAATTGCAAATTTGATAGATTCGGCCTGAAATGCGAAGTTAATTGAAATTTGTCCCCATCTCTAACTGTAAATTAACTATATAGTGAATTCTTAATAAGTCCCTGGATTTTAGCTACTACAAAGCAGGAGGCATGCCAGGCAGAGCAATCCAACTGTGGGGAGCCAGCGGAAGGGGCACTGGCAGAGGAGGAGCCAGCAGAAAGCTCAGTGGGATCCTCCTCCCACTCAGGAGCTGCCACCCCAGCTGAATGCTAGCCCTGTTGGGAGCCGTGTGCATGAGCCAGCTGGGAAGCACTGGCTCACACAAATCGGCCTCCCAGGGAGTAAGTGCTCCCTGCAGAGGCCCATTACAATTTTTTACTCTGCTGACCTTTTGGCCAGTGGAGCATCGGGGTGCAGCAGGACCCCGGGGAGGGCTCCAAATGTGAGGAGGATCTCGCGTAACCCCTCATGGCTCCTCCCCCACCAGGCCCCCGAACACCCTGTTTCCAGGGCTTCCACCAGCTCTCCATCCGACAGGCTGGCCATACCTGGCGGACCCCCTGCAGTGCAGGCAGAATCCTGGCGGTTCCATGGCTCAGCTCCAGTGGACAGCTGCTACTGGTGGAGGCTGGTGCGGCTGGCAGCCTGCTGGTACTGCCAAGGATCTGCAACATCCAACTCACCCCAGTCCGGTGGAATGGTGAGTTGGGTTGCACCCTAAGCCTCATTTTCACATTTGTCTTTGGGGGGAGGGGGATTCTTTAACATTCACCCACACTTATTGTGTAGTAGTATTTGCAGACAATAATTTCTAGGCACTACTTGATAGCACGTGAACCCAGCACAGGAAAGATGCATCCTGGTCACTAGGTAAAAAGGAAGGGCAAACTATGAAGATTCTAAGGATTAGGAAAAAAGACAGATGCAGGAAAGGTGCATTAAAAGGGAGAGCAAAAGAGCAGCTGTTTAGAACCCCAGGGATTTCTATTGCCTGGTGTCCAAACAACTCGTTTATCAATCATAGCTCTGACTTCACTCATTGGCTAATAACACTGACAGGCAGGAGCAGCCAGACTTGCTGATTTCACAGAAATTGCTTAGAAGGGTACCTATAAATTTTGCTCCATAACCTTCTTTCTAGGAGGGCTAGAGACTTACTTTTTTTTAAAAATGAAAGCTTAGATTCTGTACTACCCCATAAATTAAGTCCTACTCAAATCAGATTCACTGAAATTAATGGACCTAAGTTAGCTATGTCTATTAACTTCAATGGTTCTAATCTGGATAGGAGTAGCATCGAATACCACCCAGACAGAGGAAGCATAATTCCTATTTTTTCTGGACTTCTAAGTAGTTTTTAATATGATTGATAATTAAATCCTTTTGGAGTGTGGGGATGATTTGGTGGTGACTTTGCTTCTACCTAGTCAGAGGGTAGCTCTGGATAACTGCTGCTCTATTCCTTAGGCTTTGTCCTTTGGGGTAATATAAGGTTCCATCTTGTCCCCATTGTTTTCCAACTTCTATATGAAGCAACATTTTGCTGGCTCTTTTGTAGCATGGTATCACCAATAGACAAATGTCACTTAGCTCTATTTTTCATTTTTTTAAACAAATTCAAAAGCTGCAGTTCAGTCCCTAAACAAGATCTGAATGCAGTTAAGGGCTTGATGATGCTTAACAAGGTGAAGCTTAATCTAGAGAAGATAGAGATAATGATGTTTTTGGATCATTTTTATTTTTATTTTTTATTTTAGAGAAAAGGCGAGTAAGAGAAGATATGACAGAAGTATATAAAATTATGCATGGCATGAAGAAAATGGATAGAAATAAATTGTTCTCCCTCTCTCATAACACTATAACTCATGGACATCCAATGAAGCTGAATGTTGGAAGATTTAGGACAGACAAAACAAAGTGCTTCTTCACACAGTGCATAGTTAAACTATGGAACTTGCTTCCACAGCAAGCAGTGTTGGCCACCAGCCTTTAAAAGAGGATCTGACAAATTCATGGATGATAAGGCTATCAATGCCTACTAGCCATGACGGCTATGTTCTGCCTCCACAGTAGACGGCAGTATCCTTCTGAATACTAGTTGCTGGAAACCACAGGATGGGAGAGTGCTTTTGCAATCCGATCCTGCTTGTAGCCTTCGCATGGGCAACTGGTTGGCCACTGTGAGAACAGGATGCTGGACTAGATGGGTCACTAATGCAGCAGACTCTTCTTATGTTCTTAACCATGCTTTAATTTCATGTATTAACTACAGAAACTGCTCTGTGTGGGGCTGAGTTTGAATTCCTTTTAGAACCTTTTCTGCAGTGGTATCCATACCAGAATATTCTGCCACTGTAGGTGTGTTCAGCCATCTCCCTGTTGGTGTTTCAATGACTGTTTAATGTTAGTTGCTCAGACAGGTGTGCTGGCTGAAGGCAATTGAAGTTGGTGTCTTTTGCTGGGGGTGTTTTTATAGCACTGTTTTAATTGTTGTTTTTAAACTACCTTACTGCTGCATTTTATTGATATTTTATTGCCCTGTATACTGTTTCAGATGCTGCTGCTTCAGTAGAATGCAGTACAGAGATGTTAAAGTCCTTTTTTTTTCTTCAAACACCGCACCTATTGCACATATTAGTCCCTGCACATGATATTCTTGATAATGGGCTGTTAGATTTCTATATTTGATATAGAAGTCAGGGTCCTCCAGAGCCAAACATTTCTAAATTATGAAAATATAACTTGGAGGACCTGACTTACTGGTTTGTTGGAATAGATGACCTTTAGCTTTTCTGTGCTGGAAGCTCCATGACTTTATGAAACAGATTCCCATATTGATTTCTTAGCTTCAAGGGGGCAGAATGTAATTTTCTTTGGTAGACTGATTTGAGTCACTTCTCTGTTTATATTGGATTATATCTTGTCCTCAAGATACGGTTACCAAAACCAATTTTGGGCAATTTTATACCACACTCTCTTACCAACTCCAACAGCTTCCATGGCATCACTCAGTAAACTTTATTGATGTAAAGAGAGTCAGTAATGTCCTTACAAATGCCAAGCAGCTTTAGTCAAACCCTTCCGACTTTACCCCAACATTTTTGAATAGTTAGATACACAGAATTGTCTATTAACCACACATTCCCCCAAAAGTCAGTGTTACAGGGTCAAACCAGCAAATTAAAGTCAAGTAAAATACACTTAGTTTTCTTTCAAGCATTACCATTCTTAGCAGCAGTGGCAGCAACATCTGATGCTTTCTCTTTCATAGTACATTTGGAAAATGTTCTAGCTTGGAAATGTTAAACACTTAATGAGGAAGAGGAAAACAATTTTTTCTCCCTCTGTTTTACTACATATGAGGGCTGGGGAGGTACTGTCTTCTTAAAGGCACGGTGATTATATTTATTGTTGGTTTTGTCTCATAATGAGAAAAGAAAATTGCTATCACCCAAGCAAATTTCTTAATTTGCAATGCCAAATCAAGACACAAAATACTTGACCAGAACCATATTAAAAACTGGGGGGAATTGTTATTTATGGATTCAGGGCAAATCAAGTGTAAATTAAAAAATGAAAGGGTAATCGCTAGGGATGGGGCTCAGTAGCTGGATCCTATCTGTTTGAATTCCAGCAATTCAGCTTTCAGGATCAATCTGCCATTTTTTGTTCCTGATTGTTTTTGCAATTGCCGATTCACTTTTTTTTCCAGTGAAGAAAACCAACGTAATTGCTAACGAAAATGCTAATGAAATGTTTATACTGTAGGCACTTTTTCCACCATTTTTTCTATTTAAATATCAATTAGGCAGCTAATCACCATTAGCTCTGTCTCTTGCCTCAGACTGACTGTTGTGCTGCTTAACGAGAACTGTCCCCATCCATTTTGCTATTCTTGTTGTTTTGCAGTACCTTTTATGGTTAATGGTGATTGTCATCACCTAGACAGAAGTTAAGAATGCATCAGATTAGAGGAAAGCTGATTATGAAGACAATAGCATACAATTTGGAGCGATTTTTTTTTTAAAAAAACCCATGCGAATAACATCCGCGACCCACCATAAGAAATTAATGCCAGGCTGAAAACAATGCGAATTATTGGATTATGTCAAAATCCAGTAATAAATCTAATTAACTAAATTTGGCTAAATTCAGACCATAGATTGTATGCTCCTTCCTCTCCTGCCCTTTTGTATGTGTAGTAAATGATGCATGTTTTGATTGATTCACGTTTTGATTTGATATGTTTGGTTAATATTTCCATTTTATTACATTTCATAAGGCTAGTTGCCTAGGGAAAACAGGAGATAAATAAAAGTTAAGTAGTTTGCAGTGAGATAGTTCTGGACAGTCTTGGCAACTGTTGCCAAAGAAATTGGCATTGGGGTAGTAAGGAGGAGGGAGCAGAGGAGGAGAGATGGTGGGCCAGTTAAGAACAAGAAAGTGTTGTGAGTTTGTGAAGTACACAGTGAGGAGAGACTATGATGAAGTTCTGGGATGAGGGACAGAGACAGAAAGAAACAGAGATGGGAGACAGAAAGGCTGTAAGGTGCAAAGGGATCCAGCGCCCCACAACGCCATGGAGAAGCATGAGAGCATTGCCTCATAGGAACACCCGGGCAACATCACAGCAGCATAAAGGACACGAAAGGACTGCTGTGTTGGTTCATTTTACCAGAAAAGATACAGTCTTGTAATGGTATTATATGCTGGAGAAAAGTTATTCCTTCCCTAATTTATAATAAACTAGCAGATGGTACCTGGCACTGTTTGCGAATTCTAAGAGAGAGAAAAATAATGAGATGTAAACATTTTTTAGATGTTCTAAATGTTTTTAAATATTTTTAGAAACTTTTAAATTTCTTTTATGTTTTAAATATGTTTTTAACTTGTTTTAAGTTGCACTGTTTTAACATTTTGATCTTTGCCATCCTGGGCTCCTTTGGGAAGGAAGGAGGAATACAAATGTAGTTAATAAATAATTGAAATTCCTAGTTTCTTAATGAAAAAATACATATTTCCGTTCTAATGCTGTTGGGTAAACTATAATATACAATCCTGCCAAATCTGATTAAAATCAGTGCAGCTTTGATAGGTTCAGTCCACCACCTTGATTCAAAATGGGATCCAACTATATTTGAATACTCCTTGATCTCAGGAAACGTCCAAAGTCAGAACAAAGGGGCAATATGAGAGACAAGGTCCACAAGCAGTGCAAGGTGAAAAACACAGGGAAAGCTAGTCACCAGTTAGGTAGCAAGGTAAGTCTGGGAGCTGGTGCAAGGATGTTCTTCCAGCACTCACTGCGAGGAACTAGAGGCTTTCAACCATGAACCTTCAGAGCCCCACCCACAGCTACAGGCCATTTGGATTGCCTGAGCAGTTTGGACTACTTGTGAGGAGTTGCTTCCTCATCAGTAGCCCTTTACTCTTGCAGGGTCCTTGTTTTTCAGGTGGGCAGTTGGTATTCCAGCAGCTGACTGGGCCTACACTGTTAGGGGCCAACACTCCCTTGGACTTGGTGGCAGCCCAGCTTCTGCCTCCAATTCTGTGCAGGGGCCCTCTGTGTCTTGCAGAGGAGATTGGGGTGCTGTGATCCTGAAGGCCATGGGTCCCCCTGCTCCCCCCATCCACTGACACAGCCTGCTACTCTGTAACATTAGCTTTCAGGTATGTGTGCTAGGTCCTTCTCTGAACAGGATTCTCCCAGCCAAGGAAAGACAGTTTCAATATCTTAAGAAGTGTCCAGTGCAGTTTTGAAAGGTTCAGTCTGCCATCATGATTCAAAATGGCATCCTGTCATACCCAAACATAGACCAAAAACTGCTCCTCCATCTCAGGAAACATTGTGTCAAATTTGGTACAATATCTTAAGAGGTGTCCAAACCCATGCAGTTTTGAAAAGTTCAGTCCACCACCTTGATTCAAAATGGTGTCCAATATTATCCAAAAATAGTCCAAATCTTCTTCCTCAACTTCAGCAGTTACCATGCAAAATATGATGAAAATATCTTCAGAGATGTCCAGATTGGTGCAGTTTGGAACAATTTAGTCAGTCATCTTGTTTCAAAATGGCATTCTTTATTGTTATGGTCAATGGTCAATGATGGTTTCCAAACATAGACCAAAACTAGCTCCTCAGACTCAGGAACCACCATGCCAAATCTAGCAACAAAGTCTGAAGAGGTATACAAATGCATAGAGAACATACAGACAGACAACTTTCTAAACTATATAGTAGGAGGTATTTTAACAAAAGTATTTGTGTAGGCTTCCAAACTCCCTCCCCAGATTGCAGATCTGGAGTGTAGCCTTCCACCTGTCACACATGCAGGTTCCCCCCTCCTTTCGATGATTAGCCATGGCCTTCGGGTTTTTTTGTTGCACTCAAATTCAAATATCAGTAGTCCAAATGTTGCCTCCAAACTATGATTTCAAACCATGAGCTTGAAGTGCATTTGCCAACCATCGTTTAGAGGAAATTGTAGTTAGCACTAACCATAGTCACCCTCAATTAATAGCAAACTATGTTTATTGTGAGCTATGGAAGGGATGGAGTAATTGAACACAAGGGAGTGGGAGAAGGCAGTGGAAGACTCTGTGGCATATTCCAAATCACAGTTTAGACATCCTGTCCAAAGTGAACTGTAGTTGTCCACCCCACTCCCCCCTACTTTATGTTTTAAAATCAGGGAAATCGTCACAGAGCTATGATCTAGAAATGCACGTATAAAGCAACGGTTTATGTGTACCTGTCCCATAATCCGATGGTAAATGATGTCAGTTTGACAGTTATGATTATCTGTTTAAGAGGGGAGGAATGCTCCCAAACTAGGAGCCATAGTTCAGTGATAGAACGTTTTCTTTTGCATGCAGAAAGACCCAGTTTCAATCCCCAGAATCACCAGGTAGGGCTGAGAATGCCCCGTCTGAAACCCTGGAGAGCCTCTGCCAGTTGTTGTATACAATACTAAACTAGATGGATCAATGGTTTGATTAAGTGGATGACAGCTCCCTATGTTCCTAATGCTAGATTTTATATCCTCTGCTTCTCTGCACAGGTGAACTGCATTGCCACAGATGACAGCATGAATTATTAGTTTGGTCCTGGGTGTGTGGCCCATATCCAGCAATGAGAATATGTAGCTGCATTTGATTGACGTAGAAGTGCAGACATGGGAACGCACACATTATGCATGCACATTTCCCAGTCTTGAAGGGAACATATCTCTGTGTTCAAGCCTGTTTTTGCGTACCTCCTGTTATTTATTTATTTATTTAAATTATAATTTATTAAAATTATATCCTGCCTTTCCTCCAAAAAGAAGCCCAGGACTCTTTTCTGAAGAACAAACAAATTTGAATATTTATTGTCTCAATTAAGTAACTACTGTACTAAAACTAAAACACCATTTTGAAATTTGAAAGCATTCCACATTTTTATGGATACACCCTCCAAAAATGTTAACTTCGATGGGTTTAAAAAAGATATGGGTGCGTATGAGAGAGACAGAGAGAGAGAGGTGGTGGTGGTGGTGGTGGTGGTGGTGGTGGGAGCCTGGTACAAGACCAAATGCACTGAAAATTTACAGACTGGTACATGTTTACTGGTGAGATTTCATCTCAATAGATCATAGCTACTAACTTGAAAGTTTTCTCATCACCTGTGACCTAAATTCAAGTAACACATTTAAGTAAAAAAAAAGTGCACTTATTTGATTATCTTCTTTCCTCCCATTCCCCGTCTTCATTTTCAAATGAAGAAAAAAACTTATATGTAAAAGTAATTTAAACTTGAAGCTGGAACGAATGTTCAATATCACCTTAATTATAAGGCATGCTGCCCAGCGCACTAGTCATTATTTTAAAGTAAAATATCCTGTTATTACCATCAGCATTTAAAAAATTTTTTAAAGTACAAGCTACTATTTTTAAAAGGTTACGTTTTACTTTTAAAAAAAAAGAAAAAAAGAAAAATCTACATTTGAAATTAACTTATTAATGTTTCATTTATGTTTTTGTTTGAAGGGTGATATCAATCATTACCAAGTTGCTATGTTGCACAAAGATTAATCAGAACAACAAAAAGAGTTCTGTGGCACCTAAAAGACTAACAAATATATTGTTCCATAACTTTCATAGACCAAAGTATACTTGTTCATATGCATGATATTGTTACTTAATTCTGTACACTCTGAGAAAAGAGAGGTTTTTTTAAAGTGAGGACAAAAGACCAACCAGTGTCACATTGCTGTGCAAAGTGTGAATGAATGCGTGATTTAATCAAATGAATACAAGTTCCAATCAGTATGACTCACTCCCATTCTGTCTTGAAGCTTGGTAATGATTGAATGAAATGAACTGCCTTCAAGTCAATCCCAGCTTATGGTGACCCTATGAATAGGGTTTTCATGGTAAGCAGTATTCAGAGGTGGTTTACCATTGCCTCCCTCTGAGGCTAAGAGGCAGTGACTAGCCCAAGGTCACCCAGTTTGCTTCATGGCTGTGTGAGGATTCGAACCCTGGTCTCCCAGGTCGTAGTCCAACACCTTAACCACTATGCCACACTAAAAAGGGACAAAAAGGGGTATAGTCATCCAGGGTTCTGAGGGGTGTGTGTGTCTTAGACCCCCTGCATTTTTGGGAGCCAGGTCCCAGCAGGGTCCCTATGTCTCCAGCATCCTATGAGCCAATCAACATGAAATGGGAGTCTGTTAGCCATTCAGAAGAGCCCCAGGGAGTGTCAATTGCAAGTTCCTACTTCAAAAAGCCACGCCAATTGTGGGGAGTGAGAATTCTGCAATTGCAGAAGAAGAGACAGTGAATCCTGGTGATAGCATCTACATCATCAAGCAGTTTGGTAGCAGCAGAAGATAAATATGTAGACACTGAATTCAGTAATATCTCTGAGAGTGAGAAAGGACAGTCAAATAGTGACAGTGATAAAGAAGTAGAAAACAGTATTCAAGCCAGGCCAGATTATTCTGTAATCTTAGAAGGTTGTATACACTTAGAAGGAGGCATCATTGTGACTATCACGAAGGGACTACTGCATTCAGGGCTGGCTCCAGACATGCTGGGGCCCTTGGGCTCCAGCTTGCCCTAGGCCCTGGCGTGGCTCACACATGCACACATATGAACCTACTTGTCTCTTGCAGGGAGGGACCTTCTTCCGGCCGGCCGTTCGCTGGCTCCATTTCGCCTGTCTTTTGCAGCTGCACGGGCTGATATGTGTGCGCATCACTACCATCAATCAAGATGGCACTGGAGGCTTAAGCCCCTTAGGGAAACCTCAGCTGCCATCTTGGTTAACGGCAGTCCTGCACGTGCAGCCTGCGCAGCCTCAAAAGATACGAGAGACAGGCAGGCGGAAGAAGCTCCCTCTCTGCCATCCACAGCAGCTACTCCTCTACCATCCTATTGAGAGGCCCCTCAGGGGCCTCTGTGGCTCCAGGGGCCCTCGGCCAGGGCCAAACCTGGCTGCCCTTTGGGACCAGCCCTGACTACATTACTGGTTTCTGTAGTGACCTAACCATTCCCAATCTTCTCTGCTAGGTATGAGTGTGTTCTCATCAGTTAAATTCGAAGGCCTTCCCCCCATGACTGTAATAGAGAATATAAAAATGGCTATAACTTTTTCTTTTTCAGTTAACTGAAGTGGATGACATTTGCAAGCAAAGGAGTCCCTCCAGAGTGGATTAAGTCAGTCATATTGCAACAGATCTCTGCAGGGTTTTTTGTGCAGGGAATTTTTAAGTTTGTTTGTTTTTTAAAAGAAACAGTCTCTAACTTTTTAAATTTTTTTGCGAGAATCGGATGCAATTTGCCTGCTAACTTTCACAATAATAAAGGCATTGGTTTTCCTGCAAGGACAGACTTTACTGTTTTGAGGTGGGTAAAACAGAAATCATTTAACCCCCCGCCCCCTCACTTTGTGAGCAATCAGACTGAAAACTGGGTGACATAAGGTAGGTTTCCTTGGATAAGTGAATAGCAATAGGTTGGCAGTGAGCAACACAACTTGCAGCTTGCTTAAGGGACAAGCAGGCTTAGCTGAGGGGGGGAAGGTGAGAAAATGTTAATAAAAATATAAATAATAATAGACAGCAAGAAATAAAATTGCAGGTATCCTAAAACTGAAGAGAGAAGGATGAAACTTTGAACAAACACACTAAAACCAGTGGGAGGGGGGGAATGGAAATGAAGAAATAGAAAGAGATGTTTGCATAAACCTAAGGATAAATAAGAGAAAACAAATGGAAGAGAAAATAAATAAAGTATGTGTTGTTTGTTCAAAAATAGACAGGAATTAAAATAAAAGGAATAAATAAATCACACAAAGAGCTCTACAACTGAAATGAGGGACAAAATAAGTGGAATGGCCCTAAACTGAGCTCTGATAAAAGTCTGCAAACATCCCTCCCCGAATTAACATTGTGACTGGAGTGTCTGGGCGGGGACCATCACTCACCATGAATAAAACCTAGATTTGTCCATCAAAATGAAAGATCTGGGTACTTCTCTGTCACTACCCTCTCTTCTCCACCCCTCACTACCTGAGCTCAAGGTATTTCCCTAGTCAGCTTGGTTATGCTTTTAAAAAAATTCAGCAGTCTCTTTATTTGAAATGGCAAAATACAACATTTTGGGACCATCCAAGTCTACCAAGAGACTTGAGATTTAGGGTATCCCTGATCCAGCTCAAGACACCTTGTTAATGACACAATCCAATTTGACCCTGTAAAAACTTCACCCCAATCCCTCCTTGTTCACCTCATAATTCAGGTTGCATGCAGAATCAATATACATCTCTAGTCTAGGGTTCTGATCTGCATAGCTGTGCATGAGTCCCATTACTTCTTTGGGACAGAAGCATGGGTAACTGACTGATCAAGGTTTGAGTCTCAGGGAACAACTTCTCTTGCATATGAACGTCCCAATGAGAATGAGCAGAAGCTGCCCAGGAGAGCATCCACACTCTTGCACAGCTCTTACTCATTTCAGTGGAGTTTCAAAGAACTACATGCCCCTGTTCAAATATGACACTTGTTGGAATAACGCGGTTTGACTTCTCTTTCGTCCTTGTATCTTTCCTCCCCCTCCACCTTCTTAGATGTTAAGAGCAACCCTTTCATTTATGAATGTTTGGCTACATGATTTATGATCCCAAAATGATAGCTGTTATTTAAATGAAATATTGTAAAGAAAAATAAGAACCTGAATATTGTTGTAAGCCACATGATCATATTAACTTTCTGTGTGCACATTAAATCTTGTAATAGTTCCTTAACAGAAACACCATATGGCTGTCAAAGACATTTTGAGAAAGCAATAAATCATTACGCAAGGAAGCACTTGAGCATTTTTAATCTTGATGGATGTGGGAGTCTTGTACTGTTTTAACTTCAAACCCCATTAACATTGCAGACCACAGATACAATACCAACTGCAAGGGGACACTATATAAAAAAGGGCTCATCCATTTAAAAACAATTTGTAAACATCTGCCATTCATTTGATAGCATTTGGAAAGCAGAGATGTTTATGGGTGGTGTCCAATGGATTCTGCTGTGTGCTTTCTGAGAACTCAGGAGAGAGAGAGGGAAAAATGTATTAGAGAGGGAGAAATGATTTAAGTGCTTGAGCCTGATATTTCCCACTGCTGCTTCTTCAACACAAAAGGTTTGTTAAGGCAAAATTATTGAGCTGCATCCACAAACCCTCCTCCAAATAACACAGCAGTAAATCCACAGCATAAATCAGATTCCTTTTTTCAAAACCATTAGGGGTAAGTAGAAAATCCAACAAGAGCTTATTTAAAGGAGGAGGAAATGCTTAAGACTTGCAGAGCTAGAAACGAAGTAATCCTCCCCTGCTCTTGACTCCCCTTGTATGTATGTGCACACCCATATAAAACTGCATTAGGTAAAACTGCTTTTCTCCTCCCTCTTGCAGAGATGAGAATGAGACCAAATCAAACAGAGGGGGCTCAATACGCAGTGCAGCAGAATAGCTGAAATGTATGGTACCTATGCTTAGCCCTAGAATTCCTAAACAGTAGGTCATAGTTCCAAGCTGATGGGGTCACTATGTCCTCATGGATGCTGAGAATCTCAGCTGATTTTCCTATTTTTGGAACCTTGACCTACTGCTGACATGGGTGTCAGCTCCTGGCAATGTTGGAATGCAACAAACATTTAGTTAAATACAGACAAAAATGGAAAATGTGGCTTTGTTATGTGCCCTTTGAATCACTCCCTGTTGAAATCTTGGGTCAACATTTTGCAAATTCTTCTGAAGATGGCAACTGGGTTGCTGATAGAATTATGTGATTCAGTAACCACTGACCAGGTGTGTGCTAAGATCTCTGTTATGTGGCAAATAAATGTGGTTGGCTGCTCGGGGGGGGGGGTGATGGAAAATGCAACAACCCCAGAAATGGATTCTTTCCCCCAATACAGATTGTTTTTTTTCATTTGTGTTTGATCTCTGTCTTGTAAACAATGACACCAGTCCCAAACTGGTGTTCTGATTAACTGATTTTGATTCAATTGAAATACCCTATTATTTAGAATAAAACATTAAGAAATAATACATTTTGCCAGGAGTGCTTTGTATCACCATAACTTGTTGAGTACTCAATGTTCAGACTATATGTACCACCTTGCTTGCTTGTTTGTTTGGTTTTAACTATGTAATGGACTTTCATTTCAGGGCCTATATGAGTGTAGAATGCTTTAAAAAAGGGAGCTAAGGAGGGTTTGCACCAATAACCAATTTAAAAAAACACTGATGAGATTTTAATCACCAGCCCAAACTAACAATAAATTCAGAATGCATATCAGTCTAAACTGCAATCCCTGGAACTATTGTGGGACAACAGTGGATATGTTTGCAAAGGCTGGCTAGTATCTAACTACCTCTGTTTGGGTGCCCCACACATTTCCCACTGGAGACAGAAAGGACTGCCACAAGACACAAGGAACTGTTGCCTTTGGATTTTGCTGGTATTTGAAGTCCACCTGATCAAAGTCAGAGGGACTTTTCCCCTTGATTAGCTGGTAAGGTACTCTAATACTTTCTTTTATTTACTGTGTAATATGTGTGTTGGTTCCCTTATTTGAACTTTCTGCTTTTCTTTCCCTTTCCTGCAGTGTCACCAATGTCACTTCCAGGTTTGGCCAAGAAACGAGTAGATCCCCTCCCGGAACAGATCCACCTCCTCCTAGCAATAGTTGCTACTATCCATTCATTTGCCTTGACCTCTTGTCCCAATCAGCACCATGTCACAGAGAAAGTGAGGACAAGGTGCACATAAGTAAACTGGCCCTTCTTTTTGCTGCTCTCACAGCCTGCTTGCTCAAAGAGGGCAGGTGAAGAAGCAACTATAGCAAGGAGATGGAATAACAGGGCCAGTAGGATCTACTGATTGGCAGTGGGCCCCCTACTGGGGTGTGGGCCTCATCAGTTACACAATGATGCCTACCTCTGATGCTGGCCCTGAGAGTCTCTCTTTGCTCTTGCTCTCTCTGCTTGAAGCGCATGAGTATAGATTATGAAACATGATCTTTAGGGGGCTGTTATAAGGAGGTTTTGGGGGGAAGGACCATAGCTTAGTGGTAGAGCATCTGCCTTGCATGCAGAAGGTCCTAAATTCAATCCCTGGCATCTCCAGGTAAGGCTGGGAAAAGCCCTTGTCTGAAACTCTGGAGAGCCACTGCCAGTCACTGTGGACAATACTGAACTAGATGGACCAATGGTCTGACTCAGTATAAGGCAGCTTCCAGTGCTCCTATGGATAGACCCACCCTAATGAAGGCAGGAGGAAAAGGAATTGGATTCATTGATCTTTCAGTTTCTTCCAGTTTTATTGAAAATAAAACAGCCGATATCATAATGCCGTTGTATAAATCTATGGTGCGGCCGCATTTGGAATACTGTGTACAGTTCTGGTCACCTCATCTCAAAAAGGATATTATAGAGTTGGAAAAGGTTCAGAAGAGGGCAACCAGAATGATCAAGGGGATGGAGCGACTTAGTTATGAGGAAAGGTTGCAGCATTTGGGGCTTTTTAGTTTAGAGAAAAGGCGGGTCAGAGGAGACATGATAGAAGTGTATAAAATTATGCATGGCATTGAGAAAGTGGATAAAGAAAAGTTTTTCTCCCTCTCTCATAATACTAGAACTCATGGACATTCAAAGAAGCTGAATGTTGGAAGATTCAGGAGAGACCAAAGGAAGTACTTCTTTACTCAGCGCATAGTTAAACTATGGAATTTGCTCCCACAAGATGCAGTAATGGCCACCAGCTTGGAAGGCTGTAAAATATTAGACAAATTCATGGAGGACAGGGCTATCAATGGCTACTAGCCATGATGGCTGTGCTCTGCCACCCTAGTCAGAGGCAGTATGTCTCTGAAAACCAGTTGCCGGAAGCCTCAGGAGGGGAGAGTGTTCTTGCACTCGGGTCCTGCTTGCGGGCTTCCCCCAGGCACCTGGTTGGCCACTGTGAGAACAGGATGCTGGACTAGATGGGCCACTGGCCTGATCCAGCAGGCTCTTCTTATGTTCTTATCAGAGCTTGGAAGTAACTAGTTACAAGTAACGAATTACTTGTAATTGATTACTTCTTTGAGTAACGAGTGGGTAATTCCTTTACATTTTGATTGTAATAGAACTAGGAGTAATTACTACTTTTGTGGAGTAATTGTAACATTTCCAGCATTACTTTTGGGCATTACTTTTGGGCATTACTTTGGGGAGGGATTTGTGGATGAGAATCATGTGCCTCAAACTGGGCTTCTGTGCAGCATCGCTCTTCCCTCATGCTCTGTGGATGGGTAGGAGGTGACGAGGGAGGAGGCGGAGAGTGAAATGGGGTGGAGTGGAGAAAACAATTGTTTAAAAAATGGATAGTGGTGGTGAAGATTGGAGTGGAGGGAAAAAGGAGCCAGAGGTCAAAAACATGGATAAAGGAGGAGAAGGAGGCAGCAGCGCAATGGAGATAAAGAACTGTGGAGGTGAAAGATGACAAAGCTTCTGTGTGTGTGTGTGTGTGTACTGTGTTTGCACTTAGCACACAAAGTAGCCTCCACCACCCTCTCTGGCTACTATGCTGCATTTGCAGTATTTTAACTTTTTTGCATCTCAGGGGAAAATGTTTGCTTGAGTGAGTGTCCCTTAGTTGGTGGCAGGGCAGGGTCTGGGAGGTGGTTAAGTTAGAGAGATTATGCCGACTGGCTGAGTGGGGGGGATTGCACTTGGTTTAACGTGCAAAGATCTGAGTAGTGGCCTCAGCCTCCCTCCCCACCACCCTTACCAGCGGAGAGACCACCATTGCTATCTTATGAATAAAAATAATTATTCTACTACCTCTGTATATGTTTGTTTATTTTTAATGTTGTTTTAGGCTACTTAGATGTGCAGCATCAAAGGCCAGCACCTTGTAGGTGTTTTTTAAAAGTAACTGAAATGTAATTGTAGTGATTACTTTGGAGGAAAAGTAAAGTAATCAGTTACTTTCAGAGCAATTGTAATTGTAACGGTAATTGCTACTTTTTTGGGCCATGTAACTGTAACTGTAATTTATTACTTTTTAAAAGTAGTCTTCCAAGCTCTGGTTCTTATGTTCCATCCCTGCGGGTCTGTGATTATTTAACTGAACATAAACAGAAACCATTTTATAGTATGTTTCTACTTTGCATGGTGTTAAGAACTGGGGTGTTCGTGTGATGGTGATATTTACTGTCATCATCACAGTAACCTTTATTCCTAGAGGTTTGTTTAAAA
Source organism: Rhineura floridana (assembly GCF_030035675.1). Taxonomy (NCBI): domain Eukaryota; kingdom Metazoa; phylum Chordata; class Lepidosauria; order Squamata; family Rhineuridae; genus Rhineura; species Rhineura floridana. The sequence continues at coordinate 66,503,293 of NC_084480.1, read as the reverse complement.
ATAAACATAGATATTTGACATAAAGGTTGTTGCTTTTCATGCTAGCAATCTGTAAAGATTTGTTCCATATATTTATTTGTTTTGTTTTTAAAATCTTACATATAAACAAAATCTGAAATTTTATGTATTGAGCACATTTATCTCCAACTCTTCCTGCAGGAAGAGCTCAAGATTCAGTAAGAGAGGTGTTTTCATTGTTATCTTCACAACAACCTTGCAAGTTAAGTTAGCCTGAAAAATGGTGATTCATGCGACTGGCCCATGGACAAGTCACTCTATTTCATGGTAAAGAAAGGATTTCCATCGAGGTCTCCCAGACTGAAATCTGTCACACTATAATGATGCATTAATTTACATAACCCTTGCACTAGCAGTAAGGGCATATTTGCCCAAAGGCTTAATTAAATGGCAAGAAACCATTTAGGTTGTGTTGTAATATCAGCCAGAGGGTAGCAAAGCAATCAATAATCTGACTTGCATTCTGGCATTCAAAGAAGGGGAGCCTTAAGATGGGAAGGTGCAATGATTTTAGTAAAGGATGCAACCTCAAGGGAATTTCATACATTAATGTGCATTTTTGATCACTTTGATATGATAGGAATATATAACTGAACAGGTTATGACCTCATTGATGCCCTTCGCATTTATTATGTGCAACTTGTTATCCCCCAGGATTGCTGTAAAATTAATATCTAAAAAGCTTGTGTGCAATGCTTGATCAGTGATTTGGAGTTCTTTCTTATTTTATGAACATTCTTCAGCATGGTTTCCTCAGCAAGCACATACATATAGGCTGGCCTGAGTTTCTCTTAATTTTCTTCTCCAGTTGTCTTTTCTCATAGAAATATACAGTGTATTATTTTTCCCCTGCTAATGTAAATTAAATTATAACTTTCTCATTGTGATGAGATAGCCAAATGGCATACAAATCAGAAATGCACAGTTCTAAGAATTAACGTCAGGGCATATGTACACAAAGTCAAAAGGCAGCTGGTATAAAGTAGGTGCAGCAAAGAATAATGATATAAGCATAGAATAATCACAGCTATGGATTTATCAGCTTGCATGGAACTACAGAGTGCAACTAACAAATCTCTCTGGGTTGAGATCTTCTCCTTATTGACTGTCACATAGCTTTTATTCCACTGCCAGCAGAACCTTCTAACAGAACAATCCTATGCATGTTGACTGTGATAGAAATGGAGGAGAAATTCAATTCCATTCACATTTAAAAGTGAACCTTTCTGATTAGCACTTTTTGAATCAATATGTAAACCAAAACACAGCCTTTCTTTGAATTTGTGCTTCTCCATTTTTTTGCAGTTCTACAGACAAGTAATTATCCAAAAATGTATATACTGGGGTAAAGTGTGCATGAAATCCATATATTATTGAACATAGCACATACAAAATGTGTTATGGGAAACTGCTTTGCAAAAATGTGTATATTGGGCAAAATTACATACGAATATGTGTATACTAGGAGAAATTCACACTAAAATTCTGATGAATTTTCTTTCTTTTTTTCTGATGTGGAAATGTAGAGCACTGAATTTAAGATGGGCATGATGAGAAACTGAAAGAAACCAAAAGTGAACTATTCTCCCACCCATATTACATCTACACAGGGACCCACATGATGGACTATTCCATCATTTGCTCCAAGCCAGCCTCTCACACATTTTTGATCCTCTACAATTATGGTGAGGAACAGAAAGAGAGTGGTAAGGAAAAAATAATGTAACATAAAGAAAATAAGTTAGAAGAACAGAGTATGTCTCATTTGGATTTCTGAATCCTACACATGCACGCACGCACACACACACACAAAAGAGAGACTAGAACAGAAAAGGCAAACATCAACAGAGATATACCAACTCCAGAGCAAATGAGGGGTGGGTGGGATTGTTTATATCCTAAAAGCAACACCCTATCTATTTCCCAATAAAGGTCATCAACCAAAGCAAGCAGAACTCTCTTGGCACCATAACTGGGCCTGGAGCCACACTGAAACGAGCCACATCTGCAGTTGGCTACCCATCACCTTCTGAATTACCTTGCCTAAGAAAGGAATATTCATGACTGGCTTGCAGTTATCTAAAATCTCAGAATCCAGGGAAGGCCTCTTCAGGAGGGGCTAGACCACCACTTCTTTCGATGTGATGGGCATTACTTCCTTCTGAAGTAAAGGCATTAACCACTCCCTGTACCCACTTAACCAATCCCCATGATGCACAAAGGTCAAGACAGCCTGTGGTAGTGTGTCCTGCAAGTGTCCAGTCCACACCCTCAGACCACAGTAATTGTAACTGATCCCATAAACTTTGGCTAAGGCTCTAAACACTTTTGCAGGGCCTATATCAATTGTGGTATCAAATTTGGAATGGAGACAAGTATGTTAGTTGTACATTAGCTGTTTCTACACCAGAACTAGATTTAACCAGCCCATTCTCCACTCAGAAAAGCTCTGCTGGGTGGCTCACCGAGGATGCAGCGGAGGTGGAGAAGTCAGCTTTCTTCATAGTTGGCAGGGCCGGCTCCAGGAATGTGGGGGCCCTTGGGCATTAGCCCGCCCTGGGTCCCTCTGCTTCCCTTCCGCGATCCTGCAGATTGCAAGACAAGCTTCCGAACCACCCACCATCCCCCACCATCCCCAGGGCTTCACCTACCTTTCTCTGCTGTTCACGCAGGGTTGCCATCAATAAAGATGGCGGCCAAGGTTTCCTTAAGGGACTGAAGCCTTTGCCGCCATCTTGGTTGATGGCATGCAGCACGCGCATTGCTGCCATCAACCAATATGGCGGCAGAGGCTTCAGTCCCTTACGGAAACCTCAGCCGCCATCTTTATTGATGGCAACCCTGCGCGAACAGCAGAGAAAGGTAGGTGAAGCGCAGGGGATTGCGGGTGGCTCGGAAGCTCATCTTGTGATCCGTGGGATCTCAGAAGGGGAGTGGAGGGCCCCTCAGGGGCCCCCAGGGGCTCCTAGAGCTGCGGGGCCTTCAGGCCAGTGCCCAACCTGGCTGCCCTTTGGAACCGGCCCTGATAGTTGGTACCACTGCTGCATCACTGTTGACACCACTCACATCTGTGTCCAATGTATTTACCAAGAAGGTTTGCTTCACCTACACTCCAGCTGCCATCTGGTCTGCTTCATAATCCAGAGATCTTTGGAAAACCAAGAGGCCTTCCAGGCTTGTCACACCTGGAAAGGGCACTTAGGGATAATGGTGCCAATAGCCCCTACCCATTTTGCCATTCCACAGCAAGACAAGGGTTTGGGTTGGCTGCGAAAAAATTAACCTTCCCCAATTAAAACAGTAGCTCCCACACTTTTATTTCATTGAAAAAGAAAAGATGAGGAGATCCAGTTATGTATCTTCTGCATAACATGTCATTGGCCATAAATACTTGGGAAATATGGCATTCTAGCAATCTGGATTACATTTATATTTATCTGTACAGAAACCTCTAAGTGTGAAAGGGCAAAAGCAAATGATTAGACATGCTTGTTTTGTAATATACACACTTCAGTTTTCTTGCCTTGCTTTGACAGTTTGTTTGCTGTGGGGGGTAATGCAGCCAAATCAGAGCACTCAGTCTTGTCTCAGCAGGGGTCTTCCTTGTCTCAGATAATGTACATCATCAAGACAAAAAGGAAATGTTACCACAGAAATGCATTTTGTTTCCAGCAGGCATCTACTATGATGTGGATTTCAGAGAAATAAGCAAGGGAGGATTTTAAAATGGTAAGATTTCCAGAGCTTTCTGTTAGCCAGGATGGAAGAAGACAGATGAAGGAAGAGGCTTTGAAGAGACACTTTTATCTTTAATTCACCTTTCGATACATGTTTCCAATCCCACTTAGTGGGTTCATTTTAGCTCTGTGTTGAGAGTTTGCAGTCACGAGGTTCATTGTGAATATGAACTGATCTTTGACTGGAATTTCCATAATGGCCTGGGAGGTTTCAGTGAGGAATACTTGCATTATAAAACAATCACAGAGGAGAAATACAGAATGGTCTATCCACCAGTCCAAACACTGACCCAGACAATGCAATATATTGAATCCAGACTGCAGTGTGCTGCAAACAAAGAACAGTTGCGCAATGTGAAAACCAGGCAATTGCAAAGCAGATAGCTGGAGGTGATTCTCACAAACAAGCAAAGCCCCATTCTACAGCAGATGTAGTTGGACTCCAGATGTTGTTGGACTCCAGTTCCCATCAGCTTCAGGCAGCATGGCCAACGGTCAGGTATGATGGGAGTTGGAGTCCAGCAACAGCTGGAGGGCACCGGATTGGGTCAGGGTGTGCAGGGCAAAGTGAAAAAAAAGAACACCAGAAGAGAGTCATTGGGAGGTGTCAGCGCTGTGTTTGAAATTGCAATAAAACATGATTTCAGGACAGCCAGGAGTACATGGAAGATGGAATTAATGAGGTTATGAAATAAAATAATGAAAAGAGCCTTAGGAAATGCGTCCTTTATTTCACCTGATCAAACGGATGGTATTTCAGTTCCCCCACAGCTATGTTTGATTCTTCTTCTAGCAACGTTGCAGCAGATTGGTGCTCTTCTGCATATTTTCCCCATGTCTAAAGGAACAAAGAGACATAAAGTTTCATGAAATTAAATTGGAAAGTACACAACATTTTAGAAAACAAAAGATGCTTCAGAATCATTTCAAACAGAACATCATCCTTGACCTTTGTAGTTGGCAAGCACTTTAAAAATGCTTCTTTTGATTGCTAGCATTTCTGCAAGTAACAGCATTTGCTATGCCTCAGAGTATTCAGATATGGCCTTGATTATTTTTTTTAGCATTTGGGGCGGGGGGAGGGAATGGAAATTTTTGTAGTCAGCTATCAGAAAGCAAGAAATAAGGCATTTCTTCCCAAGTCACTATTCTTTTGGTTTTCAGGGTGAAAATGAAACAAAAGAACCACCTCTTTTTCTAGACTGCTTTTGGGGAGTAGCAATCATTCTTGCCAATATCACAACTGAAAGAGCACACCCAGCATTAAATTAACTACTTTAGCTATATACAAAGCATGCACTCATTTTTCAGTATTGGCATTTGGTCTGTAAACAAGTCTAAAATGAAAAATAATCAGTTCTGTGAAACAGCTACAAAAACATTTGAATTGGATGGTTAAACAATGTCTAACCATCCTGTCCTTTGTATGAGTACACCAGCTTCCAGAATTGTGATGGTTCAGTGACAACACACTGGCAGTAGGTCATGATGACTGAATTTTGGCTTTTCCTCCTTCTGCAGTGTATAGCTAGTGAATAATGGCATACCATTAATTGTGGTAATGAGCAGGAGAGCAAACCTTGCAACAACTTGTAAGGGCTGTGGGAGTGGCAAGGGAGGTGAAACAGTGGAGGAAGGTGTCAGATGATGTCCCAAGCATTGCAAGAAGGTATGAGGGTTTTCCCTTTCACACACACCATTCTGGTTCGGGACTTCATGGCCTCCATGACGACCATGGGACTGTCTCAAGTTGTCATCGGCCTGATGCATAGGGCAGGGCACACCCCCAGCTTGGTTTTTGCTCCAGATGGAGGAAGGGGTGGGCTGAAGATAGTGGGGGTGGATGTCACCCCATTGTCATGGCCAGACCACTTCCTGGTGAAGTTTTGACTTATGGCTTCAATTCCCCCCTACAGGGGTGGTGGACAGAGTAAGATGGTCCACCCCTGAAGGCTAATGGAATCCAAAGGATTCCTGAATACCCTGGGGGAGTTCCCAGTAGATAGAGCAGATGACCCTGTTGAAGCCCTTGTCACGCTGTGGAAGAGCAAGGTGCATCAGGCTCTTGACATGGTTGCCCCCAAGCACCCTCTCTGGCTTTGTGGAGCCCAGTTTTCACCTTGGTACACCAGTGACCTAAGGGCAATGAACAGGCTAAATGACAGCTAGAGGGCAAGTGGTGGAAGATGTGCTGTGAGGCTGATCAGGCACAAGTAAAACATCATAACCGTGCCTACTGTGCAGTGGTAAGGGCAGCAAAGAAGGTCCACTTCTCTGCCACTATCGCATCCTCAAGTAGCCATCTAATGGAACTTTTCCGTATTGTCAGGAATGTGTTGACATCAAGTCTAGGAAATGGGAGTTTTATACCCTTCGGAGGCCCACTGTGAATTGTTTGCAAGGCAATTTGAGGGTAAAGTTGCTTGTCTCTGTAACAATCTTGATGCCCCATTCACATCTACTGTAGTTCCCAGTGAGGTGTCCAGTGCAACGTCTGCTGCAACTTCATGGGATCGGTTTCAGTTGATGTGGCCTGATGACATGGACATGGTGCTTGCAACAATGCGGCCAGCAACATGTCCTCTTGACCCTTATTCTTCTTGGCTTATTAAAGCTTGCTGAGGGGGTTTGACCAAGTGGATCCAGAGTGTGGTCAACACATTGTTGTGGGAGGGAGTGGTTCCAGCCACTTGGAAAGAGGTGGTGATCCAACCACTCCTGAAAAAACCCACCCTGGACCCATTGGTTTGTGACAACTACCGACTGGTTGCAAATACCCCCTTTTTAGGGAAAGTGATTGGGAGGGCTGTGGTGCAGCAATTGCAGGTACTCTTGGATGAAACAGATTAACTTGACCCATCCCAGTCTGGGTTCAGGCCTGGTTATGGGCCTTGGTCGCCCTGATGGATGACCTTTATCAGGAAAAGGACAGTGGGAATGAGACCCTGTTATTCTTACCTCATCTCTCAGCGGCTTTTGATACCATTGACCATGGTATCCTTCTGGGCCGAATTGGTGAGATGGGTATTGGAGGCACTGTTTTAGACTGGTTCTGATCTTATCTCCAGGGTTGTTTTCAGAGAATAGCATTGGGTGAATGTCTTTAGGTTCCCTGGCAGTTGTGCTGTGGGATGCTGCAGGGTACCATCTTGTCCCTGATGCTGTTTAACATCAATATGAAATATTTGGGAGTGGCCATCAGGAGACTTGGGGTGAGGTGTCAGCAGTATGCTGATGATACCCAGCTTTATTTCTCTGTAACATCTGAATCGGGAGAGGCCTTGCATGCCCTGGACCCCTGCCTGGACTCGGTGGTGGGCTGAATGAGGGCCGATAAACTGAGTCTGAATCCTAGCAAGACAGAAACGCTGTGGGTTGGTGGTTCCCAAGTTTGGATAATCGGTCAGTTGCCTGCTTTGGATGGGGTCATACTCCCCCTGAAAGAGCAGGTACGTAGTCTGGGGGTGCTCTTGAATCCATCTTTGTCACTAGAGGCCCAGGTGACTCAATGGCTAGGAGTGCCTTTTACCAGGTTCGGCTGGTAAGACAGCTGTGGCAGCTTCTGGACCGGCTGTTGTCCATGCACTGGTAACCTCCAGGCTGGATTACTGTAATGTGCTCTATGTGGGGCTGGCCTTGAGGTTGGTCCGGAAGCTGCAGCTGGTACAAAATGCAGCAGTGTGACTGTGCACTGAGGCTCGGTAATGCCAACATGTCATCCCGCTGCTGAAAGAATTGCACTGCCTACCTATTAGCTACCAGGCTAAGTTCAAGGTTCTGGTTTTGGTGTACAAAGCCCTATACAGCTTGGGAGCAGGATACCTGAGAGACCGTCTTACCCCTCCTGAGGATACCACCTTATCAGGAGGTCCATTCCACACAACTAAGGAAATGGACCTTTAATGTAGTGGCACCTACCCTTTGGAATTCTCTCCCCTTAAATATTAAGCAGGTGCCATCTTTGTTATCTTTTCGGTGCTTCCTGAAGACCTTCCTCTTTCAACAAGCCTTTTAAGTAGAGACCTTATCACAGTCTGCATCTGTGTTGGAATTGCTTTTTAATATGTTTTTAAAACTTTAAAAATGTTTTTAAATATGTTTTGCTTTAACATGTTTTTAAGGATATTTTGTTTTAATGTATTTCAAAGTCTGTTTTTATGATGTTTTAGAGTGTTTTTAATGTTTTTGTTTGCCGCCCTGAGCTCCTACTGGGAGGAAGGGTGGGATCTAAATCTAAATCTAAATAAGAATAAGAATAATGTACAGCAGCCAGGTACCTGCTATTTGGTAGGTGAAGGGGCCCTACTTGCATACTGGTGCAGAACTCTGCAGCCAGGTTGTTGAGTGGAGCACCTGGATGTACACCTGTGCTGAAGGAACTGCACTGGCTGCCAAACAGCTACTCGGACATGTTCAAGGTCTTGTTGTTAACATCTGAAGCCCTGAATAACACAGGGCCTGGTTACCTGAAAGACCATCTGCTTTGGTATAGACCTGTAAGATTACTTAGATCCTTTGGAGAAATTCTACTCATGGTACCACACCCTACAGAAAATCACAGTTTCCCACCATTCCCCCTGTATTATAGAATGGTCTTGCCTCTGCTGTATGTGAAGCAGCTACCATAAATAAACACTTATCTTTTTTGCCCAGGCTTTCCTTAATGCATAAGATCAGAGCTTGTTTTATGTGTTTGAATGTTCTGAATTCCTGTTTTATATACTTTTATGCTGCTGTTTTAGTTGTTTTATGATGTATTTTTGTTTTAACAATATTGTTTGCTATTTTTATGTTGTACGCCACTTAGAGATTTTTAAAACTTTAAATGGTTTATAAATGCTTTTTAATTAATTAATTAAAAATGCTGGTTGCCCAGTCAGGCCCCCGCACCTCATATGGAGGAGCTCTACACATGCGGATTTGTATATACATAGATCCCCTTCGCCTGCCAGACCAGGGGGGTATGTTTACTGTACACATCATTGCCGGGGGTGGGACTAGCCCAATACAGCCTTGCAACCCCTTACATGTTCTCTCTCTCTCTCTCTGTGTTTGTGTGGTACTCTGAACTCCCTAATTAGTACCACAGTTGATGGCTCTTCATAGTACAGTAGGGCCCCGCTTTACGGTGCTTTGCTTTACAGCGATTCACTAATACAGCGGTCTCAATTAGATGCAATTAGACTAAAGCTCCACTCATATGGAGCTTGTTCTGCTTTTATGGCGGTTTTCGGGCATTGCACACCATTCTATTCAATGGGTTCCACTTTACAGCGGTTTTCACTTTACAGCGGGGGTCTGGAACATAACCTGCCGTATGAGTGGGGCCCTACTGTATGTGAGTCTTCTATGGCTGCTCCTTTTGCCAAGTTTAGAAGGCTAAATTAGCCTTATATCAAAAGCACTATTTGCACTGTGCAGTTTGAGAAGCTTCATAGGGTTGCACTGCACAGCTAGAACACTGGCCCCTTCCAGAGAGACAATTTAGGGAACTACAAAGCCGCCAAAAGAAATTTCACCAAAGTCACACAGATTTCAGTGAAATAACCATCTAGCCTTTGGATTACAGTTTGTCTCATTAGTGCTGCTAATGAACAGTTTTTCATTTTTATTATTTGCTTATACATTGTGCTGAATTACGTATTTTGGAGCCCAAAGACTGCATAAATAATGAAGTACTTCCTGGCTGAGCAGACTGAATGAAAGCAAGGCATATTTTGCTACCGCTGGCTCCTAGCTGTGGAGCAGAAGTCCCACACTACCATTTGTAAAGGATGTGTAATGAACCCTCGATGTGGCTTGCACTGTGAAGGGAAAACTGAGGAGATTGCTTGAAGTACGGAAGGTTACAGTAAGTGGGGTAGGGGAGTTGAAGGGAGCATGAGATGACAGCTGGGGTGGTAGTGGGAATTTGGTCAGCCCACAGCTGAAAGAGGAAGACGGAAGAGGGTGGAAGGTTGAGAGGATTAGCTGGGTGGAGCTGGGTTTAGGAGATTACTAGTTCTAATTGTATTTATCCCAGGCTTCAGTTTACCATGAATTTGTTTTCATTGTTCTCAAGTAAACACCATGTTAGAAATGGTTTGCCAAGTAGGGCAGAGCTACTATGCTAGCTTTTTGGCAGATGAGTCACTTTTGCTTACTGGAATGGGAAGGGGCAAGGAGGTGGGAAGGTCACTGTGGTGCAAACACACCAGCAGGAGCTCTGGATTGGCACAGACCTCTCTGCCACCTCTCTCCCACCTCTCCCCTCCTGGTAAGCAACAGACATCCAACTGCCGGGAGGTTTGCGTAGCTGCTTCAGCATTCTGTTGCTAAGCTTGGGTAATTGTCAGTGAAATCCATGCTTAAAAGGGTTTGAACCTGAACAGCTACTATACCCTAGAGCTGTTAGCACATTAGGACTGTGACAGCAGAATGTGGTGGCATGATAACTAATATCTCTCTTTGAGCAGTGAACCTCAAACCATTTTTTCGGAAGCCATAGGGATCCTTCAGATCAGAAAGATGTATTATATTAAAAGACTTACAACCCTGTGATAACACATGTTTAAGGATCATATGGAGCAAGAACCACAAATATGGGGCTTCTGGAGACAATGCTATTAAACTGAGCACACATTTATAGTGTAGAGAAGTATCTGTGAAGCCTTTTTAGATACACCAGTGACACCAATCTACACTTCAAAGTAACAGTTGAAAGCTGTGCTCCTTCAGTTACAATATTTAATCTGCTGTAACTCAGCCATTTTCCAGCTGATTTCCCTCCCCTCCCCCCCAAAAAAAAACATGACTAGTTTGAAATCTTGAGAAGGAGATTACTGCACCAAAATTCATACTGGTAGGCATTTCATGATATATTAATAGAATTATAGAACACTAAAAATCCACTTCTTCCAAATTTCATCTGTTTAGATCTAAGAATGAGAAAATCTGTCTGAGACAATTAGTTTTCTCTCCGCATGGATTAATGGATTATATGCCTTTGTGTAATTATAGTTCAGATTATTACAGGGAACCCATACTCAGAATGTGTTGGCTGTACAAATTATTGTGTGACCCTTGATGTAAGTGCTATGTAAAAAATGAATATTGATTCCTTAATTTAAAAATACTATCCTGACTTATCACCATAAAAGTACTCAAGGCAGTTTATATGAAAATTAAAATCACAGTAATAAATACAAAGATGTGACTACAATTTCTCCCTATTTGTCATTGTCAGGCCTTGTCAGTTGTCACCTCTGCCAATTTAAATAATTCACATTTATTCCAAATCTACATGCTAAGGTAAAGATGAATTCTCAGTTGTTTATTAGCAGTCATAGAACTGTTATAGAACTGGTGCTGGACCCAAACACTGCATATAGATCCCCTAAATCCCACTGTGTGAAAGTTTGGAGTGGTATGCTCAGAGCTTGGAAGATTACTTTTAAAAAGTAATAAATTACAGTTACAATTGCATGGCCCAAAAATGTAGTAATTACCGTTATAATTACAATTGCTGTGAAAGTAATCACTACAATTAGGCGCCGGCTGAGCTCTTTCTGCTCTGGGAGTGGCGGTAGTAGGAGCAGCAGACTCCGATGCTGCAAGACTCCTTTGAGAAGGCTGGAAGTTGCTAGGCATGCAGGGGGAGGTGTCCGGTGCCGGTGTGAAGGGCCCTCGGCAACTGCCCCTTCTCTGTGCCTTGCTTGGGATGGTGATGACTTCTTGGTGGAGTTTGTGAATTGCTTTCCCGCTCGAGGGGAGGGGCAGCCATACTCGGGCTGTTGGTCAGCCATTTGGCCAGAGCCGGAGAACGAGGCACACAAGGTCCTCAGCAGCGGCAGGACCATTGCCTCCCTCCCTCCCTCCCTCCCTCCCTGCCTGCCTTGACCGTGCAACTGTTCGACCAGCAGCAACAACTGGAACTGCTTTCCAGCACGGAGCCTTCTGCTTGGCAACAGCCACCGCCATCGCATTCTTCTCTTCCTGCTGCTCTAAGCAGGATCCAGGTCCTTACCGCTGCTTCTTCAACAACAGCCCAGTGTGGGCCTCCTGCATGGGGCCTCCCAGTGTGGGGGTCTCCTGCTTAACAACAGACTGGCCCCTCCTACCCAACAACAGCCTGGCTTGGGGCCTTTTCTGTGGGCCCTCCCAGCACGGGGCCTCCACCTCCATGTCCTTCTCCCCCTCCTGCTCCAGGCAGGGCCCAGATCCCCAAGCCTGAGCTCCCACAGCTGCCCTCCGACATAAACTGCCATCAGCAGCAGCAACGGAAACCCGGGGAGCAGCAGCTGAGTGAGCCTGAGGACATGGAGAGGAAGACAGCATTGTTGCGCGCCTCCCCCAATCTCCGAGCGGTGAGATTTCAGGGGGTCCCTGCGCCCATCCAGGGTTTGGTTTCCTTTGGGAAGAAGGTCAGCGGAGACTGCGGTGTCTTTATGAAATATGGTTTATTTATGTACACACATTCCAACCTGAGTTTAGGGTGGAGGGGTTCAAGGCATCAGCAGTCTAATATCCAGCTTTTCCATCTAGGTGCAGGGGCATCCTATCGCCATGATGCAGGGAGCCAGCCTCTCCACATGCCTGCAGCCCTAGTTCCCTAGAACACACACTGCCAACTACAAACACACTTCTGCCCGCCCAGGAGTGGGGGGAAGAGACTCTCCTCCAGTAGAGTTTAAAATGACAAAAGGATCTTCCTAGCCCTTTCACCAGTTGCCAGGGCAATTAAACAGGCCCTTTAACTACCTGGCCACTCTATTTGATTAACAAAGGAGATTCATCTGGCTAGCAGAGCCAGCCTCCCAGGCATAGGATTCCAAATCAGAGGCTGGAAAGGTGACCCACAGAAATCATCCATTCCAGCCCCCCCCCATGCTCATAACAATATTCAACCAGCAAACAGCTTCGCTGTAACATATGCCTGTCACCCTTCTGCCTCTTGGGAACTGCCGCCCCTGCTAACACCACCTCCTCTTTTCTGCCAGTGCTGATAATGATAATGTTGTTTCTATTTAATTTAATTTTTGTATATTGTGTTGTTTATATTGTATATTATTGTATTTTTATACCTGTGTTTATTTTTCTGGTATAAATAAAATTTAATAATAATAATAATAATAATTGCATTTCAGTTACTTTTTTAAAAAAATGCCTACAAGGTGCTTGCCTTGGCTGCTGCACATCTAAGTAGACTAAAGCAACATTAAAAATAAACACACACATACAGAGGTAGTAGAATAATTCTTTTTATCCATAAGATAGCAATGGTGGTCTCTCTGCTGGTAGGGGAGGTGGAGTGGGAGGAAGAGGCCACTACCATGATCTTTGCACGTCAAACCAAGTGCAACTCTCCCCCCCCCGCCCAGCCAGCAAGCATAATCTCTCTCACTTAACCACCTTCCGGACCCTGCCCTGCCACCAACTAAGGGACACTCACCCAAGCAAACATTTCCCCCTGAGAAGCAAAAAAGTTAAAATACTGCAAATGCAGCACAGTAGCCAGAGAAGGTGGTGGAGGTCACTTTGTGTGCCAAGTGCGTGTGTGCGCATGCACACACACAGTTGTCATCTATCACCTCCACAGTTCTTTATGTCCATTCTGCTGCTGCCTCCTTCTCCTCTTTTATCCATGTTCTTGCCCTCCGGCTTCTTTTTCCCTCCACTCCATTATTCACCACCACCAGAGTCCATTTTTTAAACAATTGTTTTCTCCACTCCACCCTGTCTCACTCTCCACCTCCTCCCTTGTCACCTCCTACCCACCCACAGAGCACTAGGGAAGAGCGATGCTGCACAGAAGCCCAGTTTGAGGCACATGATTGTCATCCACAAACCAGAGGAGCAGAAGACTTCCCCTGCTCCCCCCCCAAGTAATGTCCCAAAGTAATGCTGGAAATATTACTCCACAAAAGTAATAAAATTACTCCTAGTTCTATTACAATCAAAATGTAAAGGAATTACCTACTTGTTCCTCAAAAAAGTAATGAATTGCAAGTAATTTGTTACTTGTAACGAATGTCAGCTTTGGAGGAGTGATAGCTGGGCTCTAAACACATTAGCTAGCTGGGTCATAAATCTGCCAAGGCTAGGCAGATGACAGGAATAGGACGAGGGAAGGCCAGAGGAGTGCTTCCAAGCAAATGTACAAAGCCAGTGTCCAAAAGCGCAGTCAAGGGAAAATCTGGGTTCAGTGAGCCAAGAGTTCAGTCTGAGGGTCTGGGTTCTGGAAACTGGGTCTCGCATGGAAATCATGACCGACATTGTAGTCAGTAGCCTGCTGCAGTCACGAACTGCCTTTTAAATCCCACTCCCTAAGACAGGTGCGGGTAATCAGCCTCCAGGCTTCTAAGAGCTTGCTTGTCTTAAATGGCCAAACTGACTGCGTTGTTATACTTGCTGGCATCTTTGCTCTGCAGGGGGGAGGGGAGCCTCCTGTTCATTCCCTGAATCTGACTGAGGGGCTTAAGACGTGTCCTGGACACTCTCCAGCTGAGGGAGAGCTGGAGTTGCGTCCTCAGGGATTCCGCTTGTTACTTCTCCTGGGTCTGCTGCTGCTGCCCCCGAGTCCTCCTCCTCCTCCTCTGAGGAGTCCTCCAAAGGGATCATGACAATGAATTACTTCTAAGCTCTGGGTATGGTATACCTAAGACTTTTTTGGGAGGTATGTTGACTTAAAACCTTCCTATTTTATCAGGCATTTTAGCTTTTCTTAAATATGTTTTAACTGGTTTTAGATTATGGATTTGCATTTATGCTTTTTGTATTGTTCCATGTGATTCTATTGTATTTATTATATTGTTGTACACCGCCCAGAGAGCTATGCTAGTGGGGCGGTATAAAAATTCAATAATAAATAAATAAATAAATAAATAAGGTGGTCAGGTGTTTATAATATAAAGGGTTTCTTCTCCACCCTTTTCAGTTTTTTAAAAAGCCTCATCAACTCTGCTCATAGGGTGGTATTTAATGCTAGTCCTACTCAGAGCAGATCTATTGAAGTTACTAGACCTGACAAACTTAGGTTCATTCATTTCCTATGGGTCTACTCTGTGTGGGACTTAGTAGACTACAACAAAGTGGAGAGATTTCTGCCTGGGACCGTTCCTTTCCCCACAGTGTTTCCTGGGGGCTAAGTTGTATGTCCACTCATAGTGAGCAATGAGGCTCTCTGCACTGGATCTTCTTTCCCTTTTTCATTTCCTGAGTGTCTGGGCTGGATGTTGGCCCATGTTCTGTCTCTCTGCAAACATCTTTTGAAACTGGGGGAAGGACTTACACTGCTATTCAAAGAAGAATAATCCAACTAGATGACTCCAAACCCTTGGGTATGCCTAAACTAGGGATGTGCTAGAATTCTACCCAATTTGGATTTTGTACCAAATTTTCCATAAATTCACTTATTCTCTGTAGTTGCAGATTGGATTTTTATGTAGTGATTTTCTGTGCCTATTTTCAAAAACAGTTTTTTTTTTTAAAAAAAGCCTCTAAAATTGCAATATTAAGAACAATAATTTTATTGATATTTCTTTTCAAAATATTGATATTTCATTTCAAACTATGCATATTTCCTTTTAAAATATTGATATTAATATCAATATTTTTTGCAAAGGGAAAAACAGATTGGTAAAAGCAGTGACTAGCAGACAAGAATGAACTTGAATTGATATTGGCCTGTTAGGTTGATGGAAGGCTTTAGAACCAACATCAGCCAATGGACCCTATCCCTAGCTTGAACACATTCTTTGGAACCTGAGTGGCATCTCTCTATTGTCCAATCATTTACGTACATATAGTTCAAATATATAAAAACTGTTTGAATATATCTCCAGGAAATATTACACATACATTTCTGCAGACTGAAAAATGAACCCTCCTGTGCCAAGCTGTAATTCCATTTCATATTTTGTAGTGTATCTTCTGATAGTTGGAAATGGTTCTCTCAGAAGAAAGAGAAAAACACTGCAACTTTGAATACAGTTTTGTTGTAAATTTACCACAGGCCAAGTACAAAGGTTCCAGAATTAAATTATAGATGAAACAGGCAGGAAGTTATATATCTATTCTTACATAAGCAAAAGTACAATGAGGAGCTACAAACCAACACATAAAATATGAGTAATTGTATCTGGTTTTAGCTGCTTCATAAAACAATCCAGCTTTGAAACTACGATTTATTAAATTATACTACTTCCCTTTGGTCTCAGCTACTTCTCATCTATTATAGTGCTGCTCAAGCAGCTCTTTAGTAATGACTGAGAAATTATTTTCATTACAAGCCCTTATTTCAGCATTGTGTGTCTGGTCTTGATAAGGGTAACTCTACATCACTGATTTCTATGGTCAAGCATGGGGGAGAGCAAAGCAATGCCCTACTTTGTGTCATAACAACTGGAAACGGGTTTATTTGCCAGCAGATATAGTTTCAGTCCCTATTGATTAGCGTCACCCTAGAGAAAGGATGGACAATGTGATGCCCTCCAGGTGCTGTTCAATCATAACTCCCATCAGCCTCAGCTAGCATGGCCAATGGTCAGGAACAACTGGAGTTTTAACCAAACAGCATCTGGAAGGCACCACATTTGCTCCCACTGCTCTAGAGGTTGTTAAAAATCTTGACTTGATTTCTTTTTTGTTTAGTTTCCCACTTGCCAACTACCACAGGTTCAAGAATTAAATCATAGCTAAAACAGGCAGTAGGTGATATTCACTAATAGGCAAAAAATTATAAGTTTTGTAAGATTTTGTTTTGAAATGAGCTTATGGGAAGCAGCGGAATGGCATGGGAAGTATTTTCAATTTAACATAGCGGAATGTGAAAAGTCCATGGTGGCTATAGTATACAGCCACCCTTGTGGCTGTATAATATGTATTTCTAGATAATCAAAAGTATAACAAGATACTACAATTTCTCTGACGACTTCTCAGAACTCCTTAGCTTCAGCCCCTTTTTGTCGTAAGAGCATCCTTATGTCTGCAGGGAGTTCATTCAGCTTAGCCACCTCCAGGTACTACCATGAACCCAGCTGCCTGCAGCCTCTGTGGACTAACACAATGAATTCCATCTTTGACCCTTAGCCCAATACACAGACATTCCCAGTCTTATTTCTGTCTTACTCTTGTTGGCCTCACTCTTCTCCCCCATTTCCTTTTCCTCCCTACACTGAGCTAACCCAGTCCTTTTTATTTCCTGAATCCAGGCTTTCCACTCTTTACTTGTGCTTTTGCTTCCACTAACTCCTTTGCTGCCATTCAGAGATACTTCCTGGGGCTATGCCACCAAGATCCATGGTCTTTTTCCTTCCTGACCAGCTTCTGCATTTCCCCTACATGTGCAACCTATGTTTCTTAGGCTCCAAAACAAAGATCAATTGTTTCTCTGGAAAGTGTAGTGAAATTTTCTAAGATGAGAAAAAGTGATTTCCATTCATTCACAATAGTCTTTAGGTACTTCTTTTCTAATCTTTGACAATTCAGGGAGAGTAATCTAGAGACAAAGCGTACAATAGATTGAATCCAACATGAGCACAATGACTTTCACAAGCACGGTTGAACTTCCCCTCCCTCTCCTTCCTCTGTGGCATGCCACATCCCCAAATCTGCTCTGGAGGGTTGGGAGAATGCCTAAAGCAGTTTTGGGGGGTGCACAGGGGGAGGAGAGGGAAGGGAAGTTTAACTATGCTTGCAAAAGTTGTTGCAATCATGCAGTTACTTAGATGGATACCACCCAATGACATTAATCACCAGGTACAAACCATTAACATCTCTCATTGGAATCAAAGGAAATGTTTCTAGTGATCTCAGCATGTGCACCCAAACAGAAGTGCTGACACAAGAAAAGAATTGAAATTTACAAGGTTGTTGTGGATCTTGGGGAATTGTTAATTTGCTTGTTAAAATTAATTAAATTATTTTGGAATTTGAAATTGTCTGTTGATAGCACAGAGAGTGAGCACTGAAGAGATGTATACACTCACACACATGCACATGGAAGAGGAGAAAAAAAGTTGGGTGGGTGTCTATTTTGCAGTGTAATGTAAGTAAAATAGTAGACATCGAAGATCTTTAACAGATCACATTAGCCCCAGTTCAGAGAAAGTTAGTCAAACTTAAATTAATTGGATCCAATGGGACAGGTTCTTTGTTTTGCTAATTTATATACCAATTTATGTTCTGTTCACTTTTATATGCTTTTATGTGCCTTTATATAGCTGTTTTATTGGTTTTAGTTTGTTTTTTTGGTCTTGTTTGAATGTTTTTATGATAGTTTGTTTATTTTTTAGACTGTACACCTTTCTCCTGCAGTGCACTGAATGCTACCTGCTATTCCAGGGGCCCCAACCCTCTAGGGCAGATTTTGAAGAGGCTCGGGGAGTTACAGAGGAGGAAGAGCGAATCAACAAAAAACTCCCCCTCCTCTTTCCATTAACAGAATCCTTCATGAGGATTTCTGCTTGCGCTATGGAACATTCTCCCCCTCTCCTACCCAGGTACATCCTACATCTCTTCTAGGGGTTCTCCCAACCCTCTGGAGCAGATTTAAGGAGGGTGTGGGGTATGTGGGGGGAGGAGAGGGGGGAAAGTCCCATTGTGCAAGCAGAAATCTTTGTGCTGACAGGACTTGTTTGTAGAATACCGCCCAGAGTGTCTCCTCTGAGTGTGACTTACTTAGAGATCACCCATAGTATGATATGCACACTTACCTGTGTGTAATACATCCCATTGAATGGAATGTTTTTTACTTCTGAGTAGACAAGGACAGGGCTGTGCTGCTTGCCTTTTATATGATGTGTATAATTAACCTAGTGCTTTGCAACCCTTCCAAACTTTTGCTGAGGTTGAGATAAGTGCCTCAGTTGCAAATGCTCCCAATAACATACAAGCTGACCATTTCTCAGCAAAAAGCTAGTGCTAATCATTATGAGCAGCAATCCTGTGCATGTAGCAGGGATTCTATTTTCTTTTTTCTGATCAGCCTGCTCCCAGACCTTTCCACAGCTTTCAAAAACTATGTTGCAAGCCATCACACCCGACAGCCTGTGCTCTCCCTCTGCTGCTTTCTGGATCACAATCACTGTTATTATCCAAAAGAAATAAAATTGGCAAAACCCAGATCTGATACCTGATTCAAAAGTCTAGCAATGGGTCAGCACTTACCGAATTATTATAACAAAGAAAATGCGCCTGAACTGACACCTCATTTTTTATGGTCAGCATTGCTATTTAATGAGAACTAACATTTTAAAAAAGAGACAGCAAGATCATTTTCTATCCTGTATGCAGAGCTTGGAAAAGTTACTTTTTTGGACTACAACTCCCATCAGCCCACTCCAGTGGCCATGCTGGCTGGGGCTGATGGGAGTTGTAGTTTAAAAAAAGTAACTTTTCCAAGCTCTGCCTGTATGCAATTTTAAAATCCATTTCACTCAGTACTGCTGCTATTGTTAAGTATAAGTATAAGTATAAGTATAAGTAAGTCCAGTTGAAAAGGATGGTGCATTGCACCATTAGTGAATATCAGTTCAATTAGATGTTATGTTTGAATACTTCAGGGCCTGAGTTAGCCTTTGAACCCAGGCACAATGGCAGTAGATCATGGATTAGGAACCTGGCACCCTCCAGATGTTGTTCCACTACAGCTCCCATTATCCCTGACCATTAAGCATGCTGGCTGGGGGTGATGCGGGATCAACTCCAACAACATCTGGAGGTTCTTATGCTAAGAACATAAAAACCAACAACAAAAAATTCTATAAATACATTCAAAGCAGGAGACCATCTAGGGAGACGATTGGACCCTTGGATGATAAGGGAGTCAAAGGTGTACTAAAGAACGATAAGGAGATTGCAGAGAAGCTAAATGAACTCTTTGCATCTGTCTTCACAGTGGAAGATATAGGGCAGATCCCTGAACCTGAACTAACATTTGCAGGAAGGGATTCTGAGGAACTGAGACAAATAGTGGTAACGAGAGAGGAAGTTCTAAGCTTAATGGACAATATAAAAACTGACAAATCACCGGGCCCGGATGGCATCCACCCGAGAGTTCTCAAAGAACTCAAATGTGAAATTGCTGATCTGCTAACTAAAATATGTAACTTGTCCCTTGGGTCCTCCTCCGTGCCTGAGGACTGGAAAGTGGCAAATGTAACGCCAATCTTCAAAAAGGGACCCAGAGGGGATCCCGGAAATTACGGGCCAGTTAGCTTAACTTCTGTCCCTGGAAAACTGGTAGAAAGTATTATTAAAGCTAGATTAACTAAGCACATAGAAGAACAAGCCTTGCTGAAGCAGAGCCAGCATGGCTTCTGCAAGGGAAAGTCCTGTCTCAGTAACCTATTAGAATTCTTTGAGAGTGTCAACAAGCATATAGATAGAGGTGATCCAGTGGACATAGTGTACTTAGACTTTCAAAAAGCGTTTGACAAGGTACCTCACCAAAGGCTTCTGAGAAAGCTTAGCAGTCATGGAATAAGAGGAGAGGTCCTCTTGTGGATAAGGAATTGGTTAAGAAGCAGAAAGCAGAGAGTAGGAATAAACGGACAGTTCTCCCAATGGAGGGCTGTAGAAAGTGGAGTCCCTCAAGGATCGGTATTGGGACCTGTACTTTTCAACTTGTTCATTAATGACCTAGAATTAGGAGTGAGCAGTGAAGTGGCCAAGTTTGCTGATGACACTAAATTGTTCAGGGTTGTTAAAACAAAAAGGGATTGCGAAGAGCTCCAAAAAGACCTCTACAAACTTAGCAAATGGGCAGAAAAATGGCAAATGCAATTCAATATAAACAAGTGTAAAATTATGCATATTGGAGAAAAAAATCTTAATTTCACATATACGCTCATGGGGTCTGAACTGGCGGTGACCGACCAGGAGAGAGACCTCGGGGTTGTAGTGGACAGCACGATGAAAATGTCGACCCAGTGTGCGGCAGCTGTGAAAAAGGCAAATTCCATGCTAGGAATAATTAGGAAAGGTATTGAAAATAAAACAGCCGATATCATAATGCCGTTGTATAAATCTATGGTGCGGCCGCATTTGGAATACTGTGTACAGTTCTGGTCGCCTCATCTCCAAAAGGATATTCTAGAGTTGGAAAAGGTTCAGAAGAGGGCAACCAGAATGATCAAGGGGATGGAGCGACTCCCTTACGAGGAAAGGTTGCAGTATTTGGGGCTTTTTAGTTTAGAGAAAAGGCGGGTCAGAGGAGACATGATGGAAGTGTATAAAATTATGCATGGCATTGAGAAAGTGGATAGAGAAAAGTTCTTCTCCCTCTCTCATAATACTAGAACTCGTGGACATTCAAAGAAGCTGAATGTTGGAAGATTCAGGACAGACAAAAGGAAGTACTTCTTTACTCAGCGCATAGTTAAACTATGGAATTTGCTCCCACAAGATGCAGTAATGGCCACCAGCTTGGATGGCTTTAAAAGAAGATTAGACAAATTCATGGAGGACAGGGCTATCAATGGCTACTAGCTGTGATGGCTGTGCTGTGCCACCCTAGTCAGAGGCAGCATGCTTCTGAAAACCAGTTGCTGGAAGCCTCAGGAGGGGAGAGTGTTCTTGCACTCGGGTCCTGCTTGCGGGCTTCCCCCAGGCACCTGGTTGGCCACTGTGAGAACAGGATGCTGGACTAGATGGGCCACTGGCCTGATCCAGCAGGCTCTTCTTATGTTCTTATGTTCTTATGGAAGGTCACAGGTTCCCCTTTCCTGCATTAGATTCATGTTACTGTGTGGGGAACAATTCAACGTAGTTAGGAGATAGGTACTGGATCCCAGGCTTTCTTTCTCCAAACTCCTGTCCCAGCTGCTTTTTTCCTAGCAAGTGAAAGGTGGTTGAGTGACAAACTGCCGAATGGGAAGAAGTCAGCATCTCCCTACCATATGTAAGTACAATAACTTAAATAATGCAGACAACGTCCAGACAGAAAAGTCCTGCTAACACTTTTTTTGTAGATCAGCTGTGTGGAGTTCTCTCGCATGCAGTGATGTCTGTAAAATACCCCCACTCTTCTTAACCCTTTGTCTCTGTCCCCCCACCCTCCACTTTCTCTCCACCTCTAAGGGAGAAAAAAATGCTTTCAAGCAATGCACCTTTTATTTTGCAAGCAGCCTTCCTTCTTTCAGCTTTCCTTCCTTCATCCCCCATCTCTGTGAGGAAAGGTTGTTTTACCTCACTCTTAGCCACGTCCTCCCTCTTCCCCCATGTGGCTGGGCTCATCTACACATTGGTTTACTGTGTGTTTGGTGCTACTCACATCTCCTTTAAATTTGCATGGTTCACATGACGTTATCGGCAAACAAAAGCTATCGCACAGTTTTACCTCTGTAAATCTGTACTAACCCAATCCACTAATAATATTCACTAACAGGTAAAAAAACCTTGCGGTTTAAGAACGTACTTATAGCCAACAGATATTTCTATCAAACTTTAAAAAGCAGGGAAATTGGGCACCTATAGTGAATGCACCAGGGGAGCAGGAGCCCTGACCTCTTGTCTGAGGTATTGTACTGCCCTACAAATTTGTAAAAATGAAAACACCATTTGGATTGGTTTTTCACAGTCCAATCCACTTCCTGTGTAGCTTGGAAGAATTTGGTTAATATTGGCAATCACCAACTGGTTTTGACAATAAACTGTTATATGGGGTGTATGTACTTTTACATCTTCAGTATGTGTGTATATGAAATCTTTCCAATAACCCTGCAAGGTAGGGTTGGAAACCAAGGCAGCTCACAACAAAAAATAAAGCCATTTAAAATCCAGTAGCTATAAAATAAATATAAACCAGTTGCAAAACAGCTTAAAGTGTTATGATTCTTAATTTTAGGTTGGATGAGTGAAGTTCCTTATCACTTGAGTTGAAGTCCTGCGCATGCTTCCCTGTTTATGTAAGCCCCACTGAATACATTGGGACTTGCTTTTGAATAAACATGCATAGGACTGCACTATAAATATCTTTAGAGATCGTGTAAATAATAAACATCTTTGACATTTATACTTTTATACAGTAAATATTTCTTCATACTGTGTCTTGATATGTATCTGATTTCACACTATGGGTGAACATTTTTAGTTCCTTTACATTTTAAGTGTTCCTTGGGGTGGTCATAGTCCCCCTCTGTTGTTTTCACCCTGAGAGGCAGATTAGGCTGAGAGATGATGAGTAGCCCATGGTCACCCAGTAACCTTTGTAGCTGATTTCCATTTAAAAAATTAACTAAAATGATTCATATGCAGCCAAAGTTTATAAAGTAATGCAGATCCATATAATACATTTAAAGCAGATCCAACTTGCATTTAAAGCACATGACTTCCCCCAAAGAATCCTGGGAAGTGCAGTTTCCCCCTCACAGTTATTGTTCCCACCACTCTTAACAAACTACAGTTCCCATGATTCTGTGGTGGATTCATGTGCTTCAAATGTATGTTGAATGTGCTTTAAATGAATGGTGCGGATCTGCCCTAAGTATGATGTGTGTTCATTAGTGATCTGAAACGAACGATGTTAAAAGATACTATTTTAAAGAGGGGAAGGGCTGTAATTCAGTGGTAGGGCACACAGCTTGCATGCAAAGCTCCAAAATTCAATCTCTGGAAAAATCTATGGCCTGGAATCCTGGACAGCCAATGGTAATCCATGTCATCAGTACTGAACTAGATGGTACCAAATGGCCTGAGTTGGTATAAGGCAGATTCCTTTGTTCCTAAAAGTGGAAAGAGACCCAAGGGCCACAGTGGCTATGAAATTTATTTATGTATTTTATTTACAACATTTATATATTGCTTTATTGTAAAAACCTCAAAGCGGTTTACAGAAGGAATTAAAACAATATAATTATTGGCAAAAACAGTTAGACAGGTATTTAAAACATTCAAAATAATAACACCAACAATGAGTTAAAAACAGATAAAAAGCATAAGAGCTTCTCCATGCCTGGGTAGGTTTGCCTTAACAAAAAAAATGTTTTGAGCAGGTGCCAAAAAGACTACAATGAAGGCACCTGCCTAATGTCAATAGGCAGGGAGTTCCAAAGTATAAGTGCTGCCACACCAAAGTTTTTCTTTCTGACAGGCTATGGTCTGAAGGCACATGAGGCCAGCACCAGCCTGGTCAGTGCCTGGATGGGAGACTGCCTGGGAACCATATGTAAGCCACCTTGGGTTTCTGTCAAGAAAAGAAAGGCAGGGTATAAATGTAATAAATAAATAAATAAGTGCTATGTGATACCCTTAACGGAAAGCATATCTTAAACTTGTCCTGGTAGCAAATTGACAACTGGTGCAGATTTCAGAGCATAGCTGTTATGCGCTGACAGGATCTCACTCATGTCAGCAACTGTGCCGCAGCATTCTGCACTAACTGCAGTCCCTGGGTCAGGTTGTGCTGCATGGGGATTTATGTGACCTTAGCTGACTGGCTGCCAGGTTTTTTTAGTTTTGGCTTTTGGTTAGGAAACCTGACTGGTTGTGGGATGTTGAGTTTTTTTGCTTACTCATTGTGGTGGGTATGGTATTGCATTTAGGAAATCATCACTGTATTTTGTTTTTGTTTTTCTATTTCCATTTCATTTACCTCTGACCTCACTCCCTTACATCCAAACAAGCAACAACAGTGGTTCCATGTGCTCTGCTCAACCCCCTTAAACTCACTGATCATGCACCTTGTTGTTTGCCTGATGGTTTGTTTCTTACCCAATAGTGGTAAAAGAGAATTCACATACTGGGAGTGTGGCTTCAATTGCTGTTGTTGCCAAGCTGCTGTCTGTGAAGGCAGTCCAAACCATGTGTGTTTTCTTTCTGTCAATTATTACTCATGAATTGGGTTGGCTATCAAAATGAGTTTAGCAGCTCACAGGGTAGACAGGAAAGAGCAGAGAATCTTCTTAACTCTTACTCACTTAGCAAACCTCTCTCTGCAATGAAGGATCAAGTCTGTAAAGAGGTTTGGACCAGCCATGTTAAAAGGCAGAGGCAGGGGCAGACCATTCCAGCAGGGCTTTCTGAACCCTGCTTTGATATGGATACTTTGCAGGGGATCCCTAGTCAAGCCTTACCAACAGCACAATCCTACCCATATGCACTCAGAAGTAAGTCCTGTTGAATTCTATGGGGCTTAGTCCCTTAGTAAGTGTGTTTAGAATTGCAGCCTTCAGGGGCATCGATCTTTACTTCTGAGTGCCCCATCTAACGTCTCCACAACACAAAGCTCCATTCTTCCTCCAATAGCCTTTTGGTGACTGGCCTGGCCTGAGGGCAGTTAAACCCTTCTGGTCAAAAGCAAACAGGCTAGATTAAATGTTCCCTATCCAGGTTCCCTAAGCAGGTGAGAAAGAATGATCCCATCACTTTAGCTGGACCTGAGAACACCCTCATTCAGCTAAGATTTCTATCTTAATTTCCAATCGGAGAATTTTTTTTGTTTGAGTGGTATGCTCCAAGCAGTGATGGTTGATGCTTAACATATCATGCTTAATAACATCACTAGGGCCCACCTCTATGACACTAGGGCCTGCCCCTGAAATCTCAGGGTTTGGGATGCTTCTGACCTGGCAAGTCTAGTCTGCATGGGACTATTTGAAAGCCCTTTAGTAAGATTCTGATACAAGTCCTATCTTAAATAAGGCTTGGCTGTTCCTTCTCTTTTAAATAAACCTCCTTCTCTTAACTCCTGTTGACTTTCTCCCTCCTCATGTTTCTCTCCTCCCCAAACAATAGATGGTGGGAGCCAATTAGCATGCAAGGAGATTCATACTGACTGCAGTGCTGATTAGCTGTAGTGACTCCTGACCTTACTGGATTCTCCAGCTCTCCTAAGGCAAAAGGAAATGGTGTAGCTTTCAAAAGCAAGCATACACTCAGTGATTGGGAATTGTGAATAGCAATGGCTTGATTGGCTGTAGAGATGGAGAGAGGAACTCCAGGAGGGGTCTGGCAATGGGCTGGCTACAAAAAAAGTAACAGGGCTGCTTTCTGGAGTGTCATCCCTGAAAAACATAGCTGCTTAGGACTTACAAAGCAGCATTTCCCAAGTGCCTAGCAACTAGCTGATTGTCGGGCATTTGGGAAATGCTGTACTTTGACAGGTGTCAATCACCTGACATCATGACATCAGAGTTGACCCACAGGGTGGGGGGGAGATAAAGTTCTGGCCCACTGGGACAAAAATGTCCCCCACCCGTTTTAATAGAAAGAAAGGAGAGAAAAATCACCCATGACCATCTCATAATAATACGGTAAGCTCAACCCTGGACCTACTGAAATTCTAAAGACATCCTAAAGTACTGTGAGAAAGAGGCAGAGAAATGGGAGCCTTTCGTAGGAGAAGAAACCTTTCAACAAACTGGAGAACAGGTTTTGGCACCATACTATTTCTAACATGCAGGTCATGCCACTGTCACATCAAGTTGACCCTCAGCCATATACATCATTGTGGCAAAGCTTGCAGGACCATATACCAGAAACTGTTACACATCAACGTGTTCAGGATAAACAGAATTATTTACTGAGAGTTTTCATTTTGCTGTATAATACAAGGAGAGAGAAATGAGTTTAATATCAAGAAATAGCATACTTTTGTGGTTTCTCCTGTACATTGCTGAGTGAACATTTCAGCACCCCTTTTCATTGAAAATACATCAATTACACACAATGCTTTAAGTCATATTCTTATTGATTTACAGAAATGTGAAGAAACTTGCTCATTCTAGCTTGTTTCTCCCTTTCTTCAGCTGCTGAACCTATTAACACAGAATAGCAACAATTTTACACTGGCTAATTTAATGAAAAAACAAAAATCAACAAATTAATTTGGCAAAAAGTTTGTACCCCGTATCTGGGCCTCCTTGGATGGAGGCACAGAGTTCTGGAATGAGCAGGGACTTCCTCATCCAACTCAGCAATGGGAGATACACCAGCACTCTTGAGGAATTTACTATAAATGCATGAAGGCCAGGGGCTCTCATGAATGAGCTGGCTTGTCCCAATGCATCCATTGGCCTCACCAACCCCCATGCTGACACACCCCCTATGCCAGTCTGAAGAAGGCCTTCAGTGATCAGCATCAGTCAGAAACATGCATTGGAATCTAGGGAGTGAGTTGAGCTGGCTCATTCACAAGAGCCCTTTCATGTGTGCATGCCAAATGCTTGAAAGGAGCTTGTGTTCCCTTTGAACATGTTTAGAGAACAAGTGCTATCAAATGATAATGTAAGGGAAAACTACACATTTCAATATTACTCTTCAAAGTATAAAACAAAATTTGGAAACATATCTAAAATATCCTGTGAAATGATAAAAAGGTAAAGGTGTCCCCGCACTTACAGTGTGAGTTGTTTCCGACTCTTAGGGTGACATCTTGCGACGTTTACTAGGCAGTGGGGTGGGTTTGCCAGTTCCTTCCCCGGTCTTTCTTTACCCCCCAGCATATGCAGGGTACTCATTTTACCGACCACGGATGGATGGAAGGCTGAGTAGACCTCGACCCCTTTTACCGGAGATTCGACTTCCTCCTTCCGTTGGAATCGAACTTTGGCCGTGAGCAGAGCTTTGGCTGCATTACCGCCGCTTACCACTCTGTGCCACGGAGGATTGCTGTTAAATGATATCAATCCTCAATATAGAAGCAAGGGTTAGGAGATCCTCAAACAGCCTGTGTCCATTGCTGTTTGTTTTGTTGTTTTATTTCCAGCATATGTACACAGCCTTCCTATAAAAATCATCAAAATAGCTTCAAAGCACCCAAACAACCATAAAAGCAGCAAAGTCACAATCAATGTTCTAAAAATGACAGTAAAAACAGATTATCAAAAGCTAAAAGTAGCAGCCCCCACTTCTAGAGCATTTCAAATGCTATTTCGAATGAAAAGTGACTTTTCTCTCTAGCAGTGGAAACTGCCAGGGTACTAGCAGGTTTATCTATGGGTTCAAGCCTGTGTGTACAGTATTTATTCTTTCATCCCACTGTCTTGTGCTCATTAAGCTAGTAAAACCGGTAACTGTTCCTGCAAAAAATAATAATTGTATTTTATCCCTAAAAATCAGAACTTTTCTGGATTGTATGCCTGCTTCAGCACCAGAATCTCTCCTGAGAATTGTATAATATGTAATAAAAGTTTGGGGAAGACTAAGAAAGAATGCATATGTTGGTACTGCTATAACAAGATGAAAGGAAAAGGCAAATCATTGCAGAAACCAGCTCTTATTCGAATTTGATAGCAAAAATTTAACAGGATACTCCAATGAGTTCTTCAAAGGTTCTTTGGGTTTTGTTTTATTTCCCTTGAATGTAGCAAAAGAAAAAGTAAAAACTGAAAAAATAAATTTCCTTAGCATGGAAGCAAAGTCTGAAAAGAATTGAGTGGCTATAGGATAGCTTCATTAGGGACTGGAATCCTTCCAACTTGGATTATTCTGCAGAAATTAGTTTAAGGCAGCCTTCCTAGAGCAACCCTACTATTAAGCAGATGGCAAATGCTGGGAGGCATACCCTTCTGTTAGAGGATAAGAATGTGTGTGTGTGTGTGTCATACAGCCAGTTCTGCACTCCCATAACAAATCTGCTGTCCTCAGGTGAGGTGGAGGACACTATCCTATTGCCAGCATTGAACAAAGAGTCAACTGCCAATCCATTCAACTTCTGCATGTAGGATGGGGGGACACCTTCTTGTCCCTTGCTTCAGACAACAAAATGTTTTGGGCCTTCCCCAACCTAAAGCTCCAACTCTCATAATGTCCATCCAACATAGGCAATGATTAGGGATGATGAGAACTGTAATCCAAACACCTGAAGGGCATCAAGTTGAGGAAGGCTGTCTTAAGGATCACAGTCAATGGCTACAGGTAATAAAAGCAGGTGTAGAGAAAAAGCAGAAAGGTTCAACTTCCTCTACTATAAATGCACAGGGCTCATAACCAGGACAATGTGATACAAAGTTCTGTACAATCCTGTTTCTTCTTTCTTTCTGTGAAAGCTGTCCACATCAGTTAGTGTATAAAATGAACAACCCCTACTGCCCTTTCTGGGCTTCATTGGCTTATATTAAATATGGATTCATTATGAAATGCCAGGGATAAAAGCATTGTCTTCTAGAGATCCTGCTTTTCATTTTAGTTTCTCCGACTGAAGCTATTATCAATGATGTTGAGCATAAAAATGATGCATTAATAGAAAACTAGGGGATCTTAAAAACCTAATCTAGTCTTAATAGTTGGAGGAGTCTTGGGGATGTATTGTTTCTGCATGTATGCCTGCTGATGTCATTTGCAGTAAATTTTAACTACATTTTCATATTTAGTTGAGTCAAGAGGAAAATGATATCTCAGAGATGAAAATGTTAGGTCACTGAACAGGTCGTAAGAGATTAAAAAATGGGAACAGGTAAAAAATCAAGGAGAGGAGAAAAGACCATACAATTTCTGCAAAACAATGAAAAAAAAATGAAACCATGGAGACAGCATCTAGGGAAAGAGGTTTAACGTTAACATGTTATAGTCTGAGTCACTGGCATTATTTCTTCTTCACATAGTCATATTGATTATTTATATATTAACTAGTCTGATGAGATTATAATAGTTTGATAGTAAAAAGAGACTAGGACTTAGACTATTTTTTAAGGATTGTAAAGCGTATGAGAGGCCTTTAAGACACATCAAGATAGTCCTAATCTAAAAAATGAAAAGGATTTCTTTTGTCAGCATTTTGAGATTCCCACTTCCCAGATAGGTTAATGTATTCCAACCTAGCATCTCTTGAGAATGCAAGGCTGAAAGAGGCACTGTGAGCTTTACAGAGTAATCATCCAGCACTGAGCATAGATGTTTGGCAGGATGGATGGTGAAGAAACCCAAGTGGGCATATGAAAGCTGCCATCAGGATGAGTTACTTGTTCACATCGGATTGAGCCTTGGGCACAAAATGCCTCTTCTCAACAGTACGTGTGCTATGGACCATGCAGGATTTAGCTTGTTCTTTGCGGTCATTACTAAGTGGAACATTGGGGACTGCCTTAAACCAGGTCAGGCTATTTGTCCTTTTTGCTCAGTATTATCTACTCTGACTGGCAGCAAGTCTCCAGGGTTTCCGGCAGAGGTCTTTCCTGTCTGCCACCTCCTACCTGATCCTTTTACTAGGAGATGTCAGGGGCTGAACCTGGAGTTGAACCTGAGGAGAACGTTTGGGCCGAGTTCTGCTAAGTTCTGTGCTTGCTCTTTGAGCATATCATGTCTGAATGAGGCTGTCTTGTTCCCAGAAGGCTTCAATAAAGTTCATACTGACTGATTCAGGAAACAACGGACGGATCCTATACCAAAATATACACTGCCTAAGCTTCACTTTCTCCCTATAGTTGATTGCATTTAGATATCACTTAATTTGTGCATCACTCCTTTCCTGGACCAATGATGTGAATTGCAAAATGATGCCCTCTAGCAACAAGAAGTTCATAAGAGAAAAGAAGGACCCTGCTGGTTTAGGCCAAAGGCCTATCTAGTAAAGCATTGTGTTCTCACCCTGCAATCCAGATGTCTGTGGGTAGGCCACAAGCAGGACTTCAGTGCAACAGCATGTTCCTCTAGGGATGGACAAATGTGTCAATTTCAGTTTTTCTCCAATTCTCATTTTCTTCAGTGTTAAATTCTCCACGCTTCTGCATTTTCGTGTGTGTGGGGGGGGTGTTTTTTTTTTAAAAAAATGTCCTCATGAAAATTCATTAGCGTTTTAGTGAATTTCTCCTAACATACACATTTGCGTGCCATTTTTCCTAATATACACAGTTTTGCAAAGAAATGTCCCCAAAATAATTCATTTTACATTTTTACTATTATATGCATTTTAATGTACACTTTATCCCTATATATGCATTTTGTATGCATTACTTGTCTGGAGAACTGCATTGCAAAGTTTGGAGAAGTGTGAATTTTAAAGGATAACTGTGATTTGGTTCACATGTTATTTCAGAAAATGTGTGTTGGGTAGGTTCACCTTTAAATGTGAACTGAATTAAATTTCACCCCTAATCCCAGTTCTCACCACTTGTAATTCCCAGCAACAACATTCAGAGGCATGCTGTCTCTTACACTGGATAAATGCAATCTAATTACAGCAGAATGTTGTAGGGATGGGAGAGAATATCCACTAAATCAGACTTAGTACTGGATTCTGACTGAATTTGACAGTCCACTATCTTTTCAGACCTGCACTGATTTCTTGTGGCAGGCTGCAGCTGAAATTCGCATGGATTTTTTGCTGTAGGCCACAGCTGTCATTGGCATGGATTCTTTCCCCAAATTTCCCCCCTGATTTTACATAATTATCTTTATAATTTCTTCTAAGTTGATGTATTCATAACAGTGTGTAGGTGTGATAAATAGAAAAAATAAACCATGTGGAACACCACAATCATTTACATAGGCATTTATATTTAAAATTATGCATTTTTTTCGCAACCAAAAAAACAAACAAACAGCGATTGAATCGGCGAGTGCCAAAGCAAGCAGGAACAAAAAAAGGGCAGATTGGGATCGAATGACAGACTACTGGAATACAAGCAGATTGGAACTAGACAGCAAACCCCTTCCCTAGAAGGTTGACTGAATGCCAAGCTTTTATGTTTTGTTCAATACATACATGTAAGAAGAAGAAAAAAAACCAATTACTATGAGAAAATATGAGCAGCTTCACAATGAACAGACTGAATCTGTCCTTGCCACAAAACATAAGTGGATCTCTGTTTTTAAAGAAGATGGGGTCAATACAACAGTTAGGCATAAAATGGATTTGTGCTTTGACTTAGCCAGTCTCCATTGAACCCAACAAACAACTGCATGAAAAGATTTTGCATGCTCTGCCATAACCTCAAGTGAGTGATTTAGAAAGTCATTCACCTCAGTATCATTCTAGATAACTGCCATCTTGTCTCCCTGTGAGTGCATTGGTGGGAATACAGATGCACTGTTAAGTGGGGAATTCTTTAATGAAAGATTTCTTAGATGTGGGTTCTAGTTAGGAAATTCTGCTTTATTGAAGGAATCACCTATGACCTTGGATGTCCTTGTGATGCGTCCTTCCCTGGCTCTCCCTGTCAGGTTCCTACCTGCTCGTGGTTACTGCCTGTCTCTAGGCACCACCAGGGACTCCACCAGTCCGGACCGCTCTCTCTTATGATTTCTCTCCCCGCTCTAGCACAGATCTCAACAGATCCCCCTGCTAGGCAACCACCAGTAACGTCCCAATACTAGTATTCCCAGAGACTCTGAATACTGGTATTGTTATTCTCTTCACCGCTGCCACCATTTGTTACAGTTCCCCTTCAGCCTTGGTCATTACCTTACCCTCCCTTCTGGTCTGTGAAACCCCAGCCAAGGATCAGGCCTTTGGTAAACCAAATTAAGTATTTATTACAGATAACAAAGCTAACAAGATTAACAAGATTTCTTCTTAAGGCACATAAGCATATGGTTTTACTCAATACTAATCCGAACTCCACCTCCCTCCTGGTAAACAACTCTCTAAACCCCACCAAGCAATCCACTCTTTCTCTTCTCCCCCCAGATTCCACAATTTACCACCTCACATTCACCCAGATTTACCTGTCATCCTTTCATTTATACTGTCAGCCATTTTAAACATTCAGCCAATCATCAAGCATTCTATTGCCCATTCACGCCCCCTCCTCTTTCACTACTTACCATGTATACTCTAAACAACCAGCACTTACCATATATGCACTAATATATAGGAACATCACATTTCCCCCCCCTTAAACAACGGCAGAGTATTATTCCTGTTCCAGGATTTATATGTCGCGTTAACAAATAAAAGTCTCTATGGGGAAAATGTCTTTCTTTGTTCCTCTGTCTGGTCACGTCACTGCAGTCCCAGCCACTTGCCTGGAAAGTCCATCGGCCAGTACATTGTCCTTGCCTTTGATGAACTGGAAGTCCACTTGATAGTCCTGTAGGGTCCAGGACCACCTCTGCAGCATAGTGTTATGGTTTTTCATAGTCTGCAACCATAACAAGGCCCGATGATCCGTAGTCACTGTGAATCTTCATCCCCACACGTATGGGTGCAACTTGTTCAGTCCCCACACGACCGCTAGGCACTCCTTCTGGACCGACGAATAGTTTTTCTCACTCGGCGTCAGCTTGCGACTCAGGTACGCCACTGGATGTCTAGTGCCTTCTCTCTCCTGTAGCAAGACAACTCCCAGCGCGAGGTCTGAAGCATCTGTAGCCACGATGAATGGTTTCTCATAGTCTGGTGCTATTAATATGGGTCCTTGGCACAAGGCTTGCTTCAGCAGATCAAAAACCTTCTGACATTCATCCGTCCATACCACACGCTCACAACACTTCTTCTTGGTCAATTCATGCAAGGGGGTTGCTATTTCCCCAAAATTTCTCACAAACTTCCTATAAAAACCAGCCACACCCAGAAATGCCCTTACTTGTTTTTTGGTTAAGGGGATTGGCCACGCTTGTATTGCCTCCACCTTGCTCCATAAGGGGGTGATTTTCCCACTCCCCACCTTATGTCCTAAATAGATTACTTCCTTTAATCCAAACTGGCATTTCTTAGCTTTTATTGTGAGGCCTGCTTTTCTTAAGGCCTCCAATACTGTTGTCAGGTGTTGGACATGCTCAGGCACCGACTTGCTAAAAATGGCCACGTCATCGATATAGGCCACTGCAAAATCTGACATGCCTCGCAACACAGTATTGATTAGCCTCTGAAATGAACTTGGTGAGTTCCTTAGTCCCATGGGTAAGGTCACAAACTCATATAACCCATCTGGTGTACTAAAGGCAGTTTTGGCTCTGGATTGCTCGTCTAGTTCCATTTGCCAAAATCCTTTACAGAGATCTAGTGTAGAGATAATGGTTGTTGCCCCCAATAACTCTAACATAGCGTCTACCCTAGGCATAGGATACGCATCTGGGACAGTAATTTTATTGATTAGCCGATAATCAATGCAAAACCTTGTCGTTCCATCTTTTTTTGGAACCAGGACAATACTTGAGGCCCAGGGACTGATGGATTCCCTGATCACTCCTAATTCCAGCGTATCTTCCACCTCCTTTTTGATCTCATTCAAAACTTTCCCATTCACACGGTACGGAACAGATCTGATTGGGGCATGATCTCCAGTATCAATGGAATGTATAACTATACTGGTTCGGCCAGGTTTGTTGCTAAAGAGATTCCTATAGGTTTTCAAAACTCTCAGAATCTCTTCTTTTACTTCCTCCTCTACCTCCTCTGACCATTCCACTTGATCTACCCCTCCTTTGTCTTTGCTTTCCTGTACCAAATCTGGAAGTTCAGGCTCACTTCCCTCAGGGAATAAGGTAACTTGCAACACCTGTGCATCCCTGGTATGGTAAGGCTTCAACATATTTACATGAACCACTTTGCTTTTGTTTAATTGGTCTGTGGTGATTACATATGTCACTGTGTCAAGCCTTTCTCTGATGGTATATGGTCCTTCCCAGTTAGCCTGTAATTTGTCATGTTTCCTGGGTATGAACGCCATAACCATATCTCCCACATTATACACACGTTCTCTGGCTGTTCTGTCATACCAGTAACTTTGCTTCTGCTGAGCTTGACACAAATTCTCTTTCACCACTTCCATCATTTGTTTCACTGGTTCACATTCATCCTTTCTCTCAGCAGGCATCCACAGTCTATATAAAATCCCATTCTCACACACAACTTGATTCCTCAGTTTGTCAGTGAAAGGAATCTGTTGGGTCAGGGCTTGTTCCTTTACCTGCTTCAAACTGATATCTTTATGCAGCTCTTCCCTGAATTGCTCTGCTTCTTCCCCAGAGACCACTTGATACAATTTGTCTCCTTCAGCAGGCCTGCTAGTGGTGGTTACTATGGTGACCTGAGGCTGGTTAACAGATTCCACCCTGTTTGTTTCAGCCCCCCTTAATATGGCTTCTTTTTCTCTGCCAATTTGCTGTCTGGTCACTACATAGATCTTTCCTTGGGCGCCCATTACATCCCTTCCCAGTATTACTGGTTCTTGTTGCTGGGCATTAATGCCTACTTTATATCGGCCCTCTCGGCCTCTCCAAGTCATATCCACCAGGGCCACAGGCAAACTTTCTGGTTGACCTCTCACTCCTTGGATAGTCACAGTTTCCTGAGGTAATATTACCTCAGATTTTATTAAATCTGGCCTCAGTAATGTCTGAGCGGCACCAGTATCAAGCAATGCCCAATAATTTGCCCCTTGTACACTCACTTCCTCTCTCAGACTTGAATCAAGGTCTGTTACTTCTGTCCAGTTTATCTGGCAGAAATGAACCTTTTTCGCTGTTTCTAAAGCCTTGGGCTCTGTTTTCACTGCCCTTGTCTGAGCAGGATTACTAATGGGGTTGGCAACCTCACATTGAAAACGTAGGTGCCCTGGTCTACCACATTTGTAGCATAATTTCTCCTCACTTTTAGGGTACACAGATCCACTCTGGGGTGTCCTGTGCCCTTCAGATTTTAATGGAGGACTCACTCGCTGTGGTACCACATCCCTTCTGCCAGCACTATATGGTCTGGGTTTAAACTCTCTTGATGTTTTCCCCACCCAGCCAGTTCTATTGGAGGCGAAGTGATCCGCCATCTCTGCGGCCTCCTGCACAGATGTAGGGGAACAGTCTTTGACCAGGAGCCTTATTTCTGGTGGTAACTGATGGTATAATTGATCCAGTATCATGAGGCTTTTCACCTCTTCCACTGACTGAGCTTTGGCACTACTCATCCACTTTCCAAATATATCCATCAACTTTGCTCCCAGTTCCACAAAAGACCTCCCTGTCTGTATCTGGCAATTTCTGAAAAGCTTTCTAAAATAATCAGGCCCCAGTCTGAATCTTTTAAACACTGCTTCTTTGAATTCAGCATAGGTGACGGGCTTGTCTGAGGGGAAATATTGGTATACCTCAGCCAATTCCCCTTTAATCAGGTTTGATAAATACTGCATGTATTTATCTTCAGGTAGCCTCCACAACTGAGCTGCTTTTTCAAAGGTGCTGAGGTAAATTTGAGGATCTTGACCAGGCTCATAGACAGCAAAGTCCTTTGGAGTAATTTTTATTTTTGCTCCATCTCTCTCTTTCCTTGTCTCCTCAGAGTGAAATTTCTCTCTATCAAATTTTAACTTTTCTACTTGTAATTCAGCATCCAATGCTCGTTGCTTCTCCCTCTCCTCAAACCCCAATCTCATTCTCTCAATTTCCAACTCCCTCTGTTTTTCCTTCTCTGCACCTTCCATCCTCAATCTCTCAGCTTCCAACTCCCGCTGTTTATCTTTTTCCTCAGCCTCCATCCTCAATCTCTCAGCTTCCAACTCCCGCTGTTTATCTTTTTCCTCAGCCTCCATCCTCAATCTCTCAGCTTCCAACTCTCTCTGCTTGTCTTTTTCCTCAGCCTCCATCCTCAATCTCTCAGCTTCCAACTCTCTCTGTTTTTCCTTCTCTGCACCTTCCATCCTCAACTTCTCTCTCAAGTACTCTATTTAAGTGGGATTGCTTAAATATCCTTCTGGGGTCTCTTCTCTGACAGGTTGTTTTTGCTGGGCAGTTGCAAATCCTATAAGTGCTACCCTCAATTCATCTACCCCTTTAGCCTCATGAGGTAAATTGAATGTTATGCACTTCTCCACCAGCTCCTCTCTTTTCATTTTTATGTATTCAGCCATGGTGTTTGAGTTCACTCACTCTTTGCCACACACTCTTTGCCAGTCACTCTCACAAGAAATCTTGTTTTGTTATTTCTGTTTGCCACACAACTATTAGGGATTGTCTAGTATTCGTATCTCACTGCTACAGCCAACACCTGTGACGTAGTCTCCTTTGTCACCACATGTCTTTGGGACTCTCTTTGGTTCGTATCTGGATTCTCTGTTGTTCGTATCCCACCGCTACTGACACCACATGTGATGCGTCCTTCCCTGGCTCTCCCTGTCAGGTTCCTACCTGCTCGTGGTTACTGCCTGTCTCTAGGCACCACCAGGGACTCCACCAGTCCGGACCGCTCTCTCTTATGATTTCTCTCCCCGCTCTAGCACAGATCTCAACAGATCCCCCTGCTAGGCAACCACCAGTAACGTCCCAATACTAGTATTCCCAGAGACTCTGAATACTGGTATTGTTATTCTCTTCACCGCTGCCACCATTTGTTACAGTTCCCCTTCAGCCTTGGTCATTACCTTACCCTCCCTTCTGGTCTGTGAAACCCCAGCCAAGGATCAGGCCTTTGGTAAACCAAATTAAGTATTTATTACAGATAACAAAGCTAACAAGATTAACAAGATTTCTTCTTAAGGCCCATAAGCATATGGTTTTACTCAATACTAATCCGAACTCCACCTCCCTCCTGGTAAACAACTCTCTAAACCCCACCAAGCAATCCACTCTTTCTCTTCTCCCCCCAGATTCCACAATTTACCACCTCACATTCACCCAGATTTACCTGTCATCCTTTCATTTATACTGTCAGCCATTTTAAACATTCAGCCAATCATCAAGCATTCTATTGCCCATTCACTCCCCCTCCTCTTTCACTACTTACCATGTATACTCTAAACAACCAGCACTTACCATATATGCACTAATATATAGGAACATCACAGTCCTCAACATGCATTCCATAGTATGAGCAAAGAGTGCAGAAGAACTATGTTTAAACAATTTCTATTTTTATCTCCCCCCCCCCCATTAGGGATGTCCTGAAATGTGATTTACATTTGCTGGCCTTTTTTTTAAAAGCAAACCAGCATATTGCATCTCATTATGGAGAGGCTGGGTATTTACAGTAGACACTGGGGAGGAGAAAACAGACTAAATGACACACTGATCCCTAGACTAAAACAGGTGCAGGAAAAACAAAACAAGGCAAAAAATCAATTGTCTAATGGAGGAGCCCATAAAGACAAACATAAGCAGACCTAAATATCTAAAATATGATATGAGATGGCGGCATGAGAGAGGATCAGAGCTTGGAAAAGTTACTTTTTTGAACTACAACTCCCATCAGCCCTAGGCAACATGGCCACTGGATTAGGCTGATGGGAGCTGTAGTTCAGAAAAGTAATTTTTCCAAGCTCTGGAGAGGATGGGGAAGCTCATGTCATACCAGCATTCCTTTCTTGGATGTTAAGAACATAAGAAGAAGAGCCTGCTGGATCAGGCCAATGGCACATCTAGTCCAGCATCCTGTTCTCACAGTGACCAACCAGATGCCTATGGAAAGTTCACAAGCAGGACCTGAGCACAACAGCACCTTCCCCACTTATGATTCCCAGCAACTGATATTCACTGGCATACTCCTCTGATAGTGATGGTAGAACACGACCATCATTCTGTGTGAAGAAGTACATTCTTTTGTCCATCCTAAATCTTCCAACTTTTAGTTTCACTGGATGTCCCCAAGTTCTATTTACGAGAGAGGGAGAAAAACTTTTCTATATCAACTTTCTCCACACCATACATAATTTTAAGTATCTCTATCATGTCTCCTCCTACTCACCTTTTCTTTAAGTTAAAAGTCCCAAATATTGTAACCTTTCCTCATATGGGAGTTGCTCCATCCCCTTGATCATTTTGGTTGCCCTTTCTGAACCTTTTCCACCTCCAATCATCTTTTTGAGGTGAGAGATCAAAACTGTCCATAGTATTCCAAGTGCAGTCACACCATAGATTTATAAAATGACATTCTGATATTGGCAGTTTTATTTTTAGTTCCTTTCCTAATGATTCCTAGCATGGAATTCTCCTTTTTCACAGCTGCCACACACTGCGTTGACATCTTCATTGAACTATTCACTACAACCCTAAGGTCCTGTTCCTGGTCAGTCATCACCAATTTGGTGGGTGAGGCCAAAGCAAACAAGGCCAGAGCAGGCAGTGGGTAGGGCTGCCCACCAATCTCTCTCACACACGTATGCACCTATAACAGCCTCACATGCATACACACATATATAGCACACATACACGCACCAGACACATGTACTGCACATACCATACACACATACATAGCATACATGTACACAAGCCAAGCATGTATACAGCACAGCACACACACATAATTCAACACTGCACAAATGCTGGTTTAAACCTCTTCTCCCAGGAATCTCACCCATCATTCCCTGCCCAGCAAAGTCAGAAGCTGAAGAGCATCAGCAAAGTGGGGGTTGTTTATATGAGGACCACCTACTCCAAGGTGTTTTGAGTATCCTCAAAACATTCCTCTGTGAATGTTGATACTGATTTTTCTCTTAACACTTAATATATGCAAAATACTCACCACATTTTTTCATATCTGCATTTGACATCTGATGATATATGATTTCAATTTTTGACATCTGATAGTACGTGATAGCTAACACATAATAGTATTTATTACTTGACAGGATCTGATAGCTAATATGAAATGGAATTTAATATTTTACTTCATAAAATACAGTCTGTATAGTCTGAGGATAGGATCACAATCTTCATTCATTGTTTCTCAGTGTCAGAAATTTTACAAGGGAGATCATATCCTACTTTGTCTCTTGTGGCGATTGTAGAAGTGGAATGTGCATTCTCTCTCTTTAATAATAGGCTGCACTAACTCTAGACGTTGTTTTTTATGTATTCTATTATAACTTACATCTTTGGCTGAGGCATTATCAATTTTACCCTGGTCAACTTAGTATCTGATGTTTACACTAGGGAACAAAGATCCTAACATTTTTACAGAGATATCACCTTGCCTGAAGGCTTCCTTTTTCTTTTCAACAATCTCATTCATATACAGTTTAAAACCTACCAACCTCAGTATTAAAAAGCTTGACTGCATACAGTGCATAGTTAAACTATGGAACCTGAATGAAAAATGGCTTGTCATGCACTGCAGTGTGTTACCACATCATAATGACTAAGCAGATAAAGATGACTTTGAATCTGACCTTGAGGGAGATAATAACAACAGTATTTTATGGTTATTGGTTTTTAAAGGGATTTATTTCTTATTGTGAGCTGCCTTGGTTTCCAATTACCAACCCTACCTCACAGGGTTGTTGGAAAGGCCCCATACTAGGGCTGCCAGGTTCTTGGCCTGAGACTGATTCTGTATCTTTAGGAGAAGAGAAAGTCAGCCAAGTGCAGGTGTTCTTGCAACTCTGTGATGAGAAAAAACACAAGTTGGAATTCTCCCTTCCCCCTGCCCAACTTTTAAAGATACAGAAGACCTCTTGGAGGCCGGGCCTAGCAACCAAGAACCTGGTAGCCCTAGTATGGAGCCTTTCCAACAACCCTGTGAGGTAGGGTTGGTAATGGGAAACCAAGGCAGCTCACAATAAGAAATAAATCCCTTTAAAAACCAATAACCATAAAACAAGTATAACCAGTTGCAAAACAGCTTAAAGTGGCATGATTCCAAGTTTTGGGTTGGGTGAATGAAGTTTATTTTTTATTTATTTATTTATTATTTGATTTATATCCCGCCCTTCCTCCCAGTAGGAGCCTAAAAACTTTAAAAGACTTTAAAAATCATAAAAACAGACCCTAAAATACACCAAAACAAAACAACTTTAAAAACATTTTTAAAAGCTTCAAAAACTTTTTTTTTAAAGAAAAGGTTTAAAAACATATTAAAAAGCAATTCCAACACAAACACAGACTGGGATAAGGTCTCAACTTAAAAGGCTTGTTAAAAGAACAAGTTCCTTATCATTTGAGGGTACAGTTTTCCCTGGTTGAGTAAGCCCCATTGAATACATTGGGACTTACTTCTGAGTAAACAAACATAGGATTACACTATAAATATCTTTACAGGTTGTGTAAATAATGAACATATTTGATAGTCATGCTTATATAAATATTTATACTATGTCTCAATAAGTATCCGATTTCACACTATGGTTGTACAATACTTCCTCTACATTTTAAGTATGCCTTGGGGTGGTCATGGTTCTCCATTGTTTTCATCCTGAGGGGCAGATGGTGAGAGATGGTGAGTAGCCCCTGGTCACCCACTACAGTTTATAGCTCATTTCCATTTTGAAAAATTAATTAAAACAATTTACATGCAGGCAAAATTTATCAAGTGGATTCACACAATACCTTTAAAGCACATCCAACTCGCATTTAAAGCACACAACTTCCCCTAAAGAATCCTGGGAAGTGTCGTTTCCCCCTCACAGTTATAGTTCTCACCACTCTTAACAAACTGCAGTTCCCATGATTCTGTGGCGGGATTCATATGCTTCAAATGGGTGTTGAATGTGCTTTAAATGAATGGTGTGGATCTGCCCTAGGTATGATGTGCATTCAAGAGTGAATTGAAAAGAACAATTTTAAAAGATATTTCTTACTCTTACTCATTTCTCAGTTCTAGCAAGTAGGCTTGATTAAATGTTCCCTACCCAGGCTCCATCTTTTAGCTAAGATTTCTATTTTAATTTCCAATCAGATTTTTTTTAATTGTATGTTCCAAGCAACTGGGATTGATGCTTAATGTATCATGCTTACTGACATCACTCGGGCCCACCCCATGACATTGCTCGGGCCCACCCCATGACATCACTCGGGCCCGCCCCATGACATCACTCAGGTCCACCTCCATGACATCACTAGGGCCTACCCCTCAAATCTCAGGTTTTGGGATGCTTCTGACCTGGCAACCCTAGTCTTCTGTATCTTTAAAAGTTGGGCAGGGGGAAGGGAGAATTCCACCTTGTGGTTTTTCCCATTACAGGGTTGCAAGAACACTTGCACTTGGCTGACTTTCTCTTCTCCTAAAGATAAAGGATCAGTCTCAGGCCCTGAACCTGGCAACCCTACAGTACATGTGCAACAGCCACAAACTGGATTAAGACCATGCTGACCATCTCTAAAAGAGAAGTCAGTTTCCATATTAAAAAAACCCAAAACTTTAAATCTACCAAGACTAGGCTAATTTGCAGGCATTTCTTAGATGGAAATTAATCGTTCACTCTGGTTTAAAGTACCATGTACAGTGGCAGAAAATCACATAATGACTCGGTGCCAACAATATAAGGAACTTTGCCTCAGGTCTTTGGGAAGGTGAATTAATTGGCTGTCACTCAGAAGGAATGGATTTATTAGAGAGAAGAAAACCATTCACAAGTCAGCAAAGAGGCTTTCTGAAATTGTGGTGTTTGCTACCAATTATTACTGACTAGGGTTGCCAGGTTCATGGCCTGAGACTGATCCTGTATCTTTAGGAGAAGAGAAAGTCAGCCAAGTGCAGGTGTTCTTGCAACACTGTAATGAGAAAAACCACAAGGTGGAATTCTCCCTTCCCCCTCCACAACTTTTAAAGATACAGAATAATAATAATAATAATATTTAATTTGTTTGTCGCCTATCTGGCAAATGGCCAATCCAGGCGATGTACATTAAAATGAGATAAAATACAACAATAACAATGCAGTCACATTAATAACAGTAAATAAAAATACTGGACAGTCATCAATACATATAAAAACAATTATATTAACAGCATACGGTAGATGACAAGATCAAGGAGATTTACCCCTCCCAAGGACCTCAAAGGCCTGTTGGAATAGCCACGTCTTCAGGGCCTTGCGGAATACCTCTAGGGAAGGGGCATGTCGAAGGTCACATGGGAGGGAGTTCCAGAGAGTGGGGGCCACCACAGAAAAAGCTCTCTCCCTAGTACCCACCAACCTAACTATTTTGGTTGGCGGGATTGAGAGAAGGCCTTATATGGCTGATCTAGTTGGGCGGCATAGTTGGTGGTGGTGGAGGTGCTCTTTCAGGTAAGCTGGGCCGAAACCGTACAGGGTTTTAAAGGTTAAAACCAACACCTTGAATCGGGACTGGAAAACAACCGGTAGCCAGTGTAGATCAAATAATACTGGCGTAATGTGGTCCCGGCGGCGGCTGTTGGTAAGTAAGCGCACCGCTGCATTCTGTACAAGTTGTAATTTCCGGGTCGTTTTCAAGGGTAACCCCACATAGAGCTCATTACAGTAGTCTAGATGAGAGGTGACCAGGGCATGCACCATGAGTGGAAGCTGTTGTGGAGGGGGAAGGGAGAATTTCACCTTGTGGTTTTTCCCATTACAGAGTTGCAAGAACACCTGCACTTGGCTGACCTTCTCTTCTCCTAAAGATATAGGATCAGTCTCAGGCCATGAACCTGGCAGCCCTATACTGACTGAATCACAAAAGAAACATTTATAACAGCTGCACCTGTTCCATACTTTTCAAAAAGCAAGATGTGCACATTAAGTCACAATGAAACACAAAAGACAGAAAATAAAAAGAAATCCTTAGTAAATAAACATGAAAAAAGAGATGTGAAGGGAAATACAGCCACAACAGACAGTACATCTTTATCATGCAAATTGTCTTGTTTTATTTATTTTTTCAACATAAACTAAGGATACCTCTCATCCAGCAGATAATCCAGTCATAATATACA
The DNA here is from genome assembly GCF_030035675.1 of Rhineura floridana. Taxonomy (NCBI): domain Eukaryota; kingdom Metazoa; phylum Chordata; class Lepidosauria; order Squamata; family Rhineuridae; genus Rhineura; species Rhineura floridana. The sequence goes on along the minus strand of NC_084480.1, from coordinate 66,460,078 downwards.
ATGCTGCAAAAATAATGAAAAATAAAGATTGAGAATGACTGGTTCTTCTTGTTAGGTTGGCATTTTAAAATTATACTAAAAGCCATAGGGATAAATATGCTCAGCAGCTTGTTCTTGTTTTATGATTTTAATTATTTTTTATGTTTAGCTGTTCTTTTATTGTTCAGGCAATATTCCTGTTAAGGAAGATATGGAAAGGGTTGCCTATGTCCTCCTCCCCCTGGTTTCAGTTCAGAAGACATCCTGTGCTATTATTTAAGATGTACAATCTGGGATAATCTTTCTGGAACCCATTGCCAGAGTTCAGAACTGCAATGAGTTCAAGATGGTGAAAGACTTCTTTTCAGATGTGTTGGATGGGCATTACTGAATAGGAATAGGTGTCCTTCCATATCTATTCATCATATTTGTACAGAATTGGCTAGAAAGAAAAACTTGGGTGATGTAGCTTCTGGTATAAAGGTCATGTTTATTGTATAATATTAAGATCTGCAACCAGTTCAACCACATTATGAAAGTTCAGGAAGCCTGGGTGAGTCAGGTAGGGATGCATCCCCCCATTTCCCTGGGCATATTCACTCCAGCAGGCCTCCATACACCAAGAACAGGATGGGAAGCAGATTTGCCAACCGCTGTTAGGGGAAGCGTGGGGATGAGTACCCAAGCTGCGGCCCCCTCTTCTGCTATCCAGCATTCATACAGGAGCACATTCTGGGACCGAAAGAGCATCCACCAAGGACCCGCCAAGCTGGTCAGCAATGGAAGGTGTTTTGAAAGTTCTCTTCACCTGTGGATGCCTCAGGGTGCTTATCCTTGACATTCTTAAATTCCACTCACCTCCCTGCATTGCATGCCAATCAAAAAGAACAGCAGCAAATTAAAAAACAAAATCACACCCCAAACAGCTAATTAGAATTCAGGACACTGTGGAGTAGGAGGAAAATTGGGGATCCAATAGGCCATTCAAAGAATACCCCCCCAAAAAAACCTACTCAGCCCCCTAAAGGGTGACTAACATTCCCCACACTGCCAAGAATAGGAGGGCTGGCACTGCAAGAAAAAGGAGGGCAAAAGTGTGGGCAGCACCAGCTTAAATAATTGGTTGCTAGCCCATGATTTGCCAGGAGGGCCAGAGACATCCTGCTCTATCCCTTCTCTTTGGGAGACATTCTCTTGAGACTTCCTCTCTATTGGGATGGGGCAAATCCACCCCTGCCTTATGGATGGGAGCTGCATTATTTTATTTTATCTTCATAAGAACCCTAAGGTTAGACTGTGATTTTCTCATATGAACAATGATTTGAATCTGGATTTCCTATGTTACATGTGCTTGTTCAATAGTGTAGCATTGTCCAGATTTAAAGCACATTTATGCTGCATGTCCTGCTCGCTACCTAAACAGTTTGTTTATTGTGTGGTAAATAAGCCTATAAAATAAGTAAATGGTCCAACCATTTTCACCCTTCTTCTGGGACTTCGGGAACAGCTTATAGGCATTGAAGATTTTGGGAAGTATGGAGGTGTGACCAATCCACGTATCTTAGGATGACTCAATGTTACATGAGCTGACCATCATTTAAAATATTATCATTATTTAAAATGATACTACAGAGGATTAAACAAATTCATAGATGATAAGGCTATCAAGGGCTACTAGTCATGATGGTTATATATTACCTCCAGGATCAGAAGCAGCTTCTGAATATCAGTTACTGGGAAACACTAGTGGGTAAGGGCTATTGAGTTCGTGTCCTGTTTCAGGGCTTCCCATAAGCATCTGGTTGGCCCCTGAGAACAGTATGATGGACTAGAAAAGCCTTTAGTCTAATCTATAAGGGGCTCATTTTTGCAGATTGAACAGGCACACAGGTCTTCCCTCACTGATTGGTGCAAAAATTAAACTCTTGCATTTAGTTGTTTGCTGAAGATTTCTCAGAAACTTCACTTAATAAAATATTTCAGCTAGATTGCTAACTAGAACAACATGATAAGAAGTAGAACTTATCTTTCCAGTTTTAAATATCATCACTGTTTTCCTGTGAATATGTTCATTCATTGGCGATCACTCATAGCCAAGTAAGATTGTCTTCCAAGATATGCTTGGAAGACGCCTGTGCATGAATTTGTTTTATGTGGGGAGATCAGCGCACCACGATCAACACACAATCTTGACAGAAAAAGGCTTTTATCCAATGGCATGGGATACCACGACAACTGGAAGTCTTTTATCTGCTGCAGCCTTCATCCGCCTTCACAGTCGTTGTAACGTACACATTGTTATCCTCTGCCTGTTCTGCCGTTGAGGACTTTCTTGGATCGTTCTTTGTCTGGTTCATCTCCCTTGACCTTACCGCCATGGGTGACCTTGCTGGGTGTACATGACTCCCGACGGCATCGCTCACAGGGTTCATTGAAACACGCAAGCCCACTCACCACTGCAAGATGAATTCAAAGTGCTTGATTTGAGATTATGGATGGAATGATCTGTCAATTTTGGTTCTCGCCATTTCTCATTTTTCTAATGTTAAATTCAGTTCTCCACATTTCTGCAGCAATTTGTGATTTTTATTAAAAAAAGATCCTTATGAAAATTTTCCAGTATTTTAGTGTGAATTTCTCCTAATGAATACATATTGTATGCCGTTTTGACTAATGTACACATTTTTGCAAACATTTTATCCTAATATAACATATCTTTATGTTGTTTTCACAAAAATATTCATTTTGTGCACACTTTCTCCTAATATATGCATTTTTGTAAATATTGCTTCGTTGGAGAATTGCACCACAAAATCTGGATAAGTGTGAATTTTGAAGGATGGCCATATTTGTTTTTATATTGTTTAAGAAAGTGTGAATTTGATAAATTTGGCCTTAAATGCAAACTAAATCAAATGTCTTGCCATTCCCTATTTGAAGTATGGAGCATATGGCACCGACAGGGGTTTGCAATGGAGGCTTGTGGCCCTCAGGCTAAAAAGCCTGCTCCACGAGCTAGAGGGAGCCCCAGCTGACGAAGCATCAAGGCCCCAGCTGACAAAGCATCAAGGCGAGTTAAGCAGCAGAGCGAAAAGAGGGTAAGTAGCTCCCATTTATTCCATTATTAAATTGAAGTAAAACAGCTCAGAGCAATAAGTAATAAGGGCAGCCCAAGGTCACCCTGAGCTAGGAGCCAAATCCTGAAAGAACCTATATCTTAGGAGACAGATCCTAGGAGAAGGAAGCCCATAGAAAGCTAGTTTTCAACACCACCCTAGCAGGAAAGCTTCAGGGGACACTGTAAACAAGGCTAAATTCCAGTCGGAGAGAAGGGGGAAAAGGAAACTCCACTGACACATACAGGGAGAGAGTCAGCTCAGTCCTTGCTAAAAAGGGCAGCTTCAGCCTTCCTGAAACACAACCACAAGCTCTGTTTCCCTAGGTTAAAGAAAGGTCAGGCTGTTCTAGGTGGGAAAACAACAAACACAAAAGACTTGCCTGGAAGGCGCAGCCCCTTGATTAGGTTAAAAGCAGCCAAAAGCTTAAACAGCCCCGCCCCTCACTCAGGAAGGAAGGAAGCCTGAGAGAATACTAAAGAGTTAAGCCCCAGCTGATAGCCATCAGCCTCAAGTAACACATCACTGGCTGGCAGCAGTAGCTGGGAGGAACCAGCCACACATATAAAGTCAGAGCACCCTAGCGAGGGAGCCTGCTCCACGAGCTAGAGGGAGCCCCAGCTGACAAAGCGTCAAGGCGAGTTAAGCAGCAGAGCGAGTTCGGCAGCAGGGCGAGGAGGCCAGGGCCCCCCACTCTGCCCATCTGTTCCCTGACCTCAACTAAACCGCAGTCTCCAACCCATTGACGTAATAAACCTTAAACAAAACTATGCAGGTAAGAAGCCAGCATGGGTGTGGGGGCTTTCCAGTGTTTTGCACCGCCTGCAGCATGTACGACTATCTGCCTGTTGGACAGAAGTCGTGGGTATGCTCTCGGTGCAATGAGCTCCTGGCTCTCCGGGAACGACTTCATTCCCTTGAGGCCAAGGTGGCGGACCTGGAAAAGCTGAGAGAGGCAGAGATGTGTGTGGAGGAGGCCTTCAGGGACATTATAGCTGTGTCCCACTCCAACGATGATAGCTCTCCTGCTATCATGGAGAACGATGGTCTCGGGGAAGGAGAGCATCCAGCTGAGGAAGAGGGAAACGATCCCTTAGAAGGGACCCATTCCTTGGGGGATGAGCAGCTATCCTCTCATGCCAAGGATATATCTCCAGGGGGTGGAGGGATCCTTGTAGTGGGTGATTCGATCATTAGGAACATAGACAGTGGGGTGTGTGATGGGCGTGTAGACCGCAAGGTGTTTTGCCTGCCTGGTGCGAAGGTTGTGGATATCGCCCGTCGTTTAGATAGTTTGGTAGACAGTGCTGGGAAGGAGTCAGTGGTCGTGGTGCACGTTGGCACCAACGACATGGGGAAATGCAGCCGTGAGGTCCTGGAAGCAAAATTTAGGTTGCTAGGTAGGATGCTGAAAGCCAGGACCTCCAAGGTGGCTTTCTCTGAAATGCTACCAGTTCCACGCGCAGGACCAGCCAGACAGGCCCAGCTTCGCAGTCTCAATGCGTGGATGGGACGATGGTGTCGGGTGGAAGGGTTCGGATTTGTTAGGCACTGGGGAACATTCTGGGACAAGCCGGGCCTGTACAAAAGGGACGGGCTCCACTTGAACCAGAATGGAACCAGACTGCTGGCACTTAAAATTAAAAAGGTAGCAGAGCAGCTTTTAAACTGACTGAGGGGGGAAACCCGACAGGAGCTGAGAAAGGTCCGGTTCGGAATAAACCTCCCCCCTGGGATAAAAACCAAAGAAATGATGAAATTTTAAAAGGGGTAGGCCTAGAAGTAGGCATTGTGAGAGCAGGGGCACAGGATATAAATTCAGAAGAGCAAAATTACCACAGGCCAAACCAAAAGTGCCAAAGACACTTGAAGAGAGACACTGCTTACAAGTGCCTGTACGCTAATGCTAGGAGCCTGCGAACCAAGATGGGAGAACTGGAGTGCTTGGTCTTAGAGGAGAGCTGGTGCGAGATGTAAGTGTTGTTGAACCGATTGGGAGCAGTGACCACAGTGCTATTAAATTAAACATACATGTAACTGGCCAATTGCCAAGAAAATCCAACACGGTCACATTTGACTTCAAAAGAGGAAACTTCACAAAAATGAGGGGATTGGTAAAAAGAAAGCTGAAAAACAAAGTCTAGAGGGCCACATCAGTTGAAAATGCTTGGAAGTTGTTTAAAAACACTATATTAGAAGCTCAACTGGAGTGCATACCGCAGATCAGAAAAGGTACCGCCAGGGCCAAGACGATGCCAGCATGGTTAACGAGCAAAGTCAAGGAAGCTCTTAGAGGCAAAAAGTCTTCCTTCAGAAAATGGAAGTCTTGTCCGAATGAAGAAAATAAAAAAGAACACAAACTCTGGCAAAAGAAATGCGAGAAGACAATAAGGGATGCTAAAAAAGAATTTGAGGAGCACATTGCTAAGAACATAAAAACCAACAACAAAAAATTCTATAAATACATTCAAAGCAGGAGACCATCTAGGAAGGCGATTGGACCCTTGGATGATAAGGGAGTCAAAGATGTACTAAAGAACAATAAGGAGATTGCAGAGAAGCTAAATAAATTCTTTGCATCTGTCTTCACAGTGGAAGATATAGGGCAGATCCCTGAACCTGAACTAACATTTGCAGGAAGGGATTCTGAGGAACTAAGACAAATAGTGGTAACGACAGAGGAAGTTCTAAGCTTAATGGACAATATAAAAACTGACAAATCACCGGGCCCGGATGGCATCCACCCGAGAGTTCTCAAAGAACTCAAATGTGAAATTGCTGATCTGCTAACTAAAATATGTAACTTGTCCCTCGGGTCCTCCTCCGTGCCTGAGGACTGGAAAGTGGCAAATGTAACGCCAATCTTCAAAAAGGGATCCAGAGGGGATCCCAGAAATTACAGGCCAGTTAGCTTAACTTCTGTCCCTGGAAAACTGGTAGAAAGTATTATTAAAGCTAGATTAACTAAGCACATAGAAGAACAAGCCTTGCTGAAGCAGAGCCAGCATGGCTTCTGCAAGGGAAAGTCCTGTCTCAGTAACCTATTAGAATTCTTTGAGAGTGTCAACAAGCGTATAGATAGAGGTGATCCAGTGGACATAGTGTACTTAGACTTTCAAAAAGCGTTTGACAAGGTACCTCACCAAAGGCTTCTGAGGAAGCTTAGCAGTCATGGAATAAGAGGAGAGGTCCTCTTGTGGATAAGGAATTGGTTAAGAAGCAGAAAGCAGAGAGTAGGAATAAACGGACAGTTCTCCCAATGGAGGGCTGTAGAAAGTGGAGTCCCTCAAGGATCGGTATTTGGACCTGTACTTTTCAACTTGTTCATTAATGACCTAGAATTAGGAGTGAGCAGTGAAGTGGCCAAGTTTGCTGACGACACTAAATTGTTCAGGGTTGTTAAAACAAAAAGGGATTGCGAAGAGCTCCAAAAAGACCTCTCCAAACTGAGTGAATGGGCAGAAAAATGGCAAATGCAATTCAATATAAACAAGTGTAAAATTATGCATATTGGAGCAAAAAATCTTAATTTCACATATACGCTCATGGGGTCTGAACTGGTGGTGACCGACCAGGAGAGAGACCTCGGGGTTGTAGTGGACAGCACGATGAAAATGTCGACCCAGTGTGCGGCAGCTGTGAAAAAGGCAAATTCCATGCTAGCAATAATTAGGAAAGCTATTGAAAATAAAACAGCCGATATCATAATGCCGTTGTATAAATCTATGGTGCGGCCGCATTTGGAATACTGTGTACAGTTCTGGTCGCCTCATCTCAAAAAGGATATTCTAGAGTTGGAAAAGGTTCAGAAGAGGGCAACCAGAATGATCAAGGGGATGGAGCGACTCCCTTACGAGGAAAGGTTGCAGCATTTGGGGCTTTTTAGTTTAGAGAAAAGGCGGGTCAGAGGAGACATGATAGAAGTGTATAAAATTATGCATGGCATTGAGAAAGTGGATAGAGAAAAGTTCTTCTCCCTCTCTCATAATACTAGAACTCGTGGACATTCAAAGAAGCTGAATGTTGGAAGATTCAGGACAGACAAAAGGAAGTACTTCTTTACTCAGCGCATAGTTAAACTATGGAATTTGCTCCCACAAGATGCAGTAATGGCCACCAGCTTGGACGGCTTTAAAAGAAGATTAGACAAATTCATGGAGGACAGGGCTATCAATGGCTACTAGCCATGATGGCTGTGCTCTGCCACCCTAGTCAGAGGCAGCATGCTTCTGAAAACCAGTTGCCGGAAGCCTCAGGAGGGGAGAATGTTCTTGCACTCGGGTCCTGCTTGCGGGCTTCCCCCAGGCACCTGGTTGGCCACTGTGAGAACAGGATGCTGGACTAGATGGGCCACTGGCCTGATCCAGCAGGCTCTTCTTATGTTCTTAAGGTTTAACCAAAAAAAGGTTTGAGACCTCGATAGCCAATTAATTACTTGTTCCCTAATTCCAGGGGTCATCATCAGAGGCTTTGTTCCTGGTGTTTCCACCAGCAAAAGTGGTAGATTGTGATTGGAGACTAACAGCTTTGGAGCACTCTTCCCAGGACTGCTTGCCTGGTGCTCACCAATTGTCCTTCTAAACAATGAAAAGTAGCCATTTTCTGTATGTAATCTGCTCCCCCCCCCAATATATATATATATATAATTTCCCTGCTTTATCCTGCTCTTTGATCAATGTTTTACTGATTCCTCCTAGTGGCTTTAAAAAAGAAACACATTCCCATTAATATTTTTTGTTGCAAGCCACCTTGAAAATGTTTAATTGAAAAAGTGGAATATAAATATTTGAAATAAATAACTAAACCAAATTATTCAAGCTGTAGGACAGGAACAGGGAACCTTTCTAGCCAAGGACTACATTGTTTCTTGGTAGCCTTCCAGGGGTCACATGCCAGGATGGGGTGGGGGAAGCAAAAGAGGGCGGAGCAATGGATGTGATTCTTACCTTTGTGCAGCAGGCTACCTTACAACCATTCAAAAATAAATAAATAAACCAGAAGTTTCTATACACACACTCCTTCCCATCCTCCATCCAGACAGGCAAAAATTATTATCACAGAACAAGAGCATATTCCAGCAAGGCAAAAAGACTTGAAGAGCAGGACTGGGGAGGGGTGTGGCCTGGAAAGGTGAAGAGTCCCTAGGGCCAGACACAAGTTACCTGGAGGACTGCATTTGCCCATGGGCCTGAGCCCTCCCCCCGTGCCCGCTATAGGAAGGTTATTTCTAAAAAGGTCCAGAACAACACACACACAGAAAGGCTAATTCATAATTTAAAACGCAGTATATAACGCAAAGCAGCTATGGGGAACTTGTGGCCCTCCAGATATTGTTGGGTTATAGCTCCTATCCTTGCCGACCACTGGCCATGCTGGTTGCAGCTAATGAGAGTTGGAGTCCAACATCTGGAGATCCACAGGTTTTCCCCTCCGTGTTTTAAAGAGTCCCAGGCCAGTCCTACTCAGCCATCTGCATTATGGTTCCTCCCTCCCCTATATTCTATATTCAGAGTTGCTTCAAGTCTGCCGGCTTTTAGCACTATGAAATTAGTGATCTTCTGCTTGAATGTGATTCCCCCCCCCACTTTTGTGGGTATAGTATGTGTGCATGTGTTCCACCATGTTCCATCCATACAAGTGGCAATGTAGTGCAAGAGTACATTAGTAGGCTAATTTAGGGGGCGCATGACAGGCCAGGTGCCACAAATAGCTCTGATTGCCAGCAGAAGTGAATGGGCAGGGTGCCCAGAAGGAATGGCCAGGAAGACTGCCACCACTGTCCCCCTCACTGTCTGCTGCCTGAGGTGATTGCCTCACTCAGTAGGGTTGGCCCTAGTTCCATTTCTTCAAAAAAAGAAGGAAAAAAGTCAGATTTTGTGAAGAAGGTATGGGAGGCAGGAAAGCAGTGATTGAATCCCAGTATAAATGAGCTATAAACAGTGAGTAAACAAAAAATAGCAATTCCAGATTAACCACCTAGAGTGGAAAGCCCCAAGTGTCACCCACTCCTTAGCTGCTTCATAGTTTTGTTGCTTATTTGTTGCATCCGGAGCCCACCCCTGACTAGTCTATTTCAACTATAAGCCCCTTGGCTTGTTTTTCTTTTAATGTATTTTAGGTATTGTGTGTGATCTCTTGTAATAGGAGTCTTTTATAGTTTATATGGTTTTATTTGCCTTTTCCTATTTGATTGGTTGTACTATATTGTGATGGCCACTGGCTACAAACAATAAATTTACCTACCTGTGCTAGGCCAGGATTTGTTGCTTATTCAGTTTTCAAGCTTGACTCTTCTGTGGGTTTCACTCAGCCCTGTATGAAACAAGGGATACAAGTATGCTTGGACACAATTTATGCATGGGCCTGAACCTTGGGAAAGTATCCCTTGTTTCATACATGGATGTGCTGTCTGTGTGAATAGGTACATAGCAATCATTTCCAAGATGTAAACACCAATATAATTTTACAGTATCTCATACATTTTAGTATGACCTCACCTGTTGATATCAGTCTTTGTGGGTTTCACTCAGCCCTGTAGCCAGGGTGGGACAAATGGGTGCACCATGCCCCCTAGAGCAATGCTTCACCCCTCCAGGTTTGTTTTGGAAAATTATCTTTTTAATTTGTGACATGACAGACAATGACATTCTCCATTTAAAGAATGGCAACTTGTTTTAAGAAGCAGTATAAGAATAGGATTACTCTGAAAAATTTGGTGAATAGCACAGGGCAAGTGCAGAACAAAAATCTTAATCTAGAAGAGCCCCCAAAAGTCTGCTCACTCAAGACTTTCTCTGACTGAGGCTGCATTTTTCATGATCACAATCACCCTATAATTAAGTGAACCTGAAAAAACAGCCTATATAGTAACATGACATGAAGAGTTAAATATTAGAGCTTTGTATTATGGGTTAGTGTTAGATGCCACCCTTTGGACTTTCCCTTGCTCTGCTTTTCAGTTTCAGTTGTGTTCTCTACCCAGCCAGCAATGTTTATTTGTTTGCCTGTATTAAGAAGTAAGAGTTTGTTTATTCTGCAATTATTATGATGAATAGAGCAACGTTGGGTGCTTATTGCTAAAGGGTTGAAATAAAGATATAGCTTAAACTATTATTTTATTATTTATTACATTTGTATACCGCCCCATAGCCGAAGTTCTCTAGGCTGTTTACAACATTAAAATGATCTAAAAAAATCTACCCTAAGTTACCCTTTACTCTTTTAGAGTACTCACTCTGCTTACACAGTGGCTACTTTTATTGTTTTTCTTGAGTACTTGATGGCAAAGAATGAAAACAGATGATGAATATACTATAGTTAGTGGGCTGGCTTGCCACTTTGGCTGTAACTCAGTCCTAATTTCTGATTTTCCTAATGTGTGTAACTCAGTATACGGCTTTTTGAGGGTTTCTGAGCAGAAACATCAACCCAGCAACCAGTAAAAAAAATCTAACTGCTTTCCACAATTAGTTTCCAAACACTTAGTTAGTCCTTTATATAGCAAGCAGTTGAACAGTTTTCCCTTGTTTGTCCAACAGGAAGGGAAATCTGAATCTCAGGAACAAGACTAGAAGGAGGTACCCTCAAGGAGGCTTTTATAACCACACTCTAGAGTATGTATTTTCTCTCTGCCATTCCCTAATTTTGTAGAATGGACAAATGTGGTCTTCAAGTAGAATCTAAAACTGAGATACCTAATCCTGGATGAAAGCTAAGCTCAGGAGCTCACTGTCATTGCCAAAGTAGTTCACAGTTCATGAAGAATCAGAACACAGGGACAGACCACAGATGAAAGAGAACTGCAGCTACAGGCAAAATCAAACTTTTGAGTATGGTATTCCTGAGGATCTCTCATAAAAGGATGAGAGAATTCCACTTAATTCATGTACATCAGGGGTCACCAACCCATCACCTGCAGGTGCTAGTAAATCTCTAGCCCTCCTAGAAAGAAAATAATGGAGCAAAATGTGCAGGTACCCTTCTAAGCAATTTCTGTGAAATGAGCAAGCCTGGTTACTCCTAACTGTCAGTGTTACTAGCCAATGATGAACTGTGATTGATAAGTTGTTTGGACACCAGGCAATAGGAATCCCTGGGGTCCTAAACAGCTGCTGTTTTGCACTAATAGAAAAACTTATACAAAAGATAAAGATTGCAAAGGGCAGAAAACAAAAGGACCCTGCCTTGCCTCCCCTAAACCACTACGACTTTATAGATGATGGGCACGTTATTTATTTCTCCCCAAACACACTTTTGTATAGCAGTGCTGCTTTATTTCCTCAGCCCTTGCTTTACCCACAAGGTTTACCCATTCCCCCTCCCAACACTCACCACTTACCTTAATCATTCTAATATACTAACTCAACATAATACAAATGCATACAATATTTTAACATACTTACAAGTGTGGAACATCACGGACACATTTGTTGCAAAATGGCGGAGTTTGATTTCTCACACTAATGAGTAGGGCCAGAGCCAGGCCTGTGTGTGTGTGCACAGGGCCCTTGGGTATCAGCTTGTCCTGGGCATTGTGCACACAAACACACACACACATGCATGCACACACATATGCACGTGCGCTCACCACCTACCTGTCTCTCCTGTCTTTTGTGGCTATGCACACTGGGCTGCCATTAACCAAGATGGTGGCCGAGGTTTCCCTAAGGGACTGAAGCCTCCGCCAACATCTTGGTTAATGGCATGCATGTGTGCTACGCATGCACATCCTTGCCATCAACCAAGATGGGGCATCAGTACCTTAGAGAAACCTCGGCCGCCATCTTGGTTAATGGCAGCCTTGCACGCATAGCTCGCGCAGCCACGAAAGACAGGAGAGACAGGAAAGTGGAGCCAGCAAACCACGGGCGGCTTACAAGCTCCCTGCCTGCTATCTGCAGCGGCTGCCCTGCCACAGATCGTGGAAGGGAAGTGCTACTCCTCCCCCACCCTATTGAGGGGCCCCTGTAACCCCAGGGGCCTTCAGCAAGGGCCCGACCTGGCCACCCTTTAGTGCCGGCCCTACTAATGAGACAGATAGCAATATCAAGGTTCCCAAGGCTTTCTACAATCTGTGTATTTTGTAAAGTTGAATAACTCTTTTTTGTACTATAATCTCTCTTTTTTTGTATCTAGGTGCTGAAAAATTGTATTGTTTATATACTTTTGCTGATTTTCAATACACTATCAAGATATTCTTAACTTCCTGGTTTTGTACCGTGCTGTTCTGGTTGTTTTGTTACATTTAAAAAATAAAAATAAAAATTGCCTACAAATAATAATAATAAGTAAGTTGTTTGGACACCAGGCAATAGGAATCCCTGGAGTCCAAAAGAGCGGATGTTTTGCCCTCCCTTTTAGTGCACTTTTCCTGCTTCTGTCTTTTTTCTTCCTTTCTTATCCTTAGAATCTCCATAGTTTGCCCTTCCTTTTTCCCTAGCAGCCAGGATGGATCTGTCCTGTGCTGGGTTCACCTGAGATCAGATAATGCCTAGAAATTATTTTCTGCAAATATTACTACACAATAAGTGTGGGTGCATGTTAAAGAATTCCACTGCCCCCCCCAAAGGCAAATGTGAAAAATTTGGGAAGAAACTTTGTAGGAGCTAAAGTCCAGGAACTCATTAAGAATTCACAGCACAGTTAACTTACAGTATAATGGTATGCATGCCTGCTCAAAAGTAAGTCTCTTTAGGTTTAATGGGGCATATTTCCAGGTATTGGGTTTTGGTTTAGGGTTGGCATTGGGGAAAACCAGAGTTCTTGAACCTTTAACAGCTGTATGGCAGGCAGGTCTAATATGGAAATACAATTATGGGGAAAGCTTCACCATGACTTCTCTCTTTGTGGTATACCATGCCCCATTGCAGACATTTTGTGTTACACCACACCCCATGGCAGCCATTTTCTGACTGGTGCCCCCATTAGTCTCTAAAAATTTGAAATGTGCCCGCTGACCCAAAAACAGATTGGTTATGCCTGCTTCAGTTAACACATTTTCTGCATGGAGGAGGAGTGAGGGGGAAGGTCATTGCCCTTCCCTTCCTCTGCCCTGGCCCTCACATCCTTTCCATCAGTGAGTTGGGATTGGCTGGCACTATGCACCTCCCTCCCCCAAAGAAAACACACCCCACCTAGAAATGTGGCTTTCCCATCTAACAAAAAAGGCTTGCTATTGGGCTGGTTTCACTGGGCATATATTTCCAAATGAATGGAACATAATACATTTGACTAATCATACTATGACTAGAAATAGAGTTATTAGTTATTCATAGAAGAATAAGTTAATATAGAAGATCTGTAAATTTGGAAATTAATTTGGAAGAGTTAATTTGGAAGACTTCTTAAAGGTCAGCTAGCCCAGCCCTTGCTCTGAAGGTTTCCTCTCCTTAAAGTATTCTCTGCAAGATGTTTGTCCAGCTTCTTTCCAAGAACCTCCAGGGGCAGGAATTATACACCTTTTCTAGGCAAACATTTCTCAAACCTTAACTTGCCCTTTGAAAATGAAATTCCATTCCCTCTTGTCCTGTCTTGTCTCGTATTCCAGGTGTGGCAAATTCATCACAAGCTGAGTCCAAAGCAGTTATTGATAGCAATCTCTGGCCAGCTTTTGATTTCTGAGTTCCCCCAAACAATAAAGGGTGAGAGCAAATCTGTGAAGGGCTTATCACAGCAAAGCTGGGCTCCCACTCTTGGGGAATAAGCGTCTCTGTGTCAATAGGAATGACCCATGAGGACTAATGATGGCAATTTCACATATTCAGAATCCTCAACGATAGCAGCAGCAGTGATCATGCAAATAATGTGATGCACACTCCCCCTACGTGCCAGTGATGTAGTAACTTCTTAGAAGCTATAGATAAAAGCATCCACATGATAAAGATTGCCTGCCTGCCTCTGCAACTCCAGTATCTTCCTATAAGTATGTGTATCAGTGTCTGCACTGTTATATTGTGATTTGAAGAGGGAAATATAATGCAGTAGGTGGATTTTATTTTTTCACTGTTGGGTTACCTTGGCTGTGACTTTCCTGATGAAAGTAGTAGGGGAGGGGACATAATTTAATTTCAGTCCAATGCAAATGAATAGCTCTGCAATTACATAAAAGTTGCTGTTATATTCTGTTAAACTTGAAAAGGGTTTAGATTCCTTCTGGCAATTTTGTTGACCATTATGGATTTTTTATTTATTTTTTATTTATTTCATTCCATTTCTATACCGCCCCTAGCCTATGGCTCTCTGGGCAGTTCACAGCAAAGAATAAAATACAATACAGTAAAAAGAAATCAGATAAAATCCCTAAAGGATGTGAGTGGGAGCTTGGGGTGTATTGGGAGACTTTATGCCCCAGTGATTCTCTAGCCAGAGTATTAGATTGTAAATGATTGCTATGCCTTTTCTTTGACATCTATAATCATAATTATGCCTTCTAATGGTAGCAGAATGTCCAGCTACTGCAGGAAAGCAATAAAAAATCATTTATGAACAAAGGAAGTAAAACAACAAAAGAAAAACTATTTCAGGCCATTGGTTAGTCATTAAACTTTAGGGACAACAAGAAAAATGGGAGAGGTAAAACCTGTCCTTAGATCACAGAATAAGGGATCAAATTGTACAGTACAAAGCAGAGTTCATTGCCATGCAGAAGTTTCAAATTAGGAAGGCTAGGTCTAGAGTCATGAGAATACTATGAAGAAATAAAAGAGACCTCCAACCCCGTATATTATCTGAAAGTACAAGATGGAACGGGGAAGGGCTGTAGCTCAGTTGCAGAACATCTGCTTGGCATGTGGAAGATGTCAAGTTCAATCCTCGGCATCTCCAGATAGGGCTGAGATGTCCCCTGACTGAAAACCTAGATAGCTCCTGCCAGTCAGTGTAGACAGCACTGAGCTAGATGGACAAGTGGCATGATGACTCAGTATAAGGCAGCTTCCTATGCGCTTATGGATACAATATCTAAGTAGGCAGATAGCGACTGAGCAAAGGCAACCCTGTGACCTTCATGTGAGTGGTGATCTGAACCTAGATTTCAACATTCTTGACTGTCACTATAGTCTTTTTCTTTAGGAAGCCAGGACATCAAGCGTGAATAGGTTGAAAACATGTCAATATACAAAACTTGATATGAAAATCAGGATATGAAAATGTGTATTTTAGAACTGGGTTATTTGAAGGACCACCTGCACCCATCTGAACCTGCCCTGGCGTTAAGATCTGTCTTGGAGTATCTGCTTATGTGCATACCTGTGAAGTCAATCCGCTTGGTGGGCACTAGAGATAGGGCCTTTTCTGTGATGGCTTGCGGATTCTGGTACCCTCTCT
This sequence comes from Rhineura floridana, assembly GCF_030035675.1. Taxonomy (NCBI): domain Eukaryota; kingdom Metazoa; phylum Chordata; class Lepidosauria; order Squamata; family Rhineuridae; genus Rhineura; species Rhineura floridana. The sequence continues at coordinate 66,444,659 of NC_084480.1, read as the reverse complement.
TTCCTCAAAGATATGTATGGCCTCTACACTGTGGGAAAAACAGTTTTCAAAACCCATATTTTTCAAACTTTCTTTTCCTAAAGAGTTTTCTACAGAAGTATGTTTGGTTGTTTTATTCAATTTTGTAATTGTTTTAATTGACCTTTTTCATGATTGTTGATGACTCTGCCCTTGTTAATTTTGATCATTTTTAGATCTTTGTAATGTGCTTTTATGATATTGTGAGCTGCCTTAGATGGGCCATGCCCAGAATGGTGCCATAAAAATAATTTTATAAATAAATAAATTGACTGTTTTTGCTACTTATGTAATACTAACAGCTTCATACCGGGTGTTGCTTGGGAATTCTAAGAATCAAACAAGAAACGTTTTTGAAATGTGGTTAAAATCAGTGCTGTTTTGAAATGTTCAATTTGCCATCTTGATTCAAAATGGTGACTTTTATCCAGACATAGATGAATATCTGAACATTGATCTCAGGAAAACATCTTGCAAAATATAACAATGATATCTTAAAAGGTGTCCAAATGCATAGTGAACAGACAAACAACTTTCCAAAATATGTAGTACTAGGTGCTTTGTTTTATGAAAAATAAATAATGTACCAAGCATGAATAGGGTTATTTCATGACTTCCAGTCAGTATTGAATTCTGTACTTTTTCTAGCTGTGAGATTGTTAATCCCTCTTTCCTTAGACCTTTTGCATAAAGGTTCACCGTTCTTCCTTCTGCACTGCCACTGTAGCACTAAAGAATGATGAATACATTCTCCACCAGTGACAACATAGTGTTCAGCTCTCACATGTGATGCTTGTACAGCTATAAATACACAGACAACTAGTTGTTTTCCATCCAGGGACTATCATGACCACATTAGAGGACTGGAGAGGGGAACACGAGTCCAAAGGACCAATCATTTTAAAACTAAAATCTGTAAGAAATAATAACAAAAAAGTAAACCATGATGAGAAATCTGAAACAGTGAGTAACAAGAAGATTAACACAGCAGCAGCAAAAAATAAATTTGAGATGAAAGGAGCAATAACACAGTGGCTGCTTGGGAAGAAAGGGATCATCAAATGTAATAAACATCAATGTAACAGGGCAAGATGAAATGGCACAATTTCCTCACTCCAGCGAAGATTCTGCGCAAGAAAGTTGTTAATCACAACTGGACACCTTCCCTGCTGTTATATGGAATTGTTCTAAACACTTTCTCGTTAAAATGGTGTTCTGCTGGGAAATTTATGACCTTTTGCCAAACAGGCTCTGCAGCTCCAGTGCTTCCCAATCAAGACATAATTGTAGAAGTTTTACTTAGGCAGACTTTCTGTTAAGAACAAGGAAGAAGATCTGCTAGAGCAAAAGCAGCTCCTGAGGAAAGTGGGGCATCTATGTGTGATTGGTTAAAAGAATGGGCTCATCTGCAAGGCAAAGCTTCCATTTAACAGTCTTGTACTTTAGTTCAGTAAAGCAGAAAGGCCTCAACCCAAGGAGTTTGGGAAGAGGCACCTTACTGTCCTACTGTGGTAGCTTAATGGAGGAGTGAGCCACAAGCACTGTAGCTATCAGGTAAACAGGGGTCAGTTAGGGCTCCATCTGTTTCTGTAAAGTTTCTGTTCTTGTTGTTCAATGTTGTCACTCAGATACAGACTGATCTGCTGTAAGAATCTAGCCTGGTACTGACCAGAACCAGATAGTAAATCTGGGAAGGTAGGCCAGCCCAAAACATCCTGTTTTGATTAGCAGTCTAATGAGTAACCGCTTGCTTCTAGACTCCATACGCTAACAAATACTAAAAGGGACGTACAAGAGAAGTCATGAAGTGACATGAAGGAAATCCTATGCATTTATTGCACCTGAGATCTATTGAAGAACCTAGCCCACCTTTGAATCAAGCTCATCTCAGTTCAGAGGCCATCTGGCTTTCTGAGATCACATTGGCAGATGTTCCTTAAGGGTACCTCCAGCCTATCAGTATTTTGCAGGAGGGATTCTAGTGCATACCGGAACTTTAGGCTTGCATATTTAAAGTGGATTAAAGTGATCTGTCAACCTCGCACAACAAATTCACTTTTTAAAAAACCTGACTTTTTCTGGTTTGGAAAGTGGCAGGGAAATGTATTGAAAATGGGATGGCTGAATTTGTCAATTTTGGTATCTCTCAGTTTTTCATTTTTTCCAATCTTAAGTTCAGTTCTCCACATTTCCACATCAGTCTGCAATGTTTTTTTAAAAAAGAGTCCTAATGAAACTAACTGGCATTTTAGTGCAAAATTCTCCTAATGTACACATTTTGTGGGCAATTTTGCATACTGTACATATTTCCCTAATATAATTATTTTGGTATGTTATTTTCACTAATATAAGCATTTCTATGCATACTTTACCCCAGTATATGCATAACTTGTGTTAGTATTCATTTTTATGCACACTTTCCCTGATATATGCATTTGTGTAAACATTGTTTGGTCGGAGAACTGCATTGCAAAATTTGGAGAAGTGTGTATTTTGAAGGATGACTGCTTTGTTTTGCATATTGTTTCAGAAAGTGTGAATTAGGTAGGTTTGCCTTTAAATGTGAACAGAATGAACTTTCTCCCCTAGAGAATCCCTAGAGAGGATTGAATAAATTATTGACATGAATATGTATGCACACCCCGTAAGCGAATCAGGATGAATGCAGGATGAATGTTCATTGTCATGTAAGCAGTCCATAAACAAATCAGAACAAATGTTCGATAAAGACTGGATGTAATCTAACCAGTGCATAAGCTTTATGCAAACAAATCAGAATGAATGCTGAATAAACAGGTTGATTGAAAATCCCACAATCTACCTTTGCCGTGTGGGACATCCCAAATTTCACAGGTGTTGTCCAGAGGTTAAGAAAGGGCTGTAGATCAGTGGCAGAGCACTTGCTTTGCTTTTCCATTTCCTCCTCATCCTTTTTTTCCTTTTGGGTCAGGCCTTTTAGATTAAAAGCTTGTGGCAGGGACTGACTTGCTTTTAATTGATCTTTTGTGCGCTGCCCTGGGAGCCTTTTCAGCTGAAGAGAAACGTACAAATGGTCTACACTAATAAGTAAATAAATAATATTGAAAGGATCAGTTTCTGGCATCTCCAGGTAGGACTGGGAAAGACACTTCTTGGAGATATTTGGACTTACTTCCAGGTAAGTGTGTACAGAAGTGCAACCTTAAGGAACCATTTCTGAGGAGTGGGAAAATGGTGCAGAGAATCACTATTTCGATATCAGTGATAAGCTTGCTTGTCAGAAAGTCAATATGTATATATCTTAACTCTGAAGCTTTCAATCCTAGGGTTATGCTGAATGCCATTTAATAGTAAGCTGCCCCCCTTCCTCCAGCTGTTTCTGCTATATTTTTTGGTAACAAAATGCACTAGCTTCTTATAGTTCATGCTTTAAAATAGATTCCAATTTCTGCTGATCTCCCTTCACTTTCATCACAGAACATAATCTTTTAAAAATAAAAATGTGTCTTTTTAACACATTAAGATTAGCAGTGGTATTCAAAATATCAACTCATACCCAAGTTCCTAAACACTCTCCCTGTTTCCTTTACTTCCCAGTCTTTTCATTATTTCCCATATAGATGGAAATAAACTGCACAAAAATTGGAGGCTTTGCATTGTCATTGTTAATGCCATGGATTCACACATGTGCCAAGTGTAAATTATTCTTCAGCCTCTCTCACAATGGGGTGTTG